>NC_136735.1:0-257500 GCF_936440315.1 Barbus barbus
GACACACGGGTAGAAAATAACCAGCCTGTCACTCTGAAAAGGTTAACTGAGCTTCTTAAGAGTGTGATCAAACCCTTTGCCCCCACAATGTCCACAAAAGAATTGCTGGAGGGTAATGCAAAGAACTGGGCGTTTACGACACAGTTGGTATTACAGCAACACTATGAGGATATCATAGAGCACACACTGGGGATCTTACGGGGAGAGACACAGAGAAAAGACTGGTTACACGCTTTTGAGATCGCTGCCAAATGGGCGATGCGAAACTTTGGCAAAAGGATCTCCCAGAGGGCAATTCGGCAGGCCGAAACTTTGGTCCTGACCGAGTTGCGTTCTGGGACTCCATCCGGGTCTAGAGTACCATCGAATTCTGAAACCAGTAGCAACAGAACATTTGCTCAGGTGGTTAGTGGTGCAGATCAAGCCTCGGTTCAGCAGGGGACAGAAACGGTCAACACAGGGGTTGTCAGACCTAAAACAGGGGTCACACACATCCAGATACAGACATCGCCCACTTTAATGTCAGGCTGGTCTCCTATGAGGAACGACTGGCTTTTGGGAGATGATTTTCCACCTCTGAACCCTCCTGTACAGGCCCCTATACAGTCTCCTAAGGGGAAGAGAACAGAAAAGAAAAAACACCTGACAGAACAGAGACAAAAAACCCCACCAGTCTTTATAGAACAAGCAGAGAAAAATCTCTTAGTGAGTTTTGACGATGATGATGATGAGGAGGAGGATCAGTTAACTCCTGCACAGGGAGATAGACTGGAGGATTTAGATGAGATTACGGGTCATCTGTCACAGGAACTTTTCTCTCCTTTTGCCCCCTCGGAGGCTGAGGCCCCGATAACCACTGGCCTGCCTTCTCTGGTCCCCATTGTAGCCAGTACGGTGTATGCAGTAAATCCTCTAACGGACACAGCTGAGAGTGCCCAGATCTTCCAAAATCCGTCAGGGTCCCCAAATCTCTCAGACTTTGATTTCTCAGTATATTCTGTGACATCTCTCCAACCAGGGACTCCTCAGGGGACAGAGAGGGGGGAAACTTCCAAAAAAATGGAAAAAATTATCTCTGAAACAGAAAAAAACAGACAAGCAGAGAAAATGAGTAAAACAATTGAAATCTCTGTAGCCGACATTCAAGGTCAAAGGTCACCACATAAGCCGTACACGCACCTTAGAACTAACAAGAAGTTCAACGAGTGGAAACTGGCACTCAAAGAGAAACACGTGATCATCGGGGACTCTAATTTGAGCAGGATTCCCGCTTTTGACATTCCAGATTTACAGATTGACAGTTTTCCAGGGGCTAAATTGCAGCACGCTGCCAATCTGATAGAAAAAGCTACAGTAGAGACAAAAGTAGAAAAAATAGTCTTGGCGTTTGGCCTGAATAACCGCACACAGAGATTACGCATCTCAGCGATGAGAGAGTGTGCCAGATTGGATCAGATGGCACAAGAGAGACTACCAGAGGCCCAGCTGTGGATCCCCCTGATCAATATCCCCCAATCTCTCCCAGAAGGAGAAAAAATATTTTTAGATGAATTGAACAATTACATAGAGGAAAATTATTCCTTCATCCCCCTCCTGCCAGAGGAACAGTTTCAGGTAGAGAGTGACGGCCTGCACTGGACTGCAGAGACAGCCAGGAACATGTTGGAGCACTGGGCACGATATTTAAACTTGTAGTGAGTGAACACCCGAGAAAGGGTGCCCATAGGCTTGTTGTGAATCTTTCCAAACATTTTAGTGTCTCTCCCTCACAGTCATCCCTGCTCATGAAAGGCCTCACATTTATTCCGTCTGTCCAAAAAATGAAAGACTTCAAACATCAGCTTAGACTAGATTTACAAAAATTTCATAGAAGAATAAAATTAGAGGTTTTCTTTGAGGGCAAAAAGACTAAAAAACAAAGATTACCTTTCACACACAATTCGGATTGGACTCCAGCCTTGAGCAGACTTCCCAAGCAAGTAGGCCAGCTGATCACAGCTGATGAGTATGCCTTTAAAAATCTGAATTGGAGCTTGAAACCAAGGCCCAACCTCCAGAGAGAGGAACTGAGAGCCTTGAACACACTAAAAAACCTCAGAGAAATTGTTATTAAACCTGCTGACAAGGGAAATGCCATTGTCATCATGGATAGAGAGCAATATGTCTGGGAGGGAGAGAGACAATTAAACATCAGTGACCACTACAAACCGTTAGAAAAACCCATTTATTCTGAAACCATGAAACAGGTTAGAAAAATCTTAGAACAGATGTATGACAAGGGTATCATTAACTCAAAACAGAGGGAATATTTAAGTGGCAGTGGCACTCCTCGAATGAGAAGATTTTATTTATTGCCAAAGATTCACAAGGAACCTGAAAAATGGAGTATTCCACACGAGATTCCACCCGGCAGACCCATAGTGTCCGATTGCAACAGTGAAACTTATCAGACAGCTGAGTACATCGAGTATTTTCTGAACCCCATCTCTCAGAAACACCCGAGCTATTTGAAGGACACTTATGATTTCATCCAGAAAGTTAAAGATATCAGTATTCCCAGAGGAGCCTTTTTATTCACCATAGATATTGATAGCCTATATACGAACATAGAAACTGAAGCAGGCCTCCAGGCAGTCCAGGAGTGCATGCTTCAATATCCAGACCCAAAAAGGCCTGATGATTATATTTTAAAATTATTAAATATTAACCTAACTAAAAATGATTTTGAATTTAATTCTAAATATTATTTGCAAGTTAAAGGCACAGCCATGGGCAAAAAGTTTGCCCCCTCCTACGCGAACATCTTCATGGCGAGATGGGAACAATCGGCTCTGGGTTCGTGCACAAAAAGGCCTCTACATTACTTTAGATTTCTGGATGATATATGGGGAGTGTGGTCTTACTCCATGGATGATTTTAAGGACTTTGCAGAACACCTGAATACCCATCAGAGATCTATAACAATTAAATATACAATTGACCCCACCGAGGTCAACTTTCTAGATGTGGTGTCATATAAGGGACAGAAATTCGAAGAGACAGGACAGCTAGACTTTAAAGTGTATTTCAAAGAAACGGACACGCATTCCTTACTGCACAAACACAGCTTCCATCCTAAACATACATTTAAAGGGATAGTAAAATCCCAGTTACTCAGATTTCACAGGATATGCACAGAACATTCCTGCTTTATGGAAGCAACAAAAATTCTGTTCAGGGCCCTGAGGGACAGAGGATACTCAAGGTCCTTCTTAAGAAGGGCCCTGAAGACCTTTCTCCTCCCCAGGACTCCAAGGAACCCTACAGAGGGTGGAGAAACAAAAATTATTCCATTAGTGTCCAATTTCTCGTTAATGAGCAAACAATTAAACCGTGCAGCTAAGTCTAACTTTGAAAGGTTCTTTGAAAACACTCCCTTCCTGCAGAAACACAAGCAAATAGCTGCCTATAGGAGAAATACAAATTTATCAGACATTCTAGTGAATAGCAAACTCAGACCTATGGCACCGCAGAACAAAAAGTTAATCTGTAAATACTTTGATCATAAAAAATGGGTATTCAATCGTTCAACAAAACAAGTCTTTCAAGTCCCACAGCAACTCACTCCAGTAACAGAGAACTGTATTTATTTAATTTATTGTGCAAAGTGTTCCAAACAATATGTAGGCCAGACAAAAAATGCTTTAAGGGTCCGAGTCTATCAGCACACACACAACATAAAAAATAAAATAGAAAAACGTAGACACGTAGTCCAGCACTTTCTTACCCACGGCCTTGAGACCCTCAGGGTGACTGGACTTCAGTCCGACCCATTTTGGTCGCTGTGTGATAGACTGAAATTTGAAAGATTATGGATCATGAGACTTGATACAAAATTTCCAAGAGGTCTTAATGAGACTTAGGAGATCTACCTGACCCTAACCCAAACCTAAACCTAACCGACTAACCATAACACAACCTAAACCTAACCAACTCACCATACCTAAAACCTAAAACCCACCAGACACCCCGGGATTCATACCTTGGATTTTACAGACCCATCCTGCACAAACCTAAACTTAACCAGACCTAAAGCTGAATAGCCCTGGCCTCAATAGCCCTGGCCTCAATAGCCCTATGAACAGCCTTTAACAGTTGGCCTGCTGTGACCTCTCTTGGTCTTTATGTGAATTGGGGGTGACCAGTGGAGGGATGGACCGTGCACAACCCAGAGTGGGACCCTCAGGGTCCTATCCTGGGAAAACTCTCTTCTATCCTAACCCAGCCTGAGCCTCCCTCTCTGGGCCCTCTCTTCTCATGACCTCTAGTGGGTACTCAGCGGAACCACACTTTATGGGCTGTCATAATCTATATATTCTTTAGCGTTTATTCCCATTAAAATAAATAAATAAATATACACCCTAATACATATTAAGAAATAAAAATATGAATACATACTTCATGGGCACTAGAATTCATGGTTTTCATGGATCACTTATAAAGACACACGAGGATAAATATAATACAGTATAAAAAGCATAAAAAAGCATAAAGATAAAATTATAAATACTTCAAGGGCACTAGAAGATATATATATATATTTTTCTGTAATTATCTATAAAAACAGAAAGAGATGATTGTGAAAAACATACAGAAAAAGAACTGAATATACATAAATATACTATAAATATAAATACATATGAGGCACTAGAGGGTTTTAAGAGTCATAAAGGATTAAAAAACATTATTTATGACTACTTAGAGCACATTTGAGGGATGCATTATTTTTTTGATACATGCAGACTGAGCAGCTGCATTTTTCAAATTGAAAGAGGCAAAGAGCATCGTTTAAATTTGAAAAAAGCAACGAAAAAAATTTTCTATATAAAAAAAGCAACATGCATCGATTTAAAATATAAGAATAAAAATAAAAAATAAAAATGCAACGTACATAATTCCAATTTGAAAATGCATCGTGTGCCTGTTTGGTTTGAATATTGTATTGGTTTGAAGGGATTGGTGGAAGGCGTGTCAGTGACGTCATCGACTGGCTTTGATATACCTAACGGAACGCAGTTTGAATCAGAAGGATTGTTGGACTGCTTGCAGTAACATCTTGGTTGGTCATCTAGTAAAACGGTTACTTTGTATCTCGAGATAAAACAGAGAATTTAAAAGTTCAAGCCTGCCTGAAGAAGATACATCAAAGTATCGAAACGTCGCGATATAGGCTTGAACACAGAAACATTTATTTTTCTAAAAGAAAAATATATTTTTGTTTTTTCCATTATTTGAAATTTTATTTTGATCTTTTCCCTTTTATCCCTTTCTTTGATTTTCATATATAATCACACATCTAGTGTTGGTTCATTTCATACTGTTTTAAAAAAAACACAACGAAATCCAAAGAAGGTTGTTTCATCTCTTTATTGTTAAAAAAAAGCACAAGAAAATCCAAAAAAAAGTTTAAAAAAGAAAAAAATACAAAAAAACATATTTCTTTTAAACTTTAAGAAATAGAAAAAAGATTAAAACAATATACAGTTGTGGATCTGATCGTTCAGTAAATTAAGGATGGTGTTCATCTTTCAGAACAAGGGTCGTTTCACGACCCCTCGAGCGCGTTTGGTCCCTCACAGAGATAGCAGGGATTTCCCCAGACGGGGACGATTTATGAGGGACGATTATTTTGTCGAGCGATCTCGTGACTTCCCATACGAGGTCGTCGGACACGAAGAATCACTCACGGGTTACAGTAACAGAGTACAGAATGAAACTCGATCGGAGAATACTGTAAATCCTTTCCGTCGTCAGTCACGTGATCGACGCCCTTTAAATCGGGGTTTTAAACCCAAACGAAAGAGAGTGACTTTTGGGGAAAATAGGATTATTTACCCCACTGAGGAGAATAGATGTACTGACCAGAGATACAGAAACACACAATATTCTCCTCGTAATGTAGAGAAGAACAGGAGACGTGAGAATGGCCAGTTTGCACAAAACTATGCTCACCAGAAAAAAAGAATGGGCCAAAAAACTCACTTTGATTCACAGAAAAAATCAGAATACTCTCCTGCTTCTCCCACCTTTCGGAGAATCATTAAGAATATGTATCATCTGATCAGATCGGTCCATCACCTCAGTAATATTGACACACGGGTAGAAAATAACCAGCCTGTCACTCTGAAAAGGTTAACTGAGCTTCTTAAGAGTGTGATCAAACCCTTTGCCCCCACAATGTCCACAAAAGAATTGCTGGAGGGTAATGCAAAGAACTGGGCGTTTACGACACAGTTGGTATTACAGCAACACTATGAGGATATCATAGAGCACACACTGGGGATCTTACGGGGAGAGACACAGAGAAAAGACTGGTTACACGCTTTTGAGATCGCTGCCAAATGGGCGATGCGAAACTTTGGCAAAAGGATCTCCCAGAGGGCAATTCGGCAGGCCGAAACTTTGGTCCTGACCGAGTTGCGTTCTGGGACTCCATCCGGGTCTAGAGTACCATCGAATTCTGAAACCAGTAGCAACAGAACATTTGCTCAGGTGGTTAGTGGTGCAGATCAAGCCTCGGTTCAGCAGGGGACAGAAACGGTCAACACAGGGGTTGTCAGACCTAAAACAGGGGTCACACACATCCAGATACAGACATCCCCCACTTTAATGTCAGGCTGGTCTCCTATGAGGAACGACTGGCTTTTGGGAGATGATTTTCCACCTCTGAACCCTCCTGTACAGGCCCCTATACAGTCTCCTAAGGGGAAGAGAACAGAAAAGAAAAAACACCTGACAGAACAGAGACAAAAAACCCCACCAGTCTTTATAGAACAAGCAGAGAAAAATCTCTTAGTGAGTTTTGACGATGATGATGATGAGGAGGAGGATCAGTTAACTCCTGCACAGGGAGATAGACTGGAGGATTTAGATGAGATTACGGGTCATCTGTCACAGGAACTTTTCTCTCCTTTTGCCCCCTCGGAGGCTGAGGCCCCGATAACCACTGGCCTGCCTTCTCTGGTCCCCATTGTAGCCAGTACGGTGTATGCAGTAAATCCTCTAACGGACACAGCTGAGAGTGCCCAGATCTTCCAAAATCCGTCAGGGTCCCCAAATCTCTCAGACTTTGATTTCTCAGTATATTCTGTGACATCTCTCCAACCAGGGACTCCTCAGGGGACAGAGAGGGGGGAAACTTCCAAAAAAATGGAAAAAATTATCTCTGAAACAGAAAAAAACAGACAAGCAGAGAAAATGAGTAAAACAATTGAAATCTCTGTAGCCGACATTCAAGGTCAAAGGTCACCACATAAGCCGTACACGCACCTTAGAACTAACAAGAAGTTCAACGAGTGGAAACTGGCACTCAAAGAGAAACACGTGATCATCGGGGACTCTAATTTGAGCAGGATTCCCGCTTTTGACATTCCAGATTTACAGATTGACAGTTTTCCAGGGGCTAAATTGCAGCACGCTGCCAATCTGATAGAAAAAGCTACAGTAGAGACAAAAGTAGAAAAAATAGTCTTGGCGTTTGGCCTAAATAACCGCACACAGAGATTACGCATCTCAGCGATGAGAGAGTGTGCCAGATTGGATCAGATGGCACAAGAGAGACTACCAGAGGCCCAGCTGTGGATCCCCCTGATCAATATCCCCCAATCTCTCCCAGAAGGAGAAAAAATATTTTTAGATGAATTGAACAATTACATAGAGGAAAATTATTCCTTCATCCCCCTCCTGCCAGAGGAACAGTTTCAGGTAGAGAGTGACGGCCTGCACTGGACTGCAGAGACAGCCAGGAACATGTTGGAGCACTGGGCACGATATTTAAACTTGTAGTGAGTGAACACCCGAGAAAGGGTGCCCATAGGCTTGTTGTGAATCTTTCCAAACATTTTAGTGTCTCTCCCTCACAGTCATCCCTGCTCATGAAAGGCCTCACATTTATTCCGTCTGTCCAAAAAATGAAAGACTTCAAACATCAGCTTAGACTAGATTTACAAAAATTTCATAGAAGAATAAAATTAGAGGTTTTCTTTGAGGGCAAAAAGACTAAAAAACAAAGATTACCTTTCACACACAATTCGGATTGGACTCCAGCCTTGAGCAGACTTCCCAAGCAAGTAGGCCAGCTGATCACAGCTGATGAGTATGCCTTTAAAAATCTGAATTGGAGCTTGAAACCAAGGCCCAACCTCCAGAGAGAGGAACTGAGAGCCTTGAACACACTAAAAAACCTCAGAGAAATTGTTATTAAACCTGCTGACAAGGGAAATGCCATTGTCATCATGGATAGAGAGCAATATGTCTGGGAGGGAGAGAGACAATTAAACATCAGTGACCACTACAAACCGTTAGAAAAACCCATTTATTCTGAAACCATGAAACAGGTTAGAAAAATCTTAGAACAGATGTATGACAAGGGTATCATTAACTCAAAACAGAGGGAATATTTAAGTGGCAGTGGCACTCCTCGAATGAGAAGATTTTATTTATTGCCAAAGATTCACAAGGAACCTGAAAAATGGAGTATTCCACACGAGATTCCACCCGGCAGACCCATAGTGTCCGATTGCAACAGTGAAACTTATCAGACAGCTGAGTACATCGAGTATTTTCTGAACCCCATCTCTCAGAAACACCCGAGCTATTTGAAGGACACTTATGATTTCATCCAGAAAGTTAAAGATATCAGTATTCCCAGAGGAGCCTTTTTATTCACCATAGATATTGATAGCCTATATACGAACATAGAAACTGAAGCAGGCCTCCAGGCAGTCCAGGAGTGCATGCTTCAATATCCAGACCCAAAAAGGCCTGATGATTATATTTTAAAATTATTAAATATTAACCTAACTAAAAATGATTTTGAATTTAATTCTAAATATTATTTGCAAGTTAAAGGCACAGCCATGGGCAAAAAGTTTGCCCCCTCCTACGCGAACATCTTCATGGCGAGATGGGAACAATCGGCTCTGGGTTCGTGCACAAAAAGGCCTCTACATTACTTTAGATTTCTGGATGATATATGGGGAGTGTGGTCTTACTCCATGGATGATTTTAAGGACTTTGCAGAACACCTGAATACCCATCAGAGATCTATAACAATTAAATATACAATTGACCCCACCGAGGTCAACTTTCTAGATGTGGTGTCATATAAGGGACAGAAATTCGAAGAGACAGGACAGCTAGACTTTAAAGTGTATTTCAAAGAAACGGACACGCATTCCTTACTGCACAAACACAGCTTCCATCCTAAACATACATTTAAAGGGATAGTAAAATCCCAGTTACTCAGATTTCACAGGATATGCACAGAACATTCCTGCTTTATGGAAGCAACAAAAATTCTGTTCAGGGCCCTGAGGGACAGAGGATACTCAAGGTCCTTCTTAAGAAGGGCCCTGAAGACCTTTCTCCTCCCCAGGACTCCAAGGAACCCTACAGAGGGTGGAGAAACAAAAATTATTCCATTAGTGTCCAATTTCTCGTTAATGAGCAAACAATTAAACCGTGCAGCTAAGTCTAACTTTGAAAGGTTCTTTGAAAACACTCCCTTCCTGCAGAAACACAAGCAAATAGCTGCCTATAGGAGAAATACAAATTTATCAGACATTCTAGTGAATAGCAAACTCAGACCTATGGCACCGCAGAACAAAAAGTTAATCTGTAAATACTTTGATCATAAAAAATGGGTATTCAATCGTTCAACAAAACAAGTCTTTCAAGTCCCACAGCAACTCACTCCAGTAACAGAGAACTGTATTTATTTAATTTATTGTGCAAAGTGTTCCAAACAATATGTAGGCCAGACAAAAAATGCTTTAAGGGTCCGAGTCTATCAGCACACACACAACATAAAAAATAAAATAGAAAAACGTAGACACGTAGTCCAGCACTTTCTTACCCACGGCCTTGAGACCCTCAGGGTGACTGGACTTCAGTCCGACCCATTTTGGTCGCTGTGTGATAGACTGAAATTTGAAAGATTATGGATCATGAGACTTGATACAAAATTTCCAAGAGGTCTTAATGAGACTTAGGAGATCTACCTGACCCTAACCCAAACCTAAACCTAACCGACTAACCATAACACAACCTAAACCTAACCAACTCACCATACCTAAAACCTAAAACCCACCAGACACCCCGGGATTCATACCTTGGATTTTACAGACCCATCCTGCACAAACCTAAACTTAACCAGACCTAAAGCTGAATAGCCCTGGCCTCAATAGCCCTGGCCTCAATAGCCCTATGAACAGCCTTTAACAGTTGGCCTGCTGTGACCTCTCTTGGTCTTTATGTGAATTGGGGGTGACCAGTGGAGGGATGGACCGTGCACAACCCAGAGTGGGACCCTCAGGGTCCTATCCTGGGAAAACTCTCTTCTATCCTAACCCAGCCTGAGCCTCCCTCTCTGGGCCCTCTCTTCTCATGACCTCTAGTGGGTACTCAGCGGAACCACACTTTATGGGCTGTCATAATCTATATATTCTTTAGCGTTTATTCCCATTAAAATAAATAAATAAATATACACCCTAATACATATTAAGAAATAAAAATATGAATACATACTTCATGGGCACTAGAATTCATGGTTTTCATGGATCACTTATAAAGACACACGAGGATAAATATAATACAGTATAAAAAGCATAAAAAAGCATAAAGATAAAATTATAAATACTTCAAGGGCACTAGAAGATATATATATATATTTTTCTGTAATTATCTATAAAAACAGAAAGAGATGATTGTGAAAAACATACAGAAAAAGAACTGAATATACATAAATATACTATTAATATAAATACATATGAGGCACTAGAGGGTTTTAAGAGTCATAAAGGATTAAAAAACATTATTTATGACTACTTAGAGCACATTTGAGGGATGCATTATTTTTTTGATACATGCAGACTGAGCAGCTGCATTTTTCAAATTGAAAGAGGCAAAGAGCATCGTTTAAATTTGAAAAAAGCAACGAAAAAAATTTTCTATATAAAAAAAGCAACATGCATCGATTTAAAATATAAGAATAAAAATAAAAAATAAAAATGCAACGTACATAATTCCAATTTGAAAATGCATCGTGTGCCTGTTTGGTTTGAATATTGTATTGGTTTGAAGGGATTGGTGGAAGGCGTGTCAGTGACGTCATCGACTGGCTTTGATATACCTAACGGAACGCAGTTTGAATCAGAAGGATTGTTGGACTGCTTGCAGTAACATCTTGGTTGGTCATCTAGTAAAACGGTTACTTTGTATCTCGAGATAAAACAGAGAATTTAAAAGTTCAAGCCTGCCTGAAGAAGATACATCAAAGTATCGAAACGTCGCGATATAGGCTTGAACACAGAAACATTTATTTTTCTAAAAGAAAAATATATTTTTGTTTTTTCCATTATTTGAAATTTTATTTTGATCTTTTCCCTTTTATCCCTTTCTTTTGATTTTCATATATAATCACACATCTAGTGTTGGTTCATTTCATACTGTTTTTAAAAAAAACACAACGAAATCCAAAGAAGGTTGTTTCATCTCTTTATTGTTAAAAAAAAGCACAAGAAAATCCAAAAAAAAGTTTAAAAAAGAAAAAAATACAAAAAAACATATTTCTTTTAAACTTTAAGAAATAGAAAAAAGATTAAAACAATATACAGTTGTGGATCTGATCGTTCAGTAAATTAAGGATGGTGTTCATCTTTCAGAACAAGGGTCGTTTCACGACCCCTCGAGCGCGTTTGGTCCCTCACAGAGATAGCAGGGATTTCCCCAGACGGGGACGATTTATGAGGGACGATTATTTTGTCGAGCGATCTCGTGACTTCCCATACGAGGTCGTCGGACACGAAGAATCACTCACGGGTTACAGTAACAGAGTACAGAATGAAACTCGATCGGAGAATACTGTAAATCCTTTCCGTCGTCAGTCACGTGATCGACGCCCTTTAAATCGGGGTTTTAAACCCAAACGAAAGAGAGTGACTTTTGGGGAAAATAGGATTATTTACCCCACTGAGGAGAATAGATGTACTGACCAGAGATACAGAAACACACAATATTCTCCTCGTAATGTAGAGAAGAACAGGAGACGTGAGAATGGCCAGTTTGCACAAAACTATGCTCACCAGAAAAAAAGAATGGGCCAAAAAACTCACTTTGATTCACAGAAAAAATCAGAATACTCTCCTGCTTCTCCCACCTTTCGGAGAATCATTAAGAATATGTATCATCTGATCAGATCGGTCCATCACCTCAGTAATATTGACACACGGGTAGAAAATAACCAGCCTGTCACTCTGAAAAGGTTAACTGAGCTTCTTAAGAGTGTGATCAAACCCTTTGCCCCCACAATGTCCACAAAAGAATTGCTGGAGGGTAATGCAAAGAACTGGGCGTTTACGACACAGTTGGTATTACAGCAACACTATGAGGATATCATAGAGCACACACTGGGGATCTTACGGGGAGAGACACAGAGAAAAGACTGGTTACACGCTTTTGAGATCGCTGCCAAATGGGCGATGCGAAACTTTGGCAAAAGGATCTCCCAGAGGGCAATTCGGCAGGCCGAAACTTTGGTCCTGACCGAGTTGCGTTCTGGGACTCCATCCGGGTCTAGAGTACCATCGAATTCTGAAACCAGTAGCAACAGAACATTTGCTCAGGTGGTTAGTGGTGCAGATCAAGCCTCGGTTCAGCAGGGGACAGAAACGGTCAACACAGGGGTTGTCAGACCTAAAACAGGGGTCACACACATCCAGATACAGACATCGCCCACTTTAATGTCAGGCTGGTCTCCTATGAGGAACGACTGGCTTTTGGGAGATGATTTTCCACCTCTGAACCCTCCTGTACAGGCCCCTATACAGTCTCCTAAGGGGAAGAGAACAGAAAAGAAAAAACACCTGACAGAACAGAGACAAAAAACCCCACCAGTCTTTATAGAACAAGCAGAGAAAAATCTCTTAGTGAGTTTTGACGATGATGATGATGAGGAGGAGGATCAGTTAACTCCTGCACAGGGAGATAGACTGGAGGATTTAGATGAGATTACGGGTCATCTGTCACAGGAACTTTTCTCTCCTTTTGCCCCCTCGGAGGCTGAGGCCCCGATAACCACTGGCCTGCCTTCTCTGGTCCCCATTGTAGCCAGTACGGTGTATGCAGTAAATCCTCTAACGGACACAGCTGAGAGTGCCCAGATCTTCCAAAATCCGTCAGGGTCCCCAAATCTCTCAGACTTTGATTTCTCAGTATATTCTGTGACATCTCTCCAACCAGGGACTCCTCAGGGGACAGAGAGGGGGGAAACTTCCAAAAAAATGGAAAAAATTATCTCTGAAACAGAAAAAAACAGACAAGCAGAGAAAATGAGTAAAACAATTGAAATCTCTGTAGCCGACATTCAAGGTCAAAGGTCACCACATAAGCCGTACACGCACCTTAGAACTAACAAGAAGTTCAACGAGTGGAAACTGGCACTCAAAGAGAAACACGTGATCATCGGGGACTCTAATTTGAGCAGGATTCCCGCTTTTGACATTCCAGATTTACAGATTGACAGTTTTCCAGGGGCTAAATTGCAGCACGCTGCCAATCTGATAGAAAAAGCTACAGTAGAGACAAAAGTAGAAAAAATAGTCTTGGCGTTTGGCCTAAATAACCGCACACAGAGATTACGCATCTCAGCGATGAGAGAGTGTGCCAGATTGGATCAGATGGCACAAGAGAGACTACCAGAGGCCCAGCTGTGGATCCCCCTGATCAATATCCCCCAATCTCTCCCAGAAGGAGAAAAAATATTTTTAGATGAATTGAACAATTACATAGAGGAAAATTATTCCTTCATCCCCCTCCTGCCAGAGGAACAGTTTCAGGTAGAGAGTGACGGCCTGCACTGGACTGCAGAGACAGCCAGGAACATGTTGGAGCACTGGGCACGATATTTAAACTTGTAGTGAGTGAACACCCGAGAAAGGGTGCCCATAGGCTTGTTGTGAATCTTTCCAAACATTTTAGTGTCTCTCCCTCACAGTCATCCCTGCTCATGAAAGGCCTCACATTTATTCCGTCTGTCCAAAAAATGAAAGACTTCAAACATCAGCTTAGACTAGATTTACAAAAATTTCATAGAAGAATAAAATTAGAGGTTTTCTTTGAGGGCAAAAAGACTAAAAAACAAAGATTACCTTTCACACACAATTCGGATTGGACTCCAGCCTTGAGCAGACTTCCCAAGCAAGTAGGCCAGCTGATCACAGCTGATGAGTATGCCTTTAAAAATCTGAATTGGAGCTTGAAACCAAGGCCCAACCTCCAGAGAGAGGAACTGAGAGCCTTGAACACACTAAAAAACCTCAGAGAAATTGTTATTAAACCTGCTGACAAGGGAAATGCCATTGTCATCATGGATAGAGAGCAATATGTCTGGGAGGGAGAGAGACAATTAAACATCAGTGACCACTACAAACCGTTAGAAAAACCCATTTATTCTGAAACCATGAAACAGGTTAGAAAAATCTTAGAACAGATGTATGACAAGGGTATCATTAACTCAAAACAGAGGGAATATTTAAGTGGCAGTGGCACTCCTCGAATGAGAAGATTTTATTTATTGCCAAAGATTCACAAGGAACCTGAAAAATGGAGTATTCCACACGAGATTCCACCCGGCAGACCCATAGTGTCCGATTGCAACAGTGAAACTTATCAGACAGCTGAGTACATCGAGTATTTTCTGAACCCCATCTCTCAGAAACACCCGAGCTATTTGAAGGACACTTATGATTTCATCCAGAAAGTTAAAGATATCAGTATTCCCAGAGGAGCCTTTTTATTCACCATAGATATTGATAGCCTATATACGAACATAGAAACTGAAGCAGGCCTCCAGGCAGTCCAGGAGTGCATGCTTCAATATCCAGACCCAAAAAGGCCTGATGATTATATTTTAAAATTATTAAATATTAACCTAACTAAAAATGATTTTGAATTTAATTCTAAATATTATTTGCAAGTTAAAGGCACAGCCATGGGCAAAAAGTTTGCCCCCTCCTACGCGAACATCTTCATGGCGAGATGGGAACAATCGGCTCTGGGTTCGTGCACAAAAAGGCCTCTACATTACTTTAGATTTCTGGATGATATATGGGGAGTGTGGTCTTACTCCATGGATGATTTTAAGGACTTTGCAGAACACCTGAATACCCATCAGAGATCTATAACAATTAAATATACAATTGACCCCACCGAGGTCAACTTTCTAGATGTGGTGTCATATAAGGGACAGAAATTCGAAGAGACAGGACAGCTAGACTTTAAAGTGTATTTCAAAGAAACGGACACGCATTCCTTACTGCACAAACACAGCTTCCATCCTAAACATACATTTAAAGGGATAGTAAAATCCCAGTTACTCAGATTTCACAGGATATGCACAGAACATTCCTGCTTTATGGAAGCAACAAAAATTCTGTTCAGGGCCCTGAGGGACAGAGGATACTCAAGGTCCTTCTTAAGAAGGGCCCTGAAGACCTTTCTCCTCCCCAGGACTCCAAGGAACCCTACAGAGGGTGGAGAAACAAAAATTATTCCATTAGTGTCCAATTTCTCGTTAATGAGCAAACAATTAAACCGTGCAGCTAAGTCTAACTTTGAAAGGTTCTTTGAAAACACTCCCTTCCTGCAGAAACACAAGCAAATAGCTGCCTATAGGAGAAATACAAATTTATCAGACATTCTAGTGAATAGCAAACTCAGACCTATGGCACCGCAGAACAAAAAGTTAATCTGTAAATACTTTGATCATAAAAAATGGGTATTCAATCGTTCAACAAAACAAGTCTTTCAAGTCCCACAGCAACTCACTCCAGTAACAGAGAACTGTATTTATTTAATTTATTGTGCAAAGTGTTCCAAACAATATGTAGGCCAGACAAAAAATGCTTTAAGGGTCCGAGTCTATCAGCACACACACAACATAAAAAATAAAATAGAAAAACGTAGACACGTAGTCCAGCACTTTCTTACCCACGGCCTTGAGACCCTCAGGGTGACTGGACTTCAGTCCGACCCATTTTGGTCGCTGTGTGATAGACTGAAATTTGAAAGATTATGGATCATGAGACTTGATACAAAATTTCCAAGAGGTCTTAATGAGACTTAGGAGATCTACCTGACCCTAACCCAAACCTAAACCTAACCGACTAACCATAACACAACCTAAACCTAACCAACTCACCATACCTAAAACCTAAAACCCACCAGACACCCCGGGATTCATACCTTGGATTTTACAGACCCATCCTGCACAAACCTAAACTTAACCAGACCTAAAGCTGAATAGCCCTGGCCTCAATAGCCCTGGCCTCAATAGCCCTATGAACAGCCTTTAACAGTTGGCCTGCTGTGACCTCTCTTGGTCTTTATGTGAATTGGGGGTGACCAGTGGAGGGATGGACCGTGCACAACCCAGAGTGGGACCCTCAGGGTCCTATCCTGGGAAAACTCTCTTCTATCCTAACCCAGCCTGAGCCTCCCTCTCTGGGCCCTCTCTTCTCATGACCTCTAGTGGGTACTCAGCGGAACCACACTTTATGGGCTGTCATAATCTATATATTCTTTAGCGTTTATTCCCATTAAAATAAATAAATAAATATACACCCTAATACATATTAAGAAATAAAAATATGAATACATACTTCATGGGCACTAGAATTCATGGTTTTCATGGATCACTTATAAAGACACACGAGGATAAATATAATACAGTATAAAAAGCATAAAAAAGCATAAAGATAAAATTATAAATACTTCAAGGGCACTAGAAGATATATATATATATTTTTCTGTAATTATCTATAAAAACAGAAAGAGATGATTGTGAAAAACATACAGAAAAAGAACTGAATATACATAAATATACTATTAATATAAATACATATGAGGCACTAGAGGGTTTTAAGAGTCATAAAGGATTAAAAAACATTATTTATGACTACTTAGAGCACATTTGAGGGATGCATTATTTTTTTGATACATGCAGACTGAGCAGCTGCATTTTTCAAATTGAAAGAGGCAAAGAGCATCGTTTAAATTTGAAAAAAGCAACGAAAAAAATTTTCTATATAAAAAAAGCAACATGCATCGATTTAAAATATAAGAATAAAAATAAAAAATAAAAATGCAACGTACATAATTCCAATTTGAAAATGCATCGTGTGCCTGTTTGGTTTGAATATTGTATTGGTTTGAAGGGATTGGTGGAAGGCGTGTCAGTGACGTCATCGACTGGCTTTGATATACCTAACGGAACGCAGTTTGAATCAGAAGGATTGTTGGACTGCTTGCAGTAACATCTTGGTTGGTCATCTAGTAAAACGGTTACTTTGTATCTCGAGATAAAACAGAGAATTTAAAAGTTCAAGCCTGCCTGAAGAAGATACATCAAAGTATCGAAACGTCGCGATATAGGCTTGAACACAGAAACATTTATTTTTCTAAAAGAAAAATATATTTTTGTTTTTTCCATTATTTGAAATTTTATTTTGATCTTTTCCCTTTTATCCCTTTCTTTTGATTTTCATATATAATCACACATCTAGTGTTGGTTCATTTCATACTGTTTTTAAAAAAAACACAACGAAATCCAAAGAAGGTTGTTTCATCTCTTTATTGTTAAAAAAAAGCACAAGAAAATCCAAAAAAAAGTTTAAAAAAGAAAAAAATACAAAAAAACATATTTCTTTTAAACTTTAAGAAATAGAAAAAAGATTAAAACAATATACAGTTGTGGATCTGATCGTTCAGTAAATTAAGGATGGTGTTCATCTTTCAGAACAAGGGTCGTTTCACGACCCCTCGAGCGCGTTTGGTCCCTCACAGAGATAGCAGGGATTTCCCCAGACGGGGACGATTTATGAGGGACGATTATTTTGTCGAGCGATCTCGTGACTTCCCATACGAGGTCGTCGGACACGAAGAATCACTCACGGGTTACAGTAACAGAGTACAGAATGAAACTCGATCGGAGAATACTGTAAATCCTTTCCGTCGTCAGTCACGTGATCGACGCCCTTTAAATCGGGGTTTTAAACCCAAACGAAAGAGAGTGACTTTTGGGGAAAATAGGATTATTTACCCCACTGAGGAGAATAGATGTACTGACCAGAGATACAGAAACACACAATATTCTCCTCGTAATGTAGAGAAGAACAGGAGACGTGAGAATGGCCAGTTTGCACAAAACTATGCTCACCAGAAAAAAAGAATGGGCCAAAAAACTCACTTTGATTCACAGAAAAAATCAGAATACTCTCCTGCTTCTCCCACCTTTCGGAGAATCATTAAGAATATGTATCATCTGATCAGATCGGTCCATCACCTCAGTAATATTGACACACGGGTAGAAAATAACCAGCCTGTCACTCTGAAAAGGTTAACTGAGCTTCTTAAGAGTGTGATCAAACCCTTTGCCCCCACAATGTCCACAAAAGAATTGCTGGAGGGTAATGCAAAGAACTGGGCGTTTACGACACAGTTGGTATTACAGCAACACTATGAGGATATCATAGAGCACACACTGGGGATCTTACGGGGAGAGACACAGAGAAAAGACTGGTTACACGCTTTTGAGATCGCTGCCAAATGGGCGATGCGAAACTTTGGCAAAAGGATCTCCCAGAGGGCAATTCGGCAGGCCGAAACTTTGGTCCTGACCGAGTTGCGTTCTGGGACTCCATCCGGGTCTAGAGTACCATCGAATTCTGAAACCAGTAGCAACAGAACATTTGCTCAGGTGGTTAGTGGTGCAGATCAAGCCTCGGTTCAGCAGGGGACAGAAACGGTCAACACAGGGGTTGTCAGACCTAAAACAGGGGTCACACACATCCAGATACAGACATCGCCCACTTTAATGTCAGGCTGGTCTCCTATGAGGAACGACTGGCTTTTGGGAGATGATTTTCCACCTCTGAACCCTCCTGTACAGGCCCCTATACAGTCTCCTAAGGGGAAGAGAACAGAAAAGAAAAAACACCTGACAGAACAGAGACAAAAAACCCCACCAGTCTTTATAGAACAAGCAGAGAAAAATCTCTTAGTGAGTTTTGACGATGATGATGATGAGGAGGAGGATCAGTTAACTCCTGCACAGGGAGATAGACTGGAGGATTTAGATGAGATTACGGGTCATCTGTCACAGGAACTTTTCTCTCCTTTTGCCCCCTCGGAGGCTGAGGCCCCGATAACCACTGGCCTGCCTTCTCTGGTCCCCATTGTAGCCAGTACGGTGTATGCAGTAAATCCTCTAACGGACACAGCTGAGAGTGCCCAGATCTTCCAAAATCCGTCAGGGTCCCCAAATCTCTCAGACTTTGATTTCTCAGTATATTCTGTGACATCTCTCCAACCAGGGACTCCTCAGGGGACAGAGAGGGGGGAAACTTCCAAAAAAATGGAAAAAATTATCTCTGAAACAGAAAAAAACAGACAAGCAGAGAAAATGAGTAAAACAATTGAAATCTCTGTAGCCGACATTCAAGGTCAAAGGTCACCACATAAGCCGTACACGCACCTTAGAACTAACAAGAAGTTCAACGAGTGGAAACTGGCACTCAAAGAGAAACACGTGATCATCGGGGACTCTAATTTGAGCAGGATTCCCGCTTTTGACATTCCAGATTTACAGATTGACAGTTTTCCAGGGGCTAAATTGCAGCACGCTGCCAATCTGATAGAAAAAGCTACAGTAGAGACAAAAGTAGAAAAAATAGTCTTGGCGTTTGGCCTGAATAACCGCACACAGAGATTACGCATCTCAGCGATGAGAGAGTGTGCCAGATTGGATCAGATGGCACAAGAGAGACTACCAGAGGCCCAGCTGTGGATCCCCCTGATCAATATCCCCCAATCTCTCCCAGAAGGAGAAAAAATATTTTTAGATGAATTGAACAATTACATAGAGGAAAATTATTCCTTCATCCCCCTCCTGCCAGAGGAACAGTTTCAGGTAGAGAGTGACGGCCTGCACTGGACTGCAGAGACAGCCAGGAACATGTTGGAGCACTGGGCACGATATTTAAACTTGTAGTGAGTGAACACCCGAGAAAGGGTGCCCATAGGCTTGTTGTGAATCTTTCCAAACATTTTAGTGTCTCTCCCTCACAGTCATCCCTGCTCATGAAAGGCCTCACATTTATTCCGTCTGTCCAAAAAATGAAAGACTTCAAACATCAGCTTAGACTAGATTTACAAAAATTTCATAGAAGAATAAAATTAGAGGTTTTCTTTGAGGGCAAAAAGACTAAAAAACAAAGATTACCTTTCACACACAATTCGGATTGGACTCCAGCCTTGAGCAGACTTCCCAAGCAAGTAGGCCAGCTGATCACAGCTGATGAGTATGCCTTTAAAAATCTGAATTGGAGCTTGAAACCAAGGCCCAACCTCCAGAGAGAGGAACTGAGAGCCTTGAACACACTAAAAAACCTCAGAGAAATTGTTATTAAACCTGCTGACAAGGGAAATGCCATTGTCATCATGGATAGAGAGCAATATGTCTGGGAGGGAGAGAGACAATTAAACATCAGTGACCACTACAAACCGTTAGAAAAACCCATTTATTCTGAAACCATGAAACAGGTTAGAAAAATCTTAGAACAGATGTATGACAAGGGTATCATTAACTCAAAACAGAGGGAATATTTAAGTGGCAGTGGCACTCCTCGAATGAGAAGATTTTATTTATTGCCAAAGATTCACAAGGAACCTGAAAAATGGAGTATTCCACACGAGATTCCACCCGGCAGACCCATAGTGTCCGATTGCAACAGTGAAACTTATCAGACAGCTGAGTACATCGAGTATTTTCTGAACCCCATCTCTCAGAAACACCCGAGCTATTTGAAGGACACTTATGATTTCATCCAGAAAGTTAAAGATATCAGTATTCCCAGAGGAGCCTTTTTATTCACCATAGATATTGATAGCCTATATACGAACATAGAAACTGAAGCAGGCCTCCAGGCAGTCCAGGAGTGCATGCTTCAATATCCAGACCCAAAAAGGCCTGATGATTATATTTTAAAATTATTAAATATTAACCTAACTAAAAATGATTTTGAATTTAATTCTAAATATTATTTGCAAGTTAAAGGCACAGCCATGGGCAAAAAGTTTGCCCCCTCCTACGCGAACATCTTCATGGCGAGATGGGAACAATCGGCTCTGGGTTCGTGCACAAAAAGGCCTCTACATTACTTTAGATTTCTGGATGATATATGGGGAGTGTGGTCTTACTCCATGGATGATTTTAAGGACTTTGCAGAACACCTGAATACCCATCAGAGATCTATAACAATTAAATATACAATTGACCCCACCGAGGTCAACTTTCTAGATGTGGTGTCATATAAGGGACAGAAATTCGAAGAGACAGGACAGCTAGACTTTAAAGTGTATTTCAAAGAAACGGACACGCATTCCTTACTGCACAAACACAGCTTCCATCCTAAACATACATTTAAAGGGATAGTAAAATCCCAGTTACTCAGATTTCACAGGATATGCACAGAACATTCCTGCTTTATGGAAGCAACAAAAATTCTGTTCAGGGCCCTGAGGGACAGAGGATACTCAAGGTCCTTCTTAAGAAGGGCCCTGAAGACCTTTCTCCTCCCCAGGACTCCAAGGAACCCTACAGAGGGTGGAGAAACAAAAATTATTCCATTAGTGTCCAATTTCTCGTTAATGAGCAAACAATTAAACCGTGCAGCTAAGTCTAACTTTGAAAGGTTCTTTGAAAACACTCCCTTCCTGCAGAAACACAAGCAAATAGCTGCCTATAGGAGAAATACAAATTTATCAGACATTCTAGTGAATAGCAAACTCAGACCTATGGCACCGCAGAACAAAAAGTTAATCTGTAAATACTTTGATCATAAAAAATGGGTATTCAATCGTTCAACAAAACAAGTCTTTCAAGTCCCACAGCAACTCACTCCAGTAACAGAGAACTGTATTTATTTAATTTATTGTGCAAAGTGTTCCAAACAATATGTAGGCCAGACAAAAAATGCTTTAAGGGTCCGAGTCTATCAGCACACACACAACATAAAAAATAAAATAGAAAAACGTAGACACGTAGTCCAGCACTTTCTTACCCACGGCCTTGAGACCCTCAGGGTGACTGGACTTCAGTCCGACCCATTTTGGTCGCTGTGTGATAGACTGAAATTTGAAAGATTATGGATCATGAGACTTGATACAAAATTTCCAAGAGGTCTTAATGAGACTTAGGAGATCTACCTGACCCTAACCCAAACCTAAACCTAACCGACTAACCATAACACAACCTAAACCTAACCAACTCACCATACCTAAAACCTAAAACCCACCAGACACCCCGGGATTCATACCTTGGATTTTACAGACCCATCCTGCACAAACCTAAACTTAACCAGACCTAAAGCTGAATAGCCCTGGCCTCAATAGCCCTGGCCTCAATAGCCCTATGAACAGCCTTTAACAGTTGGCCTGCTGTGACCTCTCTTGGTCTTTATGTGAATTGGGGGTGACCAGTGGAGGGATGGACCGTGCACAACCCAGAGTGGGACCCTCAGGGTCCTATCCTGGGAAAACTCTCTTCTATCCTAACCCTAACCTAACCCTAACCCTAACCCTAACCTAACCCGGACCGGATTCTGAGGACGACTGGAATTGGACTTTTTTTTTTTTTTTTTTTTTTTTTAAGCCCTAACTCTGTTTCAGATGGACATTTTCATAAATCGTTGTCATAAACCATATATTTCCGATGGAAATTGTTTTCAAAAATCATGTTTTTCAGATGGACATTTTCATGAATCATGTATTTCAGATGGAATTTTTTTTTTAAATCATGTGTTTCAGATGGACATTTTCATAAATCATGTATTTCACATTGGAAATTGTTTTAAAACAATCATGTGTTTCAGATGGACATTTTCATAAATCATGTACTGGAGCAAAACCCAGACCGGATTTTCAGGACGACCGGATTCTACGGTATTCTGGATTGCAGGAAAACCCGGACCGGATTCTGCGGACGATCGGAATTGGACTTTGTTTTAATTTTTTTTTAAGCCCTAACCCTGTTTCAGATGGACATTTTCATAAATCGTTGTCATAAACCATATATTTCAGATGGAAATTGTTTTCAAAAATCATGTGTTTCAGATGGACATTTTCATGAATCATGTATTTCAGATGGAATTTTTTTTTCAAATCATATATTTTAGATGGACATTTTCATAAATCATGTATTTCAGATGGAATTTTTTTTTTAAATCATGTGTTTCAGATGGACATTTTCATAAATCATGTATTTCACATTGGAAATTGTTTTAAAAAATCATGTATTTCAGAAGGAAATAATTCTCAAAAATCATGTATTTCAAATTGAAATTGTTTTAAAAAATCATGTGTTTCAGATGGACATTTTCATAAATCATGTATTGGAGCAAAACCCGGACCGGATTCTCAGGACGACCGGATTCTGCGGTATCATGGATTGGAGCAAAACCCGGACCGGATTCTCAGGACGACCGGATTCTGCGGTATCCTGGATTGGAGCAAAACCTGGACCGGATTCCGAGGAAAACCGGACTCTGCGGTCTCCTGGATCGGAGCAAAACCCTGACCGGATTCCGAGGACGACCGGATTCTGCGGTATGCTGGATTGAAGCAAAAAACGGACCGGATTCCTAGGAAAACCGGATTCGACGGTATCCTGGATTGGAGCAAAACCCGGACCGGATTCTCAGGACGACCGGATTCTGCGGTATCCTGGATTGGAGCAAAACCCGGACCGGATTCTCAGGACGACCGGATTCTGCGGTATCCTGGATTGGAGCAAAATCCGGACCGGATTCTCAGGACGACTGGATTCTGCGGTATCCTGGATTGGAGCAAAACCCGGACCGGATTCTCAGGACGACCGGATTCTGAGGTATCCTGGATTGGAGCAAAACCCGGACCGGATTCTGAGTACGACTAGAATTTGAATTTTTTTTTTTTTTTTTTTTTTTTTAATCCCTAACTCTGTTTCAGATGGACATTTTCATAAATCGTTGTCATAAACCATATATTTCAGATGGAAATTGTTTTCAAAAATCATGTGTTTCAGATGGACATTTTCATTAATCATTTATTTCAGATGGAATTTTTTTTTTAAATGATGTGTTTTACATGGACATTTTCATAAATCATGTATTTCACATTGGAAATTGTTTTAAAAAATCATGTGTTTCAGATGGACATTTTCATAAATCATGTACTGGAGCAAAACCCAGACCGGATTTTCAGGACGACCGGATTCTGCGGTATTCTGGATTGCAGGAAAACCCGGACCGGATTCTGTGGACGATCGGAATTGGACTTTGTTTTAATTTTTTTTTAAGCCCTAACCGTGTTTCAGATGGACATTTTCATAAATCGTTGTCATAAACCATATATTTCTGATGGAAATTGTTTTCAAAAATCATGTGTTTCAGATGGACATTTTCATGAATCATGTATTTCAGATGGAATTTTTTTTTTAAATCGTGTTTTAGATGGACATTTTCATAAATCATGTAGTTTAGATGGATTTTTTCTTTTAAATCATGTGTTTCAGATGGACATTTTCATAAATCATGCATTTCACATTCAAATTTTTTTTTAAAAATCATGTATTTCAGAAGGAAATATTTCTCAAAAATCATGCATTTCAAATTGAAATTGTTTTAAAAAATCATGACATGACATTTTCTTAAATCATGTATTGGAGCAAAACCTGGACCGGATTCTCAGGACGACCGGATTCTTCGTCTCCTGGATCGGAGCAAAACCCGGACCGGATTCCGAGAAAAACCGGATTCTGCGGTATTCTGGATTGCAGGAAAACCCAGACCGGATTCTGCGGACGATCGGAATTGGACTTTGTTTCAATTTTTTTTTAAGCCCTAACCCTGTTTCAGATGGACATTTTCATAAATCGTTGTCATAAACCATATATTTCTGATGGAAATTGTTTTCAAAAATCATGTGTTTCAGATGGACATTTTCATGAATCATGTATTTCAGATGGAATTTTTTTTTTAAATCGTGTTTTAGATGGACATTTTCATAAATCATGTATTTTAGATGGATTTTTTCTTTTAAATCATGTGTTTCAGATGGACATTTTCATAAATCATGTATTTCACATTAAAAATTTTTTTAAAAAATCATGTATTTCAGAAGGAAATATTTCTCAAAAATCATGCATTTCAAATT
Source organism: Barbus barbus (assembly GCF_936440315.1). Lineage (NCBI taxonomy): Eukaryota > Metazoa > Chordata > Actinopteri > Cypriniformes > Cyprinidae > Barbus > Barbus barbus. The sequence continues at coordinate 25,288 of NC_136735.1, forward strand.
TAAATTGTTTTAAAAAATCATGACATGACATTTTCATAAATCATGTATTGGAGCAAAACCTGGACCGGATTCTCAGGACGACCGGATTCTTCGTCTCCTGGATCGGAGCAAAACCCGGACCGGATTCTCAGGACGACCGGATTCTGCGGTATCCTGGATTGGAGCAAAACCCGGACCGGATTCCGAGGAAAACCGGATTCTGCGGTATCCTGGATTGGAGCAAAACCCGGACCGGATTCCGAGAAAAACCGGACTCTGCGGTCTCCTGGATCGGAGCAAAACCCCGACCGGATTCTGAGCACGACCGGATTCTGCGGTCTCCTGGATTGGAGCAAAACCCGGACCGGATTCCGAGGACGACCGGATTCTGCGGTCTCCTGGATTGGAGCAAAACCCGAACCGGAATCCGAAGAAGACCGGATTCTGCGGTATCCTGGATTGGAGCAAAACCTGGACCGGATTCCGAGGAAAACCGGACTCTGCGGTCTCCTGGATCGGAGCAAAACCCTGACCGGATTCCGAGGACGACCGGATTCTGCGGTATCCTGGATTGAAGCAAAAAACGGACCGGATTCCTAGGAAAACCGGATTCGACGGTATCCTGGATTGGAGCAAAACCCGGACCGGATTCCGAGAAAAACCGGATTCTGCGGTCTAATGGATCGGAGCAAAACCCGGACCGGATTCCGAGGGCGACCGGATTCTGCGGTATCCTGGATTGGAGCAAAACCCGGACCGGATTCCTAGGAAAACCGGATTCGGCGGTATCCTGGATTGGAGCAAGACCCGGACCGGATTCCGAGAAAAACCGGATTCTGCGGTCTCCTGGATTGGAGCAAAACCCGGACCGGATTCTCAGGACGACCGGATTCTGCGGTATCCTGGATTGGAGCAAAACCCGAACCGGATTCTCAGGACGACCGGATTCTGCGGTATCCTGGACTGGAGCAAAACCCGGACCGGATTCCTAGGAAAACCGGATTCGACGGTATCCTGGATTGGAGCAAAACCCGGACCGGATTCCGAGAAAAACCGGATTCTGCGGTCTCCTGGATTGGAGCAAAACCCGGACCGGATTCTCAGGACGACCGGATTCTGCGGTATCCTGGATTGGAGCAAAACCCGGACCGGATTCTCAGGACGACCGGATTCTGCGGTATCCTGGATTGGAGCAAAACCCGGACCGGATTCTCAGGACGACCGGATTCTGCGGTATCCTGGATTGGAGCAAAACCCGGACCGGATACTCAGGATGACCGGATTCTGAGGTATCCTGGATTGGAGCAAAACCCGGACCGGATTCTGAGGACGACTGGAATTGGACTTTTTTTTTTTTTTTTTTTTTTTAAGCCCTAACTCTGTTTCAGATGGACATTTTCATAAATCGTTGTCATAAACCATATATTTCCGATGGAAATTGTTTTCAAAAATCATGTTTTTCAGATGGACATTTTCATGAATCATGTATTTCAGATGGAATTTTTTTTTAAAATCATGTGTTTCAGATGGACATTTTCATAAATCATGTATTTCACATTGGAAATTGTTTTAAAAAAATCATGTGTTTCAGATGGACATTTTCATAAATCATGTACTGGAGCAAAACCCAGACCAAATTTTCAGGACGACCGGATTCTACGGTATTCTGGATTGCAGGAAAACCCGGACCGGATTCTGCGGACGATCGGAATTGGACTTTGTTTTAATTTTTTTTTAAGCCCTAACCCTGTTTCAGATGGACATTTTCATAAATCGTTGTCATAAACCATATATTTCTGATGGAAATTGTTTTCAAAAATCATGTGTTTCAGATGGACATTTTCATGAATCATGTATTTCAGATGGAATTTTTTTTTTAAATCGTGTTTTAGATGGACATTTTCATAAATCATGTATTTTAGATGGATTTTTTCTTTTAAATCATGTGTTTCAGATGGACATTTTCATAAATCATGTATTTCACATTAAAATTTTTTTAAAAAAAATCATGTATTTCAGAAGGAAATATTTCTCAAAAATCATGCATTTCAAATTGAAATTGTTTTAAAAAATCATGACATGACATTTTCATAAATCATGTATTGGAGCAAAACCTGGACCGGATTCTCAGGACGACCGGATTCTTCGTCTCCTGGATCGGAGCAAAACCCCGACCGGATTCTGTGGTCTCCTGGATTGGAGTAAAACCCGGACTGGATTCCGAGGACGACCGGATTCTGCTGTCTCCTGGATTGGAGCAAAACCCGAACCGGAATCCGAAGAAGACCGGATTCTGCGGTATCCTGGATTGGAGCAAAACCTGGACCGGATTCCGAGGAAAACCGGACTCTGCGGTCTCCTGGATCGGAGCAAAACCCTGACCGGATTCCGAGGACGACCGGATTCTGCGGTATCCTGGATTGAAGCAAAAAACGGACCGGATTCCTAGGAAAACCGGATTCGACGGTATCCTGGATTGGAGCAAAACCCGGACCGGATTCCGAGAAAAACCGGATTCTGCGGTCTCCTGGATCGGAGCAAAACCCGGACCGGATTCCGAGGGCGACCGGATTCTGCGGTATCCTGGATTGGAGCAAAACCCGGACCGGATTCCTAGGAAAACCGGATTCGGCGGTATCCTGGATTGGAGCAAGACCCGGACCGGATTCCGAGAAAAACCGGATTCTGCGGTCTCCTGGATTGGAGCAAAACCCGGACCGGATTCTCAGGACGACCGGATTCTGCGGTATCCTGGATTGGAGCAAAACCCGAACCGGATTCTCAGGACGACCGGATTCTGCGGTATCCTGGATTGGAGCAAAATCCGGACCGGATTCTCAGGACGACTGGATTCTGCGGTATCCTGGATTGGAGCAAAACCCGGACCGGATTCTCAGGACGACCGGATTCTGAGGTATCCTGGATTGGAGCAAAACCCGGACCGGATTCTGAGTACGACTAGAATTTGAATTTTTTTTTTTTTTTTTTTTTTTTTTATCCCTAACTCTGTTTCAGATGGACATTTTCATAAATCGTTGTCATAAACCATATATTTCAGATGGAAATTGTTTTCAAAAATCATGTGTTTCAGATGGACATTTTCATTAATCATTTATTTCAGATGGAATTTTTTTTTTTAAATCATATATTTTAGATGGACATTTTCATAAATCATGTATTTCAGATGGAATTTTTTTTTTAAATGATGTGTTTTACATGGACATTTTCATAAATCATGTATTTCACATTGGATATTGTTTTAAAAAATCATGTGTTTCAGATGGACATTTTCATAAATCATGTACTGGAGCAAAACCCAGACCGGATTTTCAGGACGACCGGATTCTGCGGTATTCTGGATTGCAGGAAAACCCGGACCGGATTCTGCGGACGATCGGAATTGGACTTTGTTTTAATTTTTTTTTAAGCCCTAACCGTGTTTCAGATGGACATTTTCATAAATCGTTGTCATAAACCATATATTTCTGATGGAAATTGTTTTCAAAAATCATGTGTTTCAGATGGACATTTTCATGAATCATGTATTTCAGATGGAATTTTTTTTTTAAATCGTGTTTTAGATGGACATTTTCATAAATCATGTAGTTTAGATGGATTTTTTCTTTTAAATCATGTGTTTCAGATGGACATTTTCATAAATCATGCATTTCACATTAAATTTTTTTTAAAAAAATCATGTATTTCAGAAGGAAATATTTCTCAAAAATCATGCATTTCAAATTGAAATTGTTTTAAAAAATCATGACATGACATTTTCTTAAATCATGTATTGGAGCAAAACCTGGACCGGATTCTCAGGACGACCGGATTCTTCGTCTCCTGGATCGGAGCAAAACCCGGACCGGATTCCGAGAAAAACCGGATTCTGCGGTATTCTGGATTGCAGGAAAACCCAGACCGGATTCTGCGGACGATCGGAATTGGACTTTGTTTCAATTTTTTTTTAAGCCCTAACCCTGTTTCAGATGGACATTTTCATAAATCGTTGTCATAAACCATATATTTCTGATGGAAATTGTTTTCAAAAATCATGTGTTTCAGATGGACATTTTCATGAATCATGTATTTCAGATGGAATTTTTTTTTTAAATCGTGTTTTAGATGGACATTTTCATAAATCATGTATTTTAGATGGATTTTTTCTTTTAAATCATGTGTTTCAGATGGACATTTTCATAAATCATGTATTTCACATTAAAAATTTTTTTAAAAAATCATGTATTTCAGAAGGAAATATTTCTCAAAAATCATGCATTTCAAATTGAAATTGTTTTAAAAAATCATGACATGACATTTTCATAAATCATGTATTGGAGCAAAACCTGGACCGGATTCTCAGGACGACCGGATTCTTCGTCTCCTGGATCGGAGCAAAACCCGGACCGGATTCTCAGGACGACCGGATTCTGCGGTATCCTGGATTGGAGCAAAACCCGGACCGGATTCCGAGGAAAACAGGATTCTGCGGTATCCTGGATTGGAGCAAAACCCCGACCGGATTCTGAGCACGACCGGATTCTGCGGTCTCCTGGATTGGAGCAAAACCCGGACCGGATTCCGAGGAAAACCGGATTCTGCGGTCTCCTGGATCGGAGCAAAACCCCGACCGGATTCTGAGCACGACCGGATTCTGCGGTCTCCTGGATTGGAGCAAAACCCGGACCGGATTCCGAGGACGACCGGATTCTGCGGTCTCCTGGATTGGAGCAAAACCCGAACCGGAATCCGAAGAAGACCGGATTCTGCGGTATCCTGGATTGGAGCAAAACCTGGACCGGATTCCGAGGAAAACCGGACTCTGCGGTCTCCTGGATCGGAGCAAAACCCTGACCGGATTCCGAGGACGACCGGATTCTGCGGTATCCTGGATTGAAGCAAAAAACGGACCGGATTCCTAGGAAAACCGGATTCGACGGTATCCTGGATTGGAGCAAAACCCGGACCGGATTCCGAGAAAAACCGGATTCTGCGGTCTAATGGATCGGAGCAAAACCCGGACCGGATTCCGAGGGCGACCGGATTCTGCGGTATCCTGGATTGGAGCAAAACCCGGACCGGATTCCTAGGAAAACCGGATTCGGAGGTATCCTGGATTGGAGCAAGACCCGGACCGGATTCCGAGAAAAACCGGATTCTGCGGTCTCCTGGATTGGAGCAAAACCCGGACCGGATTCTCAGGACGACCGGATTCTGCGGTATCCTGGATTGGAGCAAAACCCGGACCGGATTCTCAGGACGACCGGATTCTGCGGTATCCTGGACTGGAGCAAAACCCGGACCGGATTCCTAGGAAAACCGGATTCGACGGTATCCTGGATTGGAGCAAAACCCGGACCGGATTCCGAGAAAAACCGGATTCTGCGGTCTCCTGGATTGGAGCAAAACCCGGACCGGATTCTCAGGACGACCGGATTCTGCGGTATCCTGGATTGGAGCAAAACCCGGACCGGATTCTCAGGACGACCGGATTCTGCGGTATCCTGGATTGGAGCAAAACCCGGACCGGATTCCGAGAAAAACCGGATTCTGCGGTATTCTGGATTGTAGGAAAACCCAGACCGGATTCTGCGGACGATCGGAATTGGACTTTGTTTTAATTTTTTTTTAAGCCCTAACCCTGTTTCAGATGGACATTTTCATAAATCGTTGTCATAAACCATATATTTCTGATGGAAATTGTTTTCAAAAATCATGTGTTTCAGATGGACATTTTCATGAATCATGTATTTCAGATGGAATTTTTTTTTAAATCGTGTTTTAGATGGACATTTTCATAAATCATGTATTTTAGATGGATTTTTTCTTTTAAATCATGTGTTTCAGATGGACATTTTCATAAATCATGTATTTCACATTAAAAAAATAAAAAAAAAAATCATGTATTTCAGAAGGAAATATTTCTCAAAAATCATGCATTTCAAATTGAAATTGTTTTAAAAAATCATGACATGACATTTTCATAAATCATGTATTGGAGCAAAACCTGGACCGGATTCTCAGGACGACCGGATTCTTCGTCTCCTGGATCGGAGCAAAACCCCGACCGGATTCTGAGCACGACCGGATTCTGTGGTCTCCTGGATTGGAGCAAAACCCGGACTGGATTCCGAGGACGACCGGATTCTGCGGTCTCCTGGATTGGAGCAAAACCCGAACCGGAATCCGAAGAAGACCGGATTCTGCGGTATCCTGGATTGGAGCAAAACCTGGACCGGATTCCGAGGAAAACCGGACTCTGCGGTCTCCTGGATCGGAGCAAAACCCTGACCGGATTCCGAGGACGACCGGATTCTGTGGTATCCTGGATTGAAGCAAAAAACGGACCGGATTCCTAGGAAAACCGGATTCGACGGTATCCTGGATTGGAGCAAAACCCGGACCGGATTCCGAGAAAAACCGGATTCTGCGGTCTCCTGGATCGGAGCAAAACCCGGACCGGATTCCGAGGGCGACCGGATTCTGCGGTATCCTGGATTGGAGCAAAACCTGGACCGGATTCCTAGGAAAACCGGATTCGGCGGTATCCTGGATTGGAGCAAGACCCGGACCGGATTCCGAGAAAAACCGGATTCTGCGGTCTCCTGGATTGGAGCAAAACCCGGACCGGATTCTCAGGACGACCGGATTCTGCGGTATCCTGGATTGGAGCAAAATCCGGACCGGATTCTCAGGACGACCGGATTCTGAGGTATCCTGGATTGGAGCAAAACCCGGACCGGATTCTGAGGACGACTGGAATTGGACTTTTTTTTTTTTTTTTTTTTTTTTAAGCCCTAACTCTGTTTCAGATGGACATTTTCATAAATCGTTGTCATAAACCATATATTTCCGATGGAAATTGTTTTCAAAAATCATGTTTTTCAGATGGACATTTTCATGAATCATGTATTTCAGATGGAATTTTTTTTTTAAATCATGTGTTTCAGATGGACATTTTCATAAATCATGTATTTCACATTGGAAATTGTTTTAAAAAAATCATGTGTTTCAGATGGACATTTTCATAAATCATGTACTGGAGCAAAACCCAGACCGGATTTTCAGGACGACCGGATTCTACGGTATTCTGGATTGCAGGAAAACCCGGACCGGATTCTGCGGACGATCGGAATTGGACTTTGTTTTAATTTTTTTTTATGCCCTAACCCTGTTTCAGATGGACATTTTCATAAATCGTTGTCATAAACCATATATTTCAGATGGAAATTGTTTTCAAAAATCATGTGTTTCAGATGGACATTTTCATGAATCATGTATTTCAGATGGAATTTTTTTTTTTAAATCATATATTTTAGATGGACATTTTCATAAATCATGTATTTCAGATGGAATTTTTTTTTTAAATCATGTGTTTCAGATGGACATTTTCATAAATCATGTATTTCACATTGGAAATTGTTTTAAAAAATCATGTATTTCAGAAGGAAATAATTCTCAAAAATCATGTATTTCAAATTGAAATTGTTTTAAAAAATCATGTGTTTCAGATGGACATTTTCATAAATCATGTATTGGAGCAAAACCCGGACCGGATTCTCAGGACGACCGGATTCTGCGGTATCATGGATTGGAGCAAAACCCGGACCGGATTCCGAGAAAAACCGGATTCTGCGGTATTCTGGATTGTAGGAAAACCCAGACCGGATTCTGCGGACGATCGGAATTGGACTTTGTTTTAATTTTTTTTTAAGCCCTAACCCTGTTTCAGATGGACATTTTCATAAATCGTTGTCATAAACCATATATTTCTGATGGAAATTGTTTTCAAAAATCATGTGTTTCAGATGGACATTTTCATGAATCATGTATTTCAGATGGAATTTTTTTTTAAATCGTGTTTTAGATGGACATTTTCATAAATCATGTATTTTAGATGGATTTTTTCTTTTAAATCATGTGTTTCAGATGGACATTTTCATAAATCATGTATTTCACATTAAAAATTTTTTAAAAAAAATCATGTATTTCAGAAGGAAATATTTCTCAAAAATCATGCATTTCAAATTGAAATTGTTTTAAAAAATCATGACATGACATTTTCATAAATCATGTATTGGAGCAAAACCTGGACCGGATTCTCAGGACGACCGGATTCTTCGTCTCCTGGATCGGAGCAAAACCCCGACCGGATTCTGAGCACGACCGGATTCTGTGGTCTCCTGGATTGGAGCAAAACCCGGACTGGATTCCGAGGACGACCGGATTCTGCGGTCTCCTGGATTGGAGCAAAACCCGAACCGGAATCCGAAGAAGACCGGATTCTGCGGTATCCTGGATTGGAGCAAAACCTGGACCGGATTCCGAGGAAAACCGGATTCTGCGGTATCCTGGATCGGAGCAAAACCCTGACCGGATTCCGAGGACGACCGGATTCTGCGGTATCCTGGATTGAAGCAAAAAACGGACCGGATTCCTAGGAAAACCGGATTCGACGGTATCCTGGATTGGAGCAAAACCCGGACCGGATTCCGAGAAAAACCGGATTCTGCGGTCTCCTGGATCGGAGCAAAACCCGGACCGGATTCCGAGGACGACCGGATTCTGCGGTATCCTGGATTGGAGCAAAACCCGGACCGGATTCCTAGGAAAACCGGATTCGGCGGTATCCTGGATTGGAGCAAAACCCCGACCGGATTCCGAGAAAAACCGGATTCTGCGGTCTCCTGGATTGGAGCGAAACCCGGACCGGATTCTCAGGACGACCGGATTCTGCGGTATCCTGGATTGGAGCAAAACCCAGACCGGATTCTCAGGACGACCGGATTCTGCGATATCCTGGATTGGAGCAAAACCCGGACCGGATTCCGAGGAAAACCGGATTCTGCGGTATCCTGGATTGGAGCAAAACCCGGACCGGATTCCGAGAAAAACCGGATTCAGCGGTATTCTGGATTGCAGGAAAACCCAGACCGGATTCTGCGGACGATCGGAATTGGACTTTGTTTTAATTTTTTTTTAAGCCCTAACCCTGTTTCAGATGGACATTTTCATAAATCGTTGTCATAAACCATATATTTCTGATGGAAATTGTTTTCAAAAATCATGTGTTTCAGATGGACATTTTCATGAATCATGTATTTCAGATGGAATTTTTTTTTTAAATCGTGTTTTAGATGGACATTTTCATAAATCATGTATTTTAGATGGATTTTTTCTTTTAAATCATGTGTTTCAGATGGACATTTTCATAAATCATGTATTTCACATTAAAAAAATTAAAAAGAAAATCATGTATTTCAGAAGGAAATATTTCTCAAAAATCATGCATTTCAAATTGAAATTGTTTTAAAAAATCATGACATGACATTTTCATAAATCATGTATTGGAGCAAAACCTGGACCGGATTCTCAGGACGACCGGATTCTTCGTCTCCTGGATCGGAGCAAAACCCCGACCGGATTCTGAGCACGACCGGATTCTGTGGTCTCCTGGATTGGAGCAAAACCCGGACTGGATTCCGAGGACGACCGGATTCTGCGGTCTCCTGGATTGGAGCAAAACCCGAACCGGAATCCGAAGAAGACCGGATTCTGCGGTATCCTGGATTGGAGCAAAACCCGGACCGGATTCCGAGAAAAACCGGATTCTGCGGTCTCCTGGATCGGAGCAAAACCCGGACCGGATTCCGAGGGCGACCGGATTCTGCGGTATCCTGGATTGGAGCAAAACCCGGACCGGATTCCGAGGGCGACCGGATTCTGCGGTATCCTGGATTGGAGCAAAACCCGGACCGGATTCCTAGGAAAACCGGATTCGGCGGTATCCTGGATTGGAGCAAAACCCGGACCGGATTCTCAGGACGACCGGATTCTGCGGTATCCTGGATTGGAGCAAAACCCGGACCGGATTCCTAGGAAAACCGGATTCGACGGTATCCTGGATTGGAGCAAAACCCGGACCGGATTCCGAGAAAAAACGGATTCTGCGGTCTCCTGGATTGGAGCAAAACCCGGACCGGATTCTCAGGACGACCGGATTCTGCGGTATCCTGGATTGGAGCAAAACCCGGACCGGATTCTCAGGACGACCGGATTCTGCGGTATCCTGGATTGGAGCAAAACCCGGACCGGATTCTCAGGACGACTGGATTCTGCGGTATCCTGGATTGGAGCAAAACCCGGACCGGATTCTCAGGACGACCGGATTCTGAGGTATCCTGGATTGGAGCAAAACCCGGACCGGATTCTGAGGACGACTGGAATTGGACTTTTTTTTTTTTTTTTTTTTTTTTTAAGCCCTAACTCTGTTTCAGATGGACATTTTCATAAATCGTTGTCATAAACCATATATTTCCGATGGAAATTGTTTTCAAAAATCATGTTTTTCAGATGGACATTTTCATGAATCATGTATTTCAGATGGAATTTTTTTTTTAAATCATGTGTTTCAGATGGACATTTTCATAAATCATGTATTTCACATTGGAAATTGTTTTAAAAAAATCATGTGTTTCAGATGGACATTTTCATAAATCATGTACTGGAGCAAAACCCAGACCGGATTTTCAGGACGACCGGATTCTACGGTATTCTGGATTGCAGGAAAACCTGGACCGGATTCTGCGGACGATCGGAATTGGACTTTGTTTTAATTTTTTTTTAAGCCCTAACCCTGTTTCAGATGGACATTTTCATAAATCGTTGTCATAAACCATATATTTCAGATGGAAATTGTTTTCAAAAATCATGTGTTTCAGATGGACATTTTCATGAATCATGTATTTCAGATGGAATTTTTTTTTTAACACTTTAACCTTCAACCCCATTTAGGGCCTCGCAGGTGAAAATAACCTACCTGAATTAAAATGGTAACAGTTTGTGACAAAGTGTGCTTACACAAACAAATTAGGTATCTTTGGAAAGAAGAGACTCTGGGCTTTACTATCTATCATCCAGAGTTGATAATGCTCAAAAAGATAAAAAGTTATAGACACTGACGTGCCTTGAAAAATATTTTTCCACACTGAATGTTTTTTTATTTCATATACAAATACATGAAATAAGTCCTGGAGCAATCCAGAAAAGTAATGGATCGAAAGCCATGTGTCTCATCAGTTCATATTTCAAATTTGAAGAAGATACCATGAAAAATGAGATTCCTGCAATATTTTTTCTGAAACTATTTATAGTCCCCCCACCCCCCTGTTTGAGGAAAAATAACCACCAAATGGATTGCAGAATTATACAAGCTATTTTAGTCATTATACATGTTCCTGCATAGTTTTTCAATTATAAAATAATAGACAGATTTATTTGAGCACTAAAAAATACAAAAATAATTATTTGAGTAATAAAAAAGGGAAAAAAATAGAAAAAAATGCTTTGTATATAGTATGTATACTGAAGTATTCTTCGTTATTCGTTATTACAATGATAAATATCACTGCCAGACGTGAAGTGATATTGCCAGACATGGTCATAGAGTCAGTAAACACACGCTGATGTGCTTCCATTCAGATTATAATCAAACAGATGGGCCATATAATCAATAATAGCTGATCAATGAATCACAATGATAGCCGTCATAGAGTCGCTAATAAACACGCTGATGTGCGTCCATACAGATTATAATCATGCAGACACGGCCACATTCCCCACACAATACACACACACACATATAAAAAATGTAGAAGAAAAAAAAAACAGTTTTTTATGGATAAAGCAGATCGCTAAGTTATGCCCCGCTCAGATGACAGCGTGCGTCACAGAAGCGTCACTGCCGGCAGGAGGGAGCGCCAAATTCAAATAATCTATATTCCGCTTTTCTGAGACTTTTTTTTCCGTAGACGGTCTCATTATGTTTGTAAGACCGTATTCTACAAAATCGTTTTGTTTTTTTACCACCAAGACGCTGTTTTTGAGCGTAATTTATTCCATAACGGACGCGAACAATAACTCTCTGAAGAAATGAAACGTAAACAAAGGAATATTCATCCTTATTACAACGTTATTGTTTCGCTGGACTAAAAGTGCTCGCTGGGATGTTTTTCTGTGGACCCTTACCTCTCTAACTAAACTGGGATTTCAGCAGTGGACGCGTTTGTGGCTCGTTATTACAATGATAAAGGTACGTACGGCTTTTTTACTCTGCGTGTTTGGATGTGTACTGCTTACACAAATGTAGCAAATTTGTGCCACTCATTCCTTATAAGCTTTCCATCGAAAAACAGCGATCTGTCGTCGATGCTTGAGGCTTAGACCCTCAGAATGATATAGAGTTTGACAAGATTAACTTTGTCCCGTTTCATTTATTCTATTAGAAAACAATGACACATGCAAACAAAGAGCGTTCAGTGCGAGGTCGCTCTGGTGCAGGCTAACAGGTTAAATCATATATTTTAGATGGACATTTTCATAAATCATGTATTTCAGATGGAATTTTTTTTTTAAATCATGTGTTTCAGATGGACATTTTCATAAATCATGTATTTCACATTGGAAATTGTTTTAAAAAAGCATGTATTTAAGAAGGAAATAATTCTCAAAAATCATGTATTTCAAGTTGAAATTGTTTTAAAAAATCATGTGTTTCAGATGGACATTTTCATAAATCATGTATTGGAGCAAAACCCGGACCGGATTCTCAGGACGACTGGATTCTGCGGTATCATGGATTGGAGCAAAACCCGGACCGGATTCTCAGGACGACCGGATTCTGCGGTATCCTGGATTGGAGCAAAACCCGGACCGGATTCCGAGGACGACCGGATTCTGCGGTATCCTGGATTGAAGCAAAACCCGGACTGGATTCCTAGGAAAACCGGATTCGACGGTATCCTGGATTGGAGCAAAACCCGGACCGGATTCCGAGAAAAACCGGATTCTGCGGTCTCCTGGATCGGAGCAAAACCCGGACCGGATTCCGAGGACGACCGGATTCTGCGGTATCCTGGATTGGAGCAAAACCCGGACCGGATTCCTAGGAAAACCGGATTCGGCGGTATCCTGGATTGGAGCAAAACCCCGACCGGATTCCGAGAAAAACCGGATTCTGCGGTCTCCTGGATTGGAGCGAAACCCGGACCGGATTCTCAGGACGACCGGATTCTGCGGTATCCTGGATTGGAGCAAAACCCAGACCGGATTCTCAGGACGACCGGATTCTGCGATATCCTGGATTGGAGCAAAACCCAGACCGGATTCCGAGGAAAACCGGATTCTGCGGTATCCTGGATTGGAGCAAAACCCGGACCGGATTCCGAGAAAAACCGGATTCAGCGGTATTCTGGATTGCAGGAAAACCCAGACCGGATTCTGCGGACGATCGGAATTGGACTTTGTTTTAATTTTTTTTTAAGCCCTAACCCTGTTTCAGATGGACATTTTCATAAATCGTTGTCATAAACCATATATTTCTGATGGAAATTGTTTTCAAAAATCATGTGTTTCAGATGGACATTTTCATGAATCATGTATTTCAGATGGAATTTTTTTTTTAAATCGTGTTTTAGATGGACATTTTCATAAATCATGTATTTTAGATGGATTTTTTCTTTTAAATCATGTGTTTCAGATGGACATTTTCATAAATCATGTATTTCACATTAAAAATTTTTAAAAAAAAATCATGTATTTCAGAAGGAAATATTTCTCAAAAATCATGCATTTCAAATTGAAATTGTTTTAAAAAATCATGACATGACATTTTCATAAATCATGTATTGGAGCAAAACCTGGACCGGATTCTCAGGACGACCGGATTCTTCGTCTCCTGGATCGGAGCAAAACCCCGACCGGATTCTGAGCACGACCGGATTCTGTGGTCTCCTGGATTGGAGCAAAACCCGGACTGGATTCCGAGGACGACCGGATTCTGCGGTCTCCTGGATTGGAGCAAAACCCGAACCGGAATCCGAAGAAGACCGGATTCTGCGGTATCCTGGATTGGAGCAAAACCTGGACCGGATTCCGAGGAAAACCGGACTCTGCGGTCTCCTGGATCGGAGCAAAACCCTGACCGGATTCCGAGGACGACCGGATTCTGCGGTATCCTGGATTGAAGCAAAAAACGGACCGGATTCCTAGGAAAACCGGATTAGACGGTATCCTGGATTGGAGCAAAACCCGGACCGGATTCCGAGAAAAACCGGATTCTGCGGTCTCCTGGATCGGAGCAAAACCCGGACCGGATTCCGAGGGCGACCGGATTCTGCGGTATCCTGGATTGGAGCAAAACCCGGACCGGATTCCTAGGAAAACCGGATTCGGCGGTATCCTGGATTGGAGCAAAACCCGGACCGGATTCTCAGGACGACCGGATTCTGCGGTATCCTGGATTGGAGCAAAACCCGGACCGGATTCTCAGGACGACCGGATTCTGCGGTATCCTGGATTGGAGCAAAACCCGGACCGGATTCTCAGGACGACCGGATTCTGCGGTATCCTGGATTGGAGCAAAACCCGGACCGGATTCTCAGGACGACCGGATTCTGAGGTATCCTGGATTGGAGCAAAACCCGGACCGGATTCTGAGGACGACTGGAATTGGACTTTTTTTTTTTTTTTTTTTTTTTTTAAGCCCTAACTCTGTTTCAGATGGACATTTTCATAAATCGTTGTCATAAACCATATATTTCCGATGGAAATTGTTTTCAAAAATCATGTTTTTCAGATGGACATTTTCATGAATCATGTATTTCAGATGGAATTTTTTTTTTAAATCATGTGTTTCAGATGGACATTTTCATAAATCATGTATTTCACATTGGAAATTGTTTTAAAAAAATCATGTGTTTCAGATGGACATTTTCATAAATCATGTACTGGAGCAAAACCCAGACCGGATTTTCAGGACGACCGGATTCTACGGTATTCTGGATTGCAGGAAAACCCGGACCGGATTCTGCGGACGATCGGAATTGGACTTTGTTTTAATTTTTTTTTAAGCCCTAACCCTGTTTCAGATGGACATTTTCATAAATCGTTGTCATAAACCATATATTTCAGATGGAAATTGTTTTCAAAAATCATGTGTTTCAGATGGACATTTTCATGAATCATGTATTTCAGATGGAATTTTTTTTTTAAATCATATATTTTAGATGGACATTTTCATAAATCATGTATTTCAGATGGAATTTTTTTTTTAAATCATGTGTTTCAGATGGACATTTTCATAAATCATGTATTTCACATTGGAAATTGTTTTAAAAAAGCATGTATTTAAGAAGGAAATAATTCTCAAAAATCATGTATTTCAAGTTGAAATTGTTTTAAAAAATCATGTGTTTCAGATGGACATTTTCATAAATCATGTATTGGAGCAAAACCCGGACCGGATTCTCAGGACGACCGGATTCTGCGGTATCATGGATTGGAGCAAAACCCGGACCGGATTCTCAGGACGACCGGATTCTGCGGTATCCTGGATTGGAGCAAAACCCGGACCGGATTCCGAGGACGACCGGATTCTGCGGTATCCTGGATTGGAGCAAAACCCGGACCGGATTCTGAGGACGACTGGAATTGGACTTTTTTTTTTTTTTTTTTTTTTTTTTAAGCCCTAACTCTGTTTCAGATGGACATTTTCATAAATCGTTGTCATAAACCATATATTTCCGATGGAAATTGTTTTCAAAAATCATGTTTTTCAGATGGACATTTTCATGAATCATGTATTTCAGATGGAATTTTTTTTTTAAATCATGTGTTTCAGATGGACATTTTCATAAATCATGTATTTCACATTGGAAATTGTTTTAAAAAAATCATGTGTTTCAGATGGACATTTTCATAAATCATGTACTGGAGCAAAACCCAGACCGGATTTTCAGGACGACCGGATTCTACGGTATTCTGGATTGCAGGAAAACCCGGACCGGATTCTGCGGACGATCGGAATTGGACTTTGTTTTAATTTTTTTTTAAGCCCTAACCCTGTTTCAGATGGACATTTTCATAAATCGTTGTCATAAACCATATATTTCAGATGGAAATTGTTTTCAAAAATCATGTGTTTCAGATGGACATTTTCATGAATCATGTATTTCAGATGGAATTTTTTTTTTAAATCATATATTTTAGATGGACATTTTCATAAATCATGTATTTCAGATGGAATTTTTTTTTTAAATCATGTGTTTCAGATGGACATTTTCATAAATCATGTATTTCACATTGGAAATTGTTTTAAAAAAGCATGTATTTAAGAAGGAAATAATTCTCAAAAATCATGTATTTCAAGTTGAAATTGTTTTAAAAAATCATGTGTTTCAGATGGACATTTTCATAAATCATGTATTGGAGCAAAACCCGGACCGGATTCTCAGGACGACCGGATTCTGCGGTATCATGGATTGGAGCAAAACCCGGACCGGATTCTCAGGACGACCGGATTCTGCGGTATCCTGGATTGGAGCAAAACCCGGACCGGATTCCGAGGACGACCGGATTCTGCGGTATCCTGGATTGAAGCAAAACCCGGACTGGATTCCTAGGAAAACCGGATTCGACGGTATCCTGGATTGGAGCAAAACCCGGACCGGATTCCGAGAAAAACCGGATTCTGCGGTCTCCTGGATCGGAGCAAAACCCGGACCGGATTCCGAGGACGACCGGATTCTGCGGTATCCTGGATTGGAGCAAAACCCGGACCGGATTCCTAGGAAAACCGGATTCGGCGGTATCCTGGATTGGAGCAAAACCCCGACCGGATTCCGAGAAAAACCGGATTCTGCGGTCTCCTGGATTGGAGCGAAACCCGGACCGGATTCTCAGGACGACCGGATTCTGCGGTATCCTGGATTGGAGCAAAACCCAGACCGGATTCTCAGGACGACCGGATTCTGCGATATCCTGGATTGGAGCAAAACCCAGACCGGATTCCGAGGAAAACCGGATTATGCGGTATCCTGGATTGGAGCAAAACCCGGACCGGATTCCGAGAAAAACCGGATTCAGCGGTATTCTGGATTGCAGGAAAACCCAGACCGGATTCTGCGGACGATCGGAATTGGACTTTGTTTTAATTTTTTTTTAAGCCCTAACCCTGTTTCAGATGGACATTTTCATAAATCGTTGTCATAAACCATATATTTCTGATGGAAATTGTTTTCAAAAATCATGTGTTTCAGATGGACATTTTCATGAATCATGTATTTCAGATGGAATTTTTTTTTTAAATCGTGTTTTAGATGGACATTTTCATAAATCATGTATTTTAGATGGATTTTTTCTTTTAAATCATGTGTTTCAGATGGACATTTTCATAAATCATGTATTTCACATTAAAAATTTTTAAAAAAAAATCATGTATTTCAGAAGGAAATATTTCTCAAAAATCATGCATTTCAAATTGAAATTGTTTTAAAAAATCATGACATGACATTTTCATAAATCATGTATTGGAGCAAAACCTGGACCGGATTCTCAGGACGACCGGATTCTTCGTCTCCTGGATCGGAGCAAAACCCCGACCGGATTCTGAGCACGACCGGATTCTGCGGTCTCCTGGATTGGAGCAAAACCCGAACCGGAATCCGAAGAAGACCGGATTCTGCGGTATCCTGGATTGGAGCAAAACCTGGACCGGATTCCGAGGAAAACCGGACTCTGCGGTCTCCTGGATCGGAGCAAAACCCTGACCGGATTCCGAGGACGACCGGATTCTGCGGTATCCTGGATTGAAGCAAAAAACGGACCGGATTCCTAGGAAAACCGGATTCGACGGTATCCTGGATTGGAGCAAAACCCGGACCGGATTCCGAGAAAAACCGGATTCTGCGGTCTCCTGGATTGGAGCAAAACCCGGACCGGTTTCTCAGGACGACCGGATTCTGCGGTATCCTGGATTGGAGCAAAACCCGGACCGGATTCCTAGGAAAACCGGATTCGGCGGTATCCTGGATTGCAGGAAAACCCAGACCGGATTCTGCGGACGATCGGAATTGGACTTTGTTTTAATTTTTTTTTAAGCCCTAACCCTGTTTCAGATGGACATTTTCATAAATCGTTGTCATAAACCATATATTTCAGATGGAAATTGTTTTCAAAAATCATGTGTTTCAGATGGACATTTTCATGAATCATGTATTTCAGATGGAATTTTTTTTTTAAATCATATATTTTAGATGGACATTTTCATAAATCATGTATTTCAGATGGAATTTTTTTTTTTAAATCATGTGTTTCAGATGGACATTTTCATAAATCATGTATTTCACATTGGAAATTGTTTTAAAAAATCATGTATTTCAGAAGGAAATAATTATCAAAAATCATGTATTTCAAATTGAAATTGTTTTAAAAAATCATGGGTTTCAGATGGACATTTTCATAAATCATGTATTGGAGCAAAACCCGGACCGGATTCCGAGAAAAAACGGATTCTGCGGTCTCCTGGATTGGAGCAAAACCCGGACCGGATTCTCAGGACGACCGGATTCTGCGGTATCCTGGATTGGAGCAAAACCCGGACCGGATTCTCAGGACGACCAGATTCTCAGGTATCCTGGATTGGGGCAAAACCATGACCGGACTCTGAGTACGACTAGAATTTGACTTTTTTTTTTTTTTTTTTTTTTTTTTTTAATCCCTAACTCTGTTTCAGATGGACATTTTCATAAATCGTTGTCATAAACCATATATTTCAGATGGAAATTGTTTTCAAAAATCATGTGTTTCAGATGGACATTTTCATTAATCATGTACTGGAACAAAACCCAGACCGGATATTCAGGACGACCGAATTCTGCGGCATTCTGGATTGGAGGAAAACCCGGACCGGATTCTGCGGACGATCGGAATTGGACTTTGTTTTAATTTTTTTTAAGCCCTAACCCTGTTTCAGATGGACATTTTCATAAATCGTTGTCATAAACCATATATTTCAGATGGAAATTTTTTTCAAAAATCATGTGTTTCAGATGGACATTTTCATGAATCATGTATTTCAGATGGAATTTTTTTTTTAAATCATATATTTTAGATGGACATTTTCATAAATAATTTCACATATATTTTTTTTTTTAAAAATCATGTATTTCAGAAGGAAATAATTCTCAAAAATCATGTATTTCAAATTGAAATTGTTTTAAAAAATCATGTGTTTCAGAAGGACATTTTCATAAATCATGTATTGGAGCAAAACCTGGACCGGATTCTCAGGACGACCGGATTCTTCGTCTCCTGGATCGGAGCAAAACCCCGACCAGATTCTGAGCACGACACCGGATTCTTCGTCTCCTGGATCGGAGCAAAACCCCGACCAGATTCTGAGCACGACCGGATTCTGCCGTCTCCTGGATTGGAGCAAAGCCCGGACCGGATTCCGAGGACGACCGGATTCTGCGGTCTCTTGGATTGGAGCAAAACCCGGACCGGATTCCGAGGAAAACCGGATTCTGCGGTCTCCTGGATTGGAGCAAAACCCGGACCGGTTTCCGAGGATGACCGGATTCTGCGGTATCCTGGATTGGGGCAAAACCCGGACCGGATTCTGATGACGACCGGAATTGGACTTTTTCTTTTTTTTTTTTTTTTTTAAAACCCTAACTCTGTTTCAGATGGACATTTTCATAAATCGTTGTCATAAACCATATATTTCAGATGGAAATTGTTTTCAAAAATCATGTGTTTCAGATGGACATTTTCATGAATCATGTATTTCAGATGGAATTTTTTTTTTTAATTATGTGTTTGAGATGGACATTTTCATAAATCATGTATTTCAGATGGAAATTGTTTTCGAAAATAATGTGCTTCAGATGGACATTTTCATAAATCATGTACTGGAGCAAAACCCGGACGGATTCCGAGGACGACCGGATTCTGCGGTATCCTGGATTGGAGCAAAACCCGGACCGGATTCCTAGGAAAACCGGATTCGGCGGTATCCTGGATTGGAGCAAAACCCGGACCGGATTCCGAGAAAAACCGGATTCTGCGGTCTCCTGGATTGGAGCAAAACCCGGACCGGATTCTCAGGACGACCGGATTCTGCGGTATCCTGGATTGGAGCAAAACCCGGACCGGATTCTCAGGACGACCGGATTCTGCGGTATCCTGGATTGGAGCAAAACCCGGACCGGATTCTCAGGATGACCGGATTCTGAGGTATCCTGGATTGGAGCAAAACCCGGACCGGATTCTGAGGACGACTGGAATTGGACTTTTTTTTTTTTTTTTTTTTTTAAGCCCTAACTCTGTTTCAGATGGACATTTTCATAAATCGTTGTCATAAACCATATATTTCAGATGGAAATTGTTTTCAAAAATCATGTTTTTCAGATGGACATTTTCATGAATCATGTATTTCAGATGGAATTTTTTTTTTAAATCATGTGTTTCAGATGGACATTTTCATAAATCATGTATTTCACATCGGAAATTGTTTTTAAAAATCATGTGTTTCAGATGGACATTTTCATAAATCATGTACTGGAACAAAACCCAGACCGGATATTCAGGACGACCGAATTCTGCGGTATTCTGGATTGGAGGAAAACCCGGACCGGATTCTGCGGACGATCAGAATTGGACTTTGTTTTAATTTTTTTTTAAGCCCTAACCCTGTTTCAGATGGACATTTTCATAAATCGCTGTCATAAACCATATATTTCAGATTTAAATTGTTTTCAAAAATCATGTATTTCAGAAGGAATTTTTTTTTTTAATCATGTGTTTCAGATGGACATTTTCATAAATCATGTATTTCACATTGGAAATTGTTTTAAAAAATCATGTATTTCAGAAGGAAATAATTTTCAAAAATCATGTATTTCAAATTGAAATTGTTTTAAAAAATCATGTGTTTCAGATGGACATTTTTATAAATCATGTATTGGAACAAAACCTGGATAGGATTCTCAGGACGACCGGATTCTTCGGTCTCCTGGATTGGAGCAAAACCAGGACCGGAATCCGAGGACGACCGGATTCTGCGTTATCCTGGATTGGAGCAATACCCGGACCGGATTCTGAGGACGACCGGAATTGGACTTTTTTTTTTTTTAAGCCCTAACCCTGTTTCAGATGGACATTTTCATAAATCGCTATCATAAACCATATATTTCAGATGGAAATTGTTTTCAAAAATCATGTGTTTCAGATGGACATTTTCATAAATCATGTATTGGAGCAAAACCTGGATCGGATTCTCAGGACGACCGGATTCTTCGGTCTCCTGGATTGGAGCAATATCCGGACCGGATTCTGAGGACGACCGGAATTTGACTTTTTTTTTTTTAAGCCCTAACCCTGTTTCAGATGGACATTTTCATAAATCGCTGTCATAAACCATATATTTCAGATGGAAATTGTTTTCAAAAATCATGTGTTTCAGATGGACATTTTCATGAATCATTTATTTCACATTGGAAATTGTTTTAAAAAATCATGTGTTTCAGATGGACATTTTCATAAATCATGTATTGGAGCAAAACCTGGATCGGATTCTCAGGACGACCGGATTCTTCGGTCTCCTGGATTGGAGCAAAACCAGGACCGGAATCCGAGGACGACCGGATTCTGCGGTATCCTGGATTGGAGCAATATCCGGACCGGATTCTGAGGACGACCGGAATTTGACTTTTTTTTTTTTAAGCCTTAACCCTGTTTCAGATGGACATTTTCATAAATCGCTGTCATAAACCATATATTTCAGATGGAAATTGTTTTCAAAAATCATGTGTTTCAGATGGACATTTTCATGAATCATGTATTTCACATTGGAAATTGTTTTAAAAAATCATGTATTTCAGAAGGAAATAATTTTCAAAAATCATGTATTTCAGATGGAAATTGTTTTAAAAAATCATGCGTTTCAGATGGACATTTTCATAAATCATGTATTGGAGCAAAACCTGGACCGGATTCCTAGGAAAACCGGATTCTGCGGTCTCCTGGATTGGAGCAAAACCCGGACCGCATTCCGAGGACGACCGGATTCTGCGGTATCCTGGATTGGAGCATAACCCGGACCGGATTCTCAGGACGACCGGATTCTGCGGTATCCTGGATTGGAGCAAAACCCGGACCGGATTCTGAGGACGACCGGAATTGGACTTTTTTTTTTTTTTTTTTTTTTAAGCCCTAACCACGCATAAACGTTGTTTTCTCAAAAACACAATCATATACATAAATGCTGCTAACATATTATTGTAGCCCTGTTTGTGCTGTTTACAGTGTTATTAGACTTTAGCCATTTATATTTTTATAAGCAACTGAAAAAAGCACAAATGTCAGGACATGTCGAAAGTTCTCCAGGCCCCCAAAACACCCTCAGGGCCCAGAGGGTTAACAGACATCTGTAGGGTTTGGTTAAGTAAGTTATCCTCTAAAGTTTTCTTTTAGAGATGAAATTTATCCTCTATTCAGGCAGGGAAGATTAGCATTACATGTTAATATTGGTTATCCTCTGTTCAGGCAGGGAAGATTAGCATTACGTGCTAATATTTGTTACCCTCTGTTTCGGCAGGGAAGAATTTTTTATCCTCTGTTTTGGCAGGAAAGAATTTGTTATCCTCTGTTCAGGCAGGGAAGATTAGCATTACGTGCTAATATTTGTAACCCTCTGTTTCGGCAGAGAAGATTAGCGTAAAGTGCTAGTAATTTACGTTATCTGTTGCTCTGGCAAGGAAGGTTAACAATAGTTGATGTGTTAACAAGCATACCCTCTGTTGAACAGAGAAGTTTTAGTGTTTTGATTGTGTGGTAACAAAGAAACTCACAAAATGTTTAGAAAGAATGCTAGACTGATCCCCACAACTGAAAAAGGTGGTCTAGCGACTCCTTTGTGGTCAGATAGCGAATTCAAATCACTGTTAGGAGTGCAAATGAACCTAATAGTCACTGAGAAAGTTAGACAAGAACTAACTCAGAAATATGAGATGCATCCAGACAAGACCTGGTCTGTAGATGAGTGTAAAAAGGTACTAGGAGCATGTATTCGCAAGAACAACATGAAAGGCATTATATGCTGCCACAGAGAATTTGGTTTAGCACTAGCTACACAACAGTCTCAGCGTAACTCAGAGCTAGAGGAACAGAACAAAGAGCTCCGTGCTAGAGTATCCTCTTTGACTAAGAAATTGAACCGCAACAAAGCTTCAGCAAAAACTGATGTGGAAGAAGTTAGTCAGCCTGATAGCAATTATCCTGACTTACAAGCTTTCTTTGAAACAGATGTATCCATCCAATCAGTAACTGATGTGCCTGTAGATTCAGTGAAGGTATGTGGCGCTAGGAGAAGATCTCAGGGAATTGAGGGAACTGAAAGTGTTCCTCCCAACTCTTCTGTTGTCCAAATACAAACTGTTGCCAAAGTGCTAGGACCTAAAGATATAGAGAGACTATCCCAGAGTTTACCCTCAGCACGCACAAATTTTTCTGAATTTAGAAGAGCATTGATCAGCAAAATGCGTCTCTATGACATGTAGTTGGCAGAAGTCACACAGCTAATGTCAGAAATTCTAACTGAATCTGAATTCAACAGTTTTGAGTCCGCTGTTACTTCTGAACTACAACATGCCAGTTAAGGCGATTTGAGAGAAGGTGTTTTGAAAATTCTAAAGAATATCATGGGACCCAAAATAGACTTGTCCAGAATCACTAACTGTGTGCAAAGGAAAGAAGAAAGTGTAAGTGAATACACTGAAAGGTTTTGTCAGTCAGCCGTAACTTACAGTGGAATAGTTGATGATTCTGAAAGTGTGTTAGATGACAAAGGACCCCTAGTCCGCCTCTGGGCAGATGGCCTTGTAGCTGAATACAGAAGAGCCTTGTCATTTCTAGATCTAACTTGGTCTAACAGAACTCTCAGAAATAACCTAGACAGGTTAGCTACATGGGAAAGAGATGTTGATGTTAAGGCCAAAGTGAGAGTAGCAGCAGCTACGTTTAACACAACAAAACAAGACAATAGATGGCCTAAAAGAGAAGGCAAATGTAACTACTGTTGAAAATTAGGACATTGGGAGAAAGAGTGTAGGAAGAAGTTGCAAGATGGTAGAAGAAATACTATGCATAATTCTGCTCCTTCTCAGCCCGCCTACAACCCTGAAGTAGTTCCACCAGTGTCCACTGAAACTTTAGGACAGCTCGCTCAGGCTCTTCTAAGAGCACAACAAGAACAGGAAAAAAGCTAATTGTTGGGGCTGTGAGTAGCTACCTTTTACCGGTAATCCATCACAATGACAAAATAATTTTTGTGAAAGGTAGCATACAAGAGAAAGAGATTAACTTTTTGCTTGATACAGGTGCAGAAATTACAGTAATTCCTACTAAATTGGCTAAAGGTTTAAACATCCCGTACAAGAAAACCAAACTTTGTTTAACTGGCGTAATAGGTGAAGATTCCGTTTTGTATGAAACCCCTCCCATAGAGGTCAAATTTGGCCCAAAAACTCTGACTACAAAATTGCTATGTGCTCCATTAAATACAGTTGCAATTTTAGGCATGGATCTCATGAGACAAGTACATCTAACTTTAGACATGTCCTCAGAATCTGCTAGCATAAACATGTCCTCAGCACAAGTTTCTACCAATAATGCAATCCCTCCAGAGTATCATCCAATTTGGGCTAAAGACAAGGATGATTGTGGGTTTTTGACAGGCGTAGAACCAGTCAAATTGACAGGAACTCCACCTCCGGTTACCAAACAATATAAGATCGGTAAGGAAGCTATACAGGGAATCAAACCTATTGTAGAAAACTGAAGCAAGGAGTGCTAGTTAAAACCAACAGTCCCTGTAACTCACCCATATGGCCCATCAAGAAATCCAATGGGACATGGAGACTCACCATAGACTACAGAGTAGCCAATAAACACATTGATAAAATCACCCCCCTAGTAGCAGATCCATCTACAATTTGTAATGGCTTACCATTAGATTGTAAGTTTTTTTCAGTAATTGATATGTCTAATGGATTCTTTTCTGTACCCTTACACTCTGACAGCCAGACATGGTTAGCTTTCACAGTTGACTATGAGCAGTACCAGTGGACACGGTTGCCACAGGGATTTCAGAATTCCCCAACCATATACCATCAGGCTGTAAGACGTGATTTGTGTGACCCAGAATGTCCAGTCAAACAGTCCACTATGAGTCAATATGTCGATGATATTTTGATTGCCTCAACAGATCACGAGGTACATCAAACTGAATTGGCAGCATTGCTGGATTATTTGCAGAAAAAAGGACACAAATGCAGCTTTCACAAAGCTCAAATTGCTAAAAACCAAGTCATGTTTCTGGGTCAAACAATTGGTGCAGGAAATAGATCTATTACACAGGATCGAGCTGCTTCAGTAAAAGCCATACCTCCGCCTACTACCATTAAAACACTCCGATCATTTTTAGGAACAGCAGGTTACTGTAGACCTTGGATTTGAAGACTATGCCTCGATTGCGCAGCCGCTCTATGACTTCTTGAAAGGTCATGTTAAAGATTCTGATACTATTTGTATGGAAGAACATTTCAAAGCTTTCAATGATTTGAAGAGAGCACTATGTCAAGCACCAGCACTAGGAATTGCTCAATCTGATAGACCCTTTGTGCTTTATGTCCATGAACACTTGGGCTTTATGACTGCATGTCTAATGCAAGATCATGGGGGCAGTTTACGCCCAATTCATTACTATTCTGGTAAACTTGACATAGTCGCTCAAGGTATGGGCCCATGTCTTAGAGCAGTGCAGGCAGTTCATCTAGCTCTTCAGACTTCATCAGTAATGGTGTTAGGTCAGACTGTAAAAGTAAAATGCCCTCATGCAGTGTCCGCACTAATGAATCAAGCAAAAGTCACTTCTGTCACCTCCTCCTGTTGGGGAAATTGGTTAACTACCCTCACAGCCCCGAACATTGTTTTACAGCGTGCGCCAGTCACGAACCCATCCTCATGTATGATGTCTGCAATGACTGAAGTTGTGTTAGAGGATGAAGGAGAAATGACTCACGATTTGTGTTACGCTTACATACACACCTACGAGTGAAGTAAAAGAAACTCCCTTAGAGAATTCAGAATTTGAGTTGTTTGTTGATGGTTCACCTCAAGTCATTGAAGGTAACAGACGAGCAGGTTATGCAGTTACTTCTATCACTGAAGTTGTAGCTTCAGGTTGTTTTCCAGATCATTTTTCAGCTCAAGCTGCAGAACTAGTAGCCTTAACTAGAGCATGCACGCTAGCTTCAGGATCAGTTGCAAATATCTACACAGATTCCAGGTATGCTTTTGGGGTAATTCATGATTTTGGTGTCATTTGGCAAAGCAGACAGTTTTTAACTTCTGCTGGATCCCCCATTAAGCATGCTGGATTAGTGAAAGATCTAATGTTTGCCATGAAACTTCCAAAGAAATTAGCGGTGATCAAAGTGAAGGCACATCTCACAACTAATACTACGGAAGCTAAAGGTAATGCTCTTGCTGATGTAGCGGCTAAACAAGCTTGTTCCTATGCAACTGTACAAGTGTGTTCAGGTAGTACAGCACAGAAGACAATTCTGCCTCCTGAATCAATTATTGATCTGTACAAAGACGTTCCTCTATATGAAGCATGGACATGGTTAGACAAAGGAGCCACTGTGGATTCATCCGGCTGCTGGACCAAAGGGGGAAAGTATGTTGCCCCTGAATTACTGCTGCCATATTTGGCTCAACAAATACACAATTTGGGTCACAGTGGTCCAGCAACGATGAATCACAGGTTCTCAAATCAATGGTGGAATCCAAAATTCAGAAAGGTAGCCACCGAAACAGTCAAGAGATGTGTTACATGTCAGAAAAATAATGATGTGCCAGCAGCAACACATACCCCAGCTCCACCAGGACCATTTCGTCACCTACAAGTTGATTAAATATTGTTGCCTCGTTGTAAGGGAAAAACTGATGTTTTGGTTGTAATAGACAAGTTCTCAAGATGGATAGAAGCTTATCCAACAGGGCGTGCTACAGCTGCACATACTGCTAAATGTCTTGTCACTGATTTCATTCCCAGATGGGGATTACCAGATTGCATTGATTCAGATCAAGGTACACACTTCACAGGACAGGTAGTCAAGGAAGTGTCTAGAATGTTGAAGATTAAGTGGAATCTTCACTGCCCATATATGCCACAAGCATCAGGACAGGTTGAACGATCGAACAGAACAATCAAAACGAGGCTAAGCAAAATGCATCAGGAAGGAGTACCATGGGTCGAAGCGCTGCCAGCAGTACTGTGTAGTATGAAAGCGTCACCTAACAGATCAGTAGGACTGAGCCCTCATGAGATTATTACTGGATGCCCAATGCAGATGCCAGGTGTGATTGATCTTAGAAATGCTGATGTACACATTGCCTCAGATGCCCTAATTGCTTACTGTGAAAACCTCACAAAGGCAGTACAGAGTGCCAAAGAGAGAGTTGAGTCTTGTTGGCAGACTCCACCAGAAGGTGGACACACAATCATCCCAGGTCAATGGGTCATGATAAAGTCATTCGGAAACAAGCCATTAGAGCCTAAGTGGCACGGACCACATCAAGTGATGTTGATTACAGCAGCTAAAAATAAACAAACAAATGTGGAATACCGAGTAATATCCTCTTTGTACACTGGGTTGCCCTTTCCGTGGGAAGAAAACGGAACAACCCA
Source organism: Barbus barbus (assembly GCF_936440315.1). Classification (NCBI taxonomy): domain Eukaryota; kingdom Metazoa; phylum Chordata; class Actinopteri; order Cypriniformes; family Cyprinidae; genus Barbus; species Barbus barbus. Next base: position 52,859 of record NC_136735.1, read on the forward strand.
ACAACATACACTACTGATTAGTATACTACTGTTTGCCTTTCTGTCATTGATTAATGCAAGTAAAGAGTCAAACTGCTTTGCATCTGCATTCTGAGGTGCAACATGCACTAAATACATAAAAGAGACGAAGCCCTTCTGTCTCATTAAAAGACACGTTATTAAGCATAATTTGGTTGATTCACAGTTATTAGAGCTTTGGCTAATGTTTGTTCAGGTGAGTTAATATTGCTGTTGTGTTGGAGATGAGGACATGATTTCGTCCCACGCTCGGCCGGACCCCCTCGGGGAGCACATGGGGGGAGCTCCAATGTTCCGTTTTCTTCCCACGGAAAGGGCAACCCAGTGTACAAAGAGGATATTACTAGGTATTCCACATTTGTTTGTTTATTTTTTGCTCAAAAAGGATAACCAGGTAATAAACCTGAAATTACAAGAAATACAACGTTTCAATTTCCATGTGCATACTACAACCAGCCCCAGTTCTTTACCTCAACAGCCCAATAACAATAAGCAACAATAAATAACATTAATCAAAATACAATATAAATAATATTAATATACTATAATAATAATAATAATAATAATAATTTCATAATTTAAATGTACACAATTTACACTTCAAACATTATGCATCATACTCAAGTCCTACCACAACTCTATGCAAAATGCATGCAATCTTTTCTGTAAGCAGAAAACTACAGCTCCCAAAATGCCCCGCGGCAAACCAGGAAGTCCGCGATTCCTACTTCATCAAACATTATAAAACTAAATAAAGTAAATACAAATGAACACGTATAGTATAGTAATGTTATGAATCTAAATGTTAATCCCACGACTTCGCCACCTCATCAATTTATAACTCATACAGCGCATAGCGTTATCTCTATAAGTAAACTAATCTACTTTGATCTACCGAAGAATAACGCTATTCCGCTATCTTTAACGTGCAACGGACATAAACACAGTACAACAACATAGCATGGCGACAGCAAACATCATAAAACATACATCATTAAAGTAGACAAGAAAACATTTGAGATTAAGAGAGTTTACCAAGTGGCTGCACACCAGGTTGAAAGTTATTACAAACTGAATGAATCTCACGCTTCCTTTTCACGTAGTAAATACCGGTCACATGTGCTCACAGCACACTCCTCTCTTAAAGAGACACTGCACTATTTGGCTGCTAAAGTGTAAATTGCAACATTGGTAGCTCTAGTTTAAAGTAGATTTAAACATTAAACATTTAATTAAACATGTAAATAACAAAACTTCACAAATGACAAAACTCCACAGAAAACACAACAAGCACCTATGCATTTGAATCACACTGTTATGCTGATGATGTCAGGGCTGGAGAAATTCTGGTAATGGGCCGATTCCTGTACTGTATTTGCATGCTTTGTTTAGATTGTCTCCACCTCTGTATCCCTCCCCCTTGAAATGTATATAAACTACAATTTATACTGTTTGAGTCAGACTTGGACGACTACAGCGAGTTCTCAATAAAGAGTAACTTATCCCAAAATCTCCTGGTCTCTGCTTTGACGAAGGAAAAGTTTCCAACAGACCCCAGAGGGTTAAATGCAGAGCACGAATTCCGAGTATGGGTCACCATACTTGGCAGTATGTCACTTCACTTCAGATGACAGATGAAAATACTATTTACAATTCCACACTATACAAAAAAATACATATTTACACACAGATTCATATTCAATTCATATAAATAAATATTTCAAATAAATAATATATACATTTATACAAAATGTATAGTGGACTGTTTTTGGGACCTGGGCCTGATCGTAACAGGACTGGGAGTGGTCAGGGAAGTAGTATGGACAGTGCACAACCGGAGCCAGACATTGCTCTGACTTCTGGATATTTACTCCCTAACCCTAACCCTAATTCAAATCCATTAAAGGATTGTTAGGCTGCATTAATTAGATCAACCGGAACCGGGAACACTTCCCAAAAAACCAGGGGCCTCATTTATAAAGCGTGCATGCTCTCAGATTTGATCTTAGAGTGAGCATACGCTTAAATCCTCGCCAACGTTTTTATTCATAAAAACTTTCTTTGACGTGGAAAAGTGCTTACTGTCACGTCAGGGTCTGAGCAGACGTACGCACTTTTGATTGTCAGAGTATTGCAGGTTTTTTAAAATATAAGCTGTTCTTACAGCTTGCTGTTCTAAATTATGATAATTGGTGATATTTATTTGATATGTTAATGATATTAATTAGGAGTTGTTTACCAGGCAGAGAGCTGAAACTATTCAATTGTGTGCAAGTTCAAGGACATTTGCGATTCATAGATTTCACATCTGAAAGAGATGCAAATCTTAGAAATGATCGTAAGATCAAATTTAGGATGGTTACTGTGCAAAATTTTATAAATGAGGCCCCTGATGTACTTGTTACATCATTAGAAGAATGGCATTTACACTAATATTAGTCTGTTTCTTTTTTTTTCCGAGGTCACCGTAGACACCCCTTTCCAGACTGTATCCAGATCAGATGGTCACTGCAGCCACTCGGATCCAGTCCGTATCCAGTTCAGATGGTGGATCAGCACATAGAGATGACCTCTACAGCCCTGAAAGTCAGCGGAGACCAGGACAACTAGATGAGCCCTAGAGACTGATCCCCAGTGAAGTCTCCTAGACGGCCATCGGGACAAGACCACAGGAACCAGATGAGTCCTTTGCACAATCTGACTCTGCTTTAGCCTAGATTTAAACTGCTGATTTTGTCTGGCCAGAAGAGAATGACACTATTTCGACAAACTATTTCCCTGTCTAAATACTGTAAAGCTGATATAAAGCCACCCAGCTTTATATCAAGCTGATGTAAAGTTGCTTTGACACAATTTGCATTGTTAAAATCGCTATACAAATAATAGTGACTTGACTTGTACTACTACTACAACTATTACTACTACTACTACTACTACTACTAATAATAATAATAACAAAAGTCATTAAATAATTTCAGCATTTATTGAAGCAACGCATTCTGGAAAAAAAACTAGCTTGACAATTTGGTACTCATACAAATCAATATATCGTAACTACACTTTTATGAATAAAAGCATAGTGCACAAATAGTACAGATTACTAGATTTTTACAATTAAATTCAACAAAATAAATTAAAATTATATAATGTTTATATAATATTCTTTTTATTTATAATACATTGTATTTTAATTTATTTAAGATACATGAAAAGAAAATGCAAAATGGAAGTTATTGTGTTATAGGTGCTGAAATTCCCAAGAAATGCCTGAAGAATAATTATTGCATGCATCAGGTTAATCTGATGCATGCAATGATTTCCATTACATGAAACCAAGAATAATGTATCACTATATGAGATAATAGAGTTTTCATAATATTGATTGTAGGTTTGAATTTAACACATGGAGAAAAGCTTTGCAGAATTACAGTGTTTCATTCCATAGCAGAAGTAGAAGCATGAACATACAAGACAAAACCGGTGCAACAGCAGATGATGTTTGCATTATAGGAACACTTTGTGATGTCTGAGTTTGGCTGGTGGTTGAAGTTGAATCTTGCTGTTCCACTGAAAGTATAGGAAAACAAGTACAAACCAACTAATGAAGGAACAATTCCAGCAAATCATTAGCTACATTCAAAAACAGTATGAGGAGATGAGGAAACTCACCAACAGTAATACTGGAAGGAATCACGCCAAGGAACACTTTTGCTTCAGCAATTGCTTTCTTTAGAGATTCTTCAATGCTTGTTGCATTTGGTAGCACAGTCTGGTTTTTAAAAATAAGTTCTGTATCCACACCCACTGACCCAGGCCTGGGAAAAAAATATTTTAACAATGTTATATATGACAATACCTAAACTCCTACAATAAAGGCGTAGGCTTGATTTTAATTACTCGCTCTCGTTTAAGTTAAGAAATTAAAATGACAAAATTATTAGTCAAGAAAGTCAAACTCCAACTTATTATGGACTATGAGTTTTATTGTACTATGCAAAAACACAATGAAAAACAAAAAGCTTTCAATATATATATATATATATATATATATATATATATATATATATATATTGATTACAATGTAATCAATTATTAATATGTAGTTGGTTCTTCATTGTTTTTGATTAGAGCAGCCATTCTCCTGGGGCCTCATTCATAAAATGTTGTGCAGAAACTATCCTAAATTTGATTTTACGATCATCTCTCGAATATGCGTACGTGTGATTCATAGAATGAACATACGTACAGAAAATGCATGTACATGTCTCTTTCAGATGTGAAATCTATGAATCACAAATTATCTTGAACTTGCGTACAACTGAATGGTTTCAGCTCTCTGCCTTGTAAACGATAATTTACAATTAATGTCGTAATTAATGTCGTTAACATATAAAAGATCACCAGTCATCATCCAAATTCTTTAATTTAGAACAGCGAGCTGCAAGAACAGCTTACATTTCCAAAAACCTGTAGCACTGTAGACGAGAAAAAGTGCCTACATCTGCTCAGACCCTGACATGACACTAAGCACTATTCCACGTCAAAGACAGTTTTTACAAATATGAGCGTTGGCGTGGATTTAAGCGTACGCACACTCTATGATCAAATCTGTGCATATGCATGCTTTATAAATGAGGCCCCTAGTCATACACACACACACACACACACAAACACATATACATATATATATATATATATATATATATAAAAACACACACACATACAAGGGCATAGATTTTCTTTTGATATTGGTGGGGACATAACAGCAGAGATCACCACAAACCCCATATGTATATATATATTTCACATAAAAAGAATTACATAATCTGAGAATAATGTTTTCCATTTGAACTGGTTAATTTGAAAGTAGACATTTCACTCTCTATAGATATCTGTAAGGCAAACATACACAGAGTTTCGGAGTTTCATGCTCAAGTTCAGAGAGACCAAGACAGCAGAAATCGCATCCTGTTTTGTTATTCTTGTCAGTGCACACAAATAAATGTAGAGTCTTTATAGATTCGAAAGCTGTATCACTCTTATCTGTATGACCAAAAATGACAGAGCATTTTAAGAGCAAGTGAGCGCACCGGCACCTCCATCTGTCCTGCAGTAAGAGCTACTGTTCAGCTTCCGCACACCTCACAGACACTTGAATAGCACATATTTCAGGTTAACATTAGATTGAGAGGCCATGTAAAGTTGCTGCTTCTAACATATTTCAGATGATCAGTCTTAATTGACGTTGATGAATGATAGGCGAGCGTTTGGATGTCCTGCCCGAGTACTGTATTACCACATAGCCCGGCCGTAAATGATCTGTCCATCGTGGACTGCGTGACTTCGCCTGTGGATTTCTTTTTTCTGCGACGTAGCAACTAATACAATTTTGGTCAACTAAGCCTCTTCTGGTCAACTAATGGTTAGTCAACTATTAGGGGACAGCCCTAGTAATGGGTATATTTACTTTTACTTACTTTTTACTTTTGTCATTTAGCAGATGCTTTTGTCCAAAGCGACTTACAAATAAGAAAAAGTAACTAAAACTAAAAGTTACAACTCTATAAATACTATATACCTACATATTTAAGAAAATAAAGAAATTAAATAAAATTGACACATGCATATAACATTTCAATAATAAACAAATAAATGGAAAAACTAAAATAAAAACCGATACTTCTATCCCATGCTGGTGTCCCTGCCCGGTGGAGTCACATGGTAGAGTTGATGGTCTTTACACTCTTTGGTCTTCACACTAAGAAGGCTTCACACGACGACTGCCGCGACCGCTGCCGCGGTATAATAACATTTTTTATACCAAGCCAACAAATCACCATTTTAATTCAGCTGGACCAACTTTCCTGTTAATCAACTAAAAATGGCCAAGCAAGTGCACACACTGACAAGATACGCGATACAGTACGAGACCAAACGCGATTTTAGCAACTCTCAACACAGTAAACAAAAAGCGTTTCCTAGCAACGGCAAATGCGCTAAACACTGAGACAAGTAAATACACTTACGAGCTGATTTTAAACTTCGGCTGACAGACTGCTTCTCTTAAAGACTATTTCATTACACTGCCTTCTGCTGGCGCTTGAACCCACTTTCCTGTTAATCAACTAAAAATGGCCAAGCAAGTGCACACACTGACAAGATACGCGATACAGTACGAGACCAAACGCGATTTCAGCAACTCTCAACACAGTAAACAAAAAGCGTTTCCTAGCAACGGCAAATGCGCTAAACACTGAGACAAGTAAATACACTTGCGAGCTGATTTTAAACTTCGGCTGACAGACTGCTTCTCTTAAAGACTATTTCATTACACTGCCAATAGTATATATACATATTTATTATGTGTATATATAAAAGCACACACATGCAGTATATATTTAGAAAATATTTACATGCCTTTACATGTGTATATATATATATATAAACATTCCATATTTTATATATATGGAATGTTTATATATATATATATATATATATATATATATATATATATATATATATATATATATTTATATATATTAGGGTTGTCCCCGACTAAGGATTTTCATAGTCGAATTGGAATTTTTGGATCTTGCCGATAGTCGAATGATAGTCCAATCATATGTTTGGAGGTGGGGAGCAAAATACATTACCAAGAGTCAAGTAATCAGACATTCAACAGTAATAAATAATGACTTTAACACACAGGGAAAATGTCTAACAGATGCCTCGCAGATACAAAAGTAATGCTTTATATTTTGATTAAATTATTTTATTAAGATTTTTTAAGAATTTATTGGGCCTCATTCATGAAACAAGAGCAGATCGAATTTTTGTGTAAATCAATTGTAAAGCCATTGTGACATAAACATTTGAATTCATGAAAATGTTCGCAATTTTCAAAATGTTAGTTGGTATGAAAGAAATTTACATCTGCTCCCTACCACATGTAAATGGTGTGTAAAAAATTGTGTGTTCATTTTGGCAAACTGATGACACTGAATTTGATGCACTGCCATTATAATATTTTACAAGTTAATTTGCTCCGTTTTTTTGTAGCTGAGAATTGATAAACTTTAGCTTTCGGTAAAGGGCAATCAATGGAGGAGGGGCGGGACAAACACTACACCGACCAATCATCCTAATGTTACTTGTACAACAACTGAACAGCAATAGAGAAGTTAATATTGCTGGTTACTGCATTACGCAATACGCGTCATTATTTATACAACATAACGTTAATATACATGAACGTGTCTGTGCGGCTCAGAATGAACTCCTTTTGTGAACGCATTCCTCACACAACAATGTGCAGAAACACAGGGCCTAAACGCTAAAAATTCACAGTGTTTTATTATAATAGTATTCTCATTATAATGTCCCAGTCATAGTTATTAATATTCTGCATTATTGTTTGTACTGCTCATGCTGTGCGCTGAAGAGATAATCATCGTAATACAATGAAGTGCTTTACTGCAGCGCAACTCAACCAAATGCATCTTATACGAGATAAATAATATATACATTATATTTATAAACCGGCTGAAATGTTTTGAAAACACTTGTACCCTACCTGATCGGGAAAAATCCAGTCTTTCACTCTGCCTGTGTCAATTTGTGTTTTGTTAAAGATTTAAATCCCTGCCACCAAGATGCGCCTCTGTCGGTCATGGATTATGGAAAGTGAAATTTATATATATAGGGGTGGCTGGATTTTGCACGCTAAAATATTTATTTAAAGCTTCCTTCTTTTCAGATTCTTATTACATCACTATCTCAAAAGGCTGTATATTAACTTATTGGGAGAAAACCGGTAGTTCTATGTGAAATTAGACATTTGAGCACCCCCATATAGCCAAATTTCCGGGCTTAAATCCGATTGAGATGCTGTGGCATGACCTTAAACAGTCCATTCATGCTCGAAAAGCCTCCAATTTGGCTGAATTAAAACAATTATGCAAAGAAGAGTGGGTGAAAATTCCTCCACAGCGATGTGAAAGACTGATTGCCAGTTATCGCAAATGCTTGATTGTAGTTGTTGCTGCAAAGGGTGACACAACCAGTTATTAGATTTAGGGGGCAATTACTTTTTCACATAGGGCCAGGCACGTTTGGACCGCTTTTTCCCCTTAAATTAAATCATTATTTGAAAACTGCATTTTGCATTTACTCGGGTTATCTTTGTATAATATTAAAATATATTTGATCTGAATTTGTTTGACAACCACATTAGCCCGGTTCTGTCACTGCACTGCACTGGCTTCCTATTAAACATCGTATAGATTTGAAAATTTTGTTAATTACTTATAAAGCCCTGAATGGTTTAGCTCCTCAGTACTTGAGCAAGCTCTTATCGCATTATAGTCCTCCACACCCACTACATTCTCAAAACTCTGTCAGGACAGGATCCTGACAATCAAATGACCAGTCATGTCTGTTCTGTCTTTGTTTGTCTTGTGTCTGAGCACATGGTTTTGTCTTTGTTTTTGTTGGCCATATGCTCCTCTTGCCCTGCCTCCTGGTTTCCAGTTACCCCACCCCCTTTTTTAGTCCTAAAGTGTGTTCGACTTCATGCAGCGCCATGAAAACCGATCGGTGGCTGACTTGAAGCAGTGCATGCCAGTTAAAAAATTTGTCCAACTTGAACTGGAGCCGACGCCACGCCACGTCACTGTCACGTGTGGCATCAAATTACCGCGAGAGCGTTTCGAGAGCAGCCGGCTCCCTCAGCCGCCACAGTTTCTCCAGAGCGACTGCGGGAGAGCTGATGACGACACAACTATTTCAGGATTGGCCAAATTCAACACATGACAACAATGATGTGTGTTTCTAACATCTTCAAATTCAATACTGCTCATAAATTTTATTTTACTTGGAAAATATCACATTCATGTGAAAAAATAGACTAAAGCTAAGCCAAACTATGAACATTTTATAAAAGATATTAAACAGTATGGTACTACATTTGATAAAATTAAGAACAAAAAGCAAGAAAGATCTATGAAGCTTTTTTTTTTTTTACTTTGAATTGTTGTAATTGTACCCCCTGGCATGAATTGTTTCACTTTACATATTCTTAAGAATGTTTATTTGTTTTTGTACTTGCTAGTAAAAACCCTTGTATAATTTTTGCATAATAAAAAAAAAAAATACTGCTCACAAATCTGTTTTTAGAACAGTCAAATCTTTTTTACTGTATAGTCCCAATGCTATATTGAGTCACATTTAATAAAAAACACTAATAAAAGCAAATATACCCCCACTTTATTGGTATGTAAATAGAATATGTTTATATTGAACTTTATTCTTGAACAGATGGCCCTGTATTAAGCAGTATATACTGGTCCGGTTTCAAAGACAGGGCTTAGACTAAGCCAGGATTAGGCCATTGTTCAATTAGGACATTTAAGTCATTTTCATAAACATGCTTAGAAAAAAAACATTACGGGGTGCATCTTGAGACAAAACAAAGGCACTGATATATTTTAAGATCAGTGCCTTTGTTTTGTCTCAAGATGCACCCCGTAATGTTTTTTTTCTAAGCATGTTTATGGGGTGCATCTTGAGACAAAACAAAGGCACTGATATATTTTAAGATCAGTCAGAGCAAGTTTATTTCAGTTGAAACAGCTCAGACTTGCATTTTAGTCCAGGACTAGGCTTAAACCTTGTCTGTGAAACCGGGGGAAAAAGTGTTTCTGTTGCTCATGAAAACATTTCTGAAACTTCCGTGCATTTGACAAATATTGCATGTTATTCACTTCATCTGTGAAATGAGTATCCAAACACCGCGAGACCATCACTACCGGGAGCAGAAAGAGTCCGACTTCACGTCTCCGCTTTCAGTTCCGCCCCCGACTGCAAGCGGCTACTCTTGGCAATAGGTCTGTGCGGTGCTGCATGAAGTCGAACACACCTATGCTCTAGTCCTCGTTTACGTGATTATATCCACCTGATGCTCATGAGCTCCTTTGTATTGTGCCTCTTTCCCTCATGTCTCTGCTGGTTTGTTGCGTTAGTTCCTTGCGTGTAAGATAATTTATTGTCAGTTAACTAGTCGTATTAGTGGTGTTGTTTTTTTACTCTCCTTATCATTCTAGCTTTGCGTTAGTTCTCTTGAAGTTTATCGGGATTTCTTTGCTTTTGTTATTTTGCTCTAGTTTCTGTCTTTATTTTTACTCTAGGTTTCTCAAGCCTTTAGTTTGGCTTCTTTCTTTATTTTGATTGTGTCTTAGCCAGTTTATATTCCAGTTATCGATTCCTGGAATTTGCCTTTTGGGTCATTCTTTTGTTTTATTTGCTCTCTGCAGTTTGAAAAGTTTGAATTAGTTTTTTCCCTTTCTAGTCATAGTGTGTAGTTAATGTCTAATTTGTTTGCTTGTTCTGTCTTTGTCTTGTGTGGTATGTTTTGTCTAGTGTCCGTTCCTGTTCCATGTCCTGATTCCCCCTGGCTGCTGTTGTCAAGACCTGGCTATCTGACTGGACTGGTTTCACTACAGCTCAAAGTATCAAGTTCTGGCTGCTCAAGCTGCTGCCTGATCTCCAGTGATCTCATTGACTGACTGGTGCTGCTCTATTTCCTTTGTTCTCCAGCCAAGCTTTGTCCAGGTCTGACTTCAGCCATCTTCCTTTTCTCCAGCAAACTGCCCTTTAAAAGCCTCCTGTTGTGACTCACTTCAGCCCTGTTAAAACCTGTTAACGTTTACCAGAGCGACGGCACACTGAAGCGTTTTTTTCCCCACTAGTTTAATGTTTATGAATGAATTTAACATGAAAGAATATTATTAATCTTGACAAACTATATATCATTCTGAAGGCCTAAACCTCAAGGATCGACGACATATCGCTGTTTTTCGATGGAAAGCTTATAAGGAATGTATTTGCTACATTTGTGTAAGCAGTACACATCAAAACATGCAGAATAAAAAAGCAGTAAGTACCATCATCATTGTAATAACGAGCCACAAACGTGTCCACTGCTGAAATCCCAGTTTAGTTAGAGAGATAAGGGTCCACAGAACAACATCCCAGCGAGCACTTTTAGTCCAGCGAAACAATAACGTTGTAATAAGGATGAATATTCCTTTGTTTACATTTCATTTCTTCGGGAGAGTTATTGTTTGCGTCCGTTATGGAATAAATTCCACTCAAAAACAGCGTCTTGGTGGTAAAAAAACAACACGGTGCTGTAGCATACCGTTTTACAAACAGAATGAGACAAAAAAAAGTCTCAGAAAAGCGGAATATAGTTTATTTGAATTTGGCGCTCTCTCCTGCCAGCCGTGATGCACGCTGTGACGCAGCTGAGCGGGGCGTAATTTAGCGATCTGCTTTGCCATAAAAAAATGTTTTTTTTTTTTTCTTCTACATTTGTTATGTGTGTGTGTGCGTATTGTGTGGGGAATGTGGCCGTGTCTGCATGATTATCATATGTATGTGATTTGCTGACAGAATGTGATCTGCTGACTGTATGACCATGTCTGCCAATATCACTTCATGTCTGGCAATCAGAATACTTCAGTATACATACTATATACAAAGCCTTTTTTTTATTTTATTTTTTTTATTACTCAAATAATTGTTTTTGTATTTTTTAGTGCTCGAATAAATCTGTATATTATTTTATAATTGAAAAACTATGCAGGAATATGTATAATGACTAAAATACTTTGTATAATTCTGCAATACATTTGGTGGTTATTTTTCCTCAAACAGGGGTGTGGGGGGACTATAAATAGTTTCAGAAAAAATATTGCAGGAATCTCATTATTCATGGTATCTTCTTCAAATTTGAAATATGAACTCATGAGACATGTGGCTTTCAATCCATTACTTTTCTGGATTGCTCCAGGACTTATTTCATGTATTTGTATATGAAATGAAAAAAAACATTCAGTGTGGGAAAATATTTTTCAAGGCACGTCAGTGTCTATAACTTTCTATCTTTTTGAACATTATCAACTCTGGATGATAGATAGTAAAGCCTAGAGTGTCTTCTTTCCAAAGATACCTAATTTGTTTGTGTAGCACACTTTGTCAGGAACTGTTACCATTTTAATTTAGGTAGGTTATTTTCACCTGTGAGGCCCACAATGGGGGGCGAAGGTTAACAAGTTAATCCCAGTCTTGTCAATAAAACGTCACTCCCTTGATAATTCTGCATCTGGATCTCTCTCTAGTAAACTGCTGTGACAAAACCCTGACATTGATAATACCTAGAATATCAAAATCAACTGTAGGCGGCAGATCCTTTTCCTACTTAGCGCCTAAACTCTGAAACAATCTACCTAACACTGTTTGGGAGGCAGACACACTCTGTCAGTTTCAATCTAGATTAAAGATCCATCTTTTTAACCCGGTGTACACAAAACACTAATATGCTTCTAATATTCAAATCCGTTAAAAGGATTGGTAGGCTGCATTAATTAGTTCAACCAGAACCAGGAAAACTTCCAATAACACCCGTTGTATTTGAAAATGAGTGTTTAACCTTGTCATTTTACTTTGTCACACTATTTTCCTATTTTGATACTGGAAAGTTGCTTTGACACAATCTGTATTGTTAAAAGTGCTATGTAAATAAAAGTGACTTGATTTGACTGAATCTTTTAAGTGTGACAAGTTTGCAACAAATAAAAAAAAAACAGGAAGGGGGCAAACACCTTTTCAGAGCACTGTATACATTTATGCACACACACCCCACACATGCACCCTACAGTTTGAAAACCTCGGGACTTTCTATTGCACTATAATCCATCACATTCATTATGGTCATGGTTCATTATGCACATCACCAAACATCTTTTCATATATATATATATATATATATATATATATATATGAATATGAAAAGATGAGACCATTAACCCTTTCAAATACCGGAGCATAACAAAGATTTTGCAGAGGGGTGCATCTTTCATTTTTGCCTCCTGCTGTAGTAATTTCCAGCATTTGTTCACATGATGTTTTGACTGCATCTTACTATTTAAATATGCATAGTCATCTGTGAACAGATATCCCCCCTCTGCATCATCTTTGTAATGACCTTTTCACCCTACATCTTCCTGTCTACATCCTCCATGTTTGTGTTTGTGGGAGACTACTGGGATAATTTGTCTATTGGGATCACAAAGAAAGAAACAGAAAGAGATAAAGAGATATAGAGATATATGAGAGATTGGTACCAGAATCTTTTCACATAGCATCTGAGGAAGCGGATCCCATAAATTTCCCGGTAGATTCGATTGAGCTACAGAAACACAAAGAGAAATTAAATTACACTAAACTCACAGATGTCGTATGGACAAAATTAAGAAAAAACTAATTCTTAGACAACCTCAATAGTGATGTTTCTGGACAGAATCTGGTAGTCCATAGAAGCAGGATTATTGTAAGCATCAATGTATTGTCTCTGTAAACGGATCTGCAGAATAACAAATCCCTCGCCTTGCACTGCTGAACCTGTGGAGGCTTTAGTTGATAGATGAGTGGTTTGAAGTGAAGATGTGGTTGAGGTGGTGACAAATTTAGAGTCTGTTGAGTTTGAAAATATTCCAGATGTGGTGATATGATTACCAGCTGCACTGGATACAGACACTGTAATGCCAGATGGACTAGAAAGAACAGTTGTGTTTGATACATCTGTATGATGTACACTGCTTGACATTCCAGCAGAAATAGTTGTGTTTGATAAAACGGTATGAACTGCATTATTTGAATGCCCAACTGGAGCAGTTGTAATTGGTGTATTGGTTGAAATTGTGGTATTTGGATAATAAGAAATGGCTTTGCTTGACGGATAAGTAGAGACAGTGGTGTTCATTTTAGCAGGCAGAATAATTGCACTTGAGGGAGAGGTTGTCACTGTCGAGGTGGAAGAGCCTGGCTGAACAGTTGTGTTTGAAAGATTAATGGGAACTGGAGTAGAGGGACCAATAGGAATAGTCATGCTTAATTGATCAGTATGACCTGAGATATTTGAAGGGTCATTAGGAACAGAGCTGTTTGGCAGATCAGTAGGAGCTACTGTGGTTAATAGACTGGGAAGAGCTGCACTGCTTGAAGGGCCTAGAGGAATAGTTGTGTTTGACTGATCAGTAGGTACTGCAGGGTGTGTTGTACCAATATGAAAAGCAGTGCTTGATGGATCAGTATGATCTGCTGTGATTGAGGAAACAGTTGTGACTGTAAAATCAGTAGGTACTTCACTGGTTAAGGGACCAGGAGGATCAGCTGATTGATTGGTAGGACCTTTAGTGATGAAAGAGGCAGTAGGGGCAGTTGTGATTGATAAGTCAATAGGAACTGCAGTGTTTGAGGTTCCAGTATGAACATTTGTGCTTGGTTGCTCAATATGACCTGTAGTCCTTGATCCAACAGTTGGGCTTGTTTGATTATTTAAAACGGCAGTGATTGAGGCATCAGTGGGAGCAGTTATGTTAGAAAGATCAGTAGGAACTGCAGTGGTCAAGGTTCTGGAATGAACAGTTGTGCTTGGTCGCTCAATATCAACTGTAGTGCTTGATCCAACAGTTGGGGTTGTTTGACTATTTAAAACTGCAGTGATTGAGGGATCAGTGCGAGCAGTTGTGTTTGAAGGATCAGTAGGAACTGCAGTGGTCCAGGTTCCGGTATGAACAGTTGTGCTTGATCGCTCAATATAACCTGTAGAGCTTGTTCCAATAGTTCGGCTTGTTTGATTATTTAAAACTGAAGTGATTGAGGGATCAGTGCGAGCAGTTGTGTTTGAATGATCAGTAGGAACTGCGGTGGTCAAGGTTCCGGTATGAACAGTTGTGCTTGGTCGCTCAATATGAACTGTAGAGCTTGATCCAATAGTTGGGCTTGTTTGATTATTTAAAACTGAAGTGATTGAGAGATCAGTGCGAGCAGTTGTATTTGAATTATCAGTAGGAACTACAGTGGTCAAGGTTCCGGTATAAACAGTTGTGCTTGATCGCTCAATATAACCTGTAGTGCTTGATCCAACAGCTGGGCTTGTTTGACTAGTTAAAACTGCAGTGATTGAGGGATCAGTGGAAGCAGTTGTCTTAGACTGATCAGTATGAACCGCAGTGGTCAAGGTTCCGGTATGAACAGTTGTGCTTGGTCGCTCAATATGAACTGTAGTGCTTGATCCAACAGTCGGGCTTGTTTGATTATTCAAAACTAAAGTGATTGAGGGATCAGTGGGAGCAGTTTTGTTAGAATGATCAGAAGGAATTGCAGTGGTCAAGGTTCTGGTATGAACAGTTGTGCTTGGTCGCTCAATATGAATTGTAGAGCTTGATCCAATAGTTTGGCTTGTTTGATTATTTAAAACTGAAGTGATTGAGGGATTAGTGCAAGCAGTTGTGTTTGAAGGATCAGTAGGAACTGCGGTGGTCAAGGTTCCGGAATGAACAGTTGTGCTTGTTCGCTCAATATGAATTGTAGAGCTTGATCCAATAGTTGGGCTTGTTTGATAATTTAAAACTGAAGTGATTGAGGGATCAGTGGGAGCAGTTGTGTTAGAATGATCAGTAGGAACTGCAGTGGTCAAGGTTCCGGTATGAACAGTTGTGCTTGGTCGCTCAATATGAACTGTAGCGCTTGATCCAACAGTTGGGCTTGTTTGATTAGTTAAAACTGCAGTGATTGATGGATCAGTGCGAGCAGTTGTGTTTGAATGATTTGTAGGATCCCCAGTGCTTGAATGTCCATATGGAGCAGTGTGTGATAGATGAGCAGGGTCTGCTGTGCTTAATGTTCCAGGAGGAGCAGTTATGCTTGTTTTCTGAGTAGGAACTGCAGAGAGTACAGGACCATTAGGAGATGTAGTACTTGACGGATGAGTGTCACCTGTTGTGTTTGATAGATTAGCTGTGACTGATGGACCAGTAGTGACAGAAGTGTCTGAAAGATCCGTAGGAACTATTATGGTTGATGGATCAGGAACTACAGTGATTGAAACATTATTAGGAGGAGCTGTGCTTGAAAGATCAGTACGTGTGATAGTGGGTACAACACTAGAAAGAACTGGTGCTGCAGCAGATGATGTTTGCATAATCAGAACATTTTGTGATGACTGGGTTTGTCTGGTGGTCAAAGTTAAACCCTCTTGATTCTCTGAAACAACATGAAAATGAGTATAAAACAGTCACTGAAGGAAAGATTACAACAAAAACAGTACCTACATTTAAATAGCTTTAGTGAATGAGGCACTCACCAACAATGATACTGGAAGGAATAACATCAAGAAACACTTTTGATTCAACAATTGCTGACTTAAGATTGTCTTCAATGCTTTCTGTATTTGGAAGCACAGTGTCACTTTTAAAAATGAGTTGTATATCCACACCCACAGACCCAGGCCTAGAGAGAAAGATATTTGACATTAATGTTACACATGTAAAAGTTCCTAAATTACTATAATGAATGTTCAGGTTTGATTCTGCTTGCTCTTACGTTTTTGGATTTTGATATTCATTTGGAT
The DNA here is from genome assembly GCF_936440315.1 of Barbus barbus. NCBI lineage: Eukaryota > Metazoa > Chordata > Actinopteri > Cypriniformes > Cyprinidae > Barbus > Barbus barbus. Next base: position 69,351 of record NC_136735.1, read on the forward strand.
AGTAAAAGTATGCAACACACAGTAATTTAATATGTGGCCGACCTTACCAAAAATTTAATTATGCATTGTCTAACAGTGATCTTGACAAATAAAGAACAGTAGCTTGAAGGAAAGTACCTGAGCAGTCGATACCGCAGGAGTGTGCAAAAATGGCAAGATATAAACAATATCAAACAAACTGCAGCACAACAAAAAATCTGCTCAACACTTCTCCCAAATTGTCCCAAGCTTGTTGAAACAATACCAACATTGTGAAGAAATTCTTCCATTGGCCTTTGAATGGATAATACTAGTTATATAGCTTCAAATTCAGTAAACAAGTTTAACCAATGCAAAAAACACATGCACTGCCATAATGTATTTAAAGTGGTCTATTTTCACTCACTAATTTTAATATACTAAAAATATTTTTTTTTAGTACTTCTTAAGATAATCTTAAGAACATCTAATTGTACTCAAAAGTGCAATTTTTGAGACACCATGAATATGAACTAAAATGTGCTTTTAACATACTATCTCTGTATTTAAAAAAAAGAAAAAAAAAGTTAACACGTAGTACATTTGAACCCACTAGTGTATGACAGATGGGTTCAGGTGTACTACAAATGGTAACTAAATACATTTTTAGTGGTCAAATGCTGGTCCACCCAATCAGAAGCTATGCTACAGGGGGCTCTATATGTCATTGAGTGGGACACATTAAAGGAGAGCTTAGCTGTCATCATTGCGTTCACAGATGTTAACTGATGAAGAATCATATACTATCACTACAAAGATTTTCTGTAGTCAGAAACTGTGGCTGGGCTGAATATCTTGTGGTACTACATGCTAAAGCGCATCTGCCAGTCAGATGGTATTGTTCTGTCCGTGTTTTGAGATCTTGCACCGATTAGCTTAATGGGTGTAAAAGTTGCGCTAGGACATCTGTATCTCTCTAACCAAGGAGCTGATAGTACACTTCAGGAAGAGCCAACAGCGAACCTACTCCACTGTCCAAAGGCAAGCAGTACCCCCAAGGAGAGTGTGAGCAACTTTAAAGACCTTGGAATAACTCTAACATCTCTGGGAAGCTGACCTGGACTGCACACACATCAGCTCTGGTGGATAAAGCTAGATGACAGCTGTACCATCAACAGCAGGGTCTCATCAGCAATCCTGAAAACTTCATATACAAGAGCCATAGAAAGCACATTAACTCATGGGACAGTTCTAACCAGGACTACAAAGCCCTGCAGAGAGTGACACACATGGCTGAATACATCTCAGGGACAGATCGCCACACTCTGTATGACATCTACCTTAAATGACGCAGAAACAGAGCTTCTGAAAACTTTAAGGACTTGGCCTCCTACGAAAATGCATGCTCTTCCGTACATGACATGAAAATGCACATATTATCTACTGAATCTCTGTGATGACCCTTTCAACCTGCATCATCTTCTCTGTATCCATCATGTTTGCGCTAACATTTGGTTACAAGGCTGATTTTCTAATGCATAACATTCAGAATCCATAGCATATGCTTTCTGCACTCTGAATAGAAAGCCAGATTACAGAAGTCAATCAAAATATGTTAATTCTTTTTCTTCAGTTTTTTAAGTTAGCATGATGCAAAAAAGTGCAAAGTGAAATTAAAAACAGACATGTGAAGAGACATTTCAGCCCATAGCTTTCCTCAATGCACAACAAACAGCAACTTTTTGATTTTGTAAATAAATAACTACAAATTGAGACCAACCTTCAAATTTGTAGAGCTCCATTTCAAAGTGTAGAATTAAGAATATGATACAGACAAAAGGTATAATACAGAGGAAAACATAAAATAACAAAAAATAAATAGACATGTCAATATACATGCATACACATTTCTTTAACACATTGTTAAAGAAAACATGCAAGATCCACCTCTATCCCTAACCTTAACCATTATCCTAACCCATGCCTGGTGATTAAAGAGTTTAACTAAAGAATTCAGCAAGCCTGATTGAGTCACGTGACGTGCTCACAAACCTAGTCACACTTGAGTAGAGCTCCGTAAGTTTGGACCCTTTTTGCTGTTTTGTTTTCTTTTTATTTTAAGTTTTATTCATTATTAATACTTTCCCTGATGGAATACAATCAGAAACAGCAGGAGTTGTCTCCGTCGGCTTCTCCGATTAAGAAGAAATCCAAGCTACCGACCATGAGCGATATGATGGACAAGATATCTTCTACATGGCGCCGGTGATGGCAGCTATTGTGCGTTGCTCTTCAGTGTTCGTATTGTTTTTGTTTGTTTTTCCTGTTTTTTGTTTTTCAAATAAGATCAGTTTTACCAGGGATGATCTGCTGAACATTCGGCAGAACACACCACAAAATCTTCTACCAGTTTTTGATTTTTCGGACGTTTTGCTGGACATTGTAGTTGGCGAAGCCGTAGCTCTGGTCAAACGCTACAGGAGGTGCAGACGAGGGAAGAGAGCCGGAGCGCTGGTGAAGCTTCGTCAGCGTGGATTTCGAATGCTGTTGCCTAGCATCCATCTGGCGAATCTCCGCTCTCTACCCAAAAAAACGGACAAACTCCTTCTGCTCTTCCGGACAAACAAGGATTTTTCTAACTCTGCTGCTTTGTGTTTCACGGAAACCTGGCTGAATGGTGACATACCGGACAGCGCGATTCATCTGCCTAATTACCAGCTGATCAGAGCAGATCGGGACACAGAATCAACGGGGAAATCACGCGGCGGCGGGATGTGCTTTTACATCAATGAGAGGTGGTGTACAGATGTAACTGTGTTAAAGAAGATGTGCTGTTCAGATCTAGAAACACTCTTCATTAACTGCAAGCCGTTCTATTCGCCGCGGGAGTTCTGCTCGTTCATTCTCGTGAGTGTTTACATTCCACCGCAAGCGCACGTGAGCACAGCTTTACAGAAACTCACTGATCTGATCACAGAGAGTGAGCAACAACACCCGGACTCTGTTTTAATCATTCTCGGGGACTTTAATAAAGCAAATCTCTCCCGCGAACTGCCAAAATACAGACAACACATCACATGTCCCACCAGAGACAGTAATATATTGGATCACTGTTACACAACAATAAAGGACGCATATCACTCGGTTCCACGAGCAGCTTTAGGACTCTCTGATCACTGTTTGGTTCATCTTATTCCGTCCTACAGGCAGAAACTTAAGTCTGCAAAGCCTGTATTAAGATCTGTTAAAAGATGGACTAACGAAACAGAGCGGGATCTACAAGCCTGTTTCGACCTGACTGATTGGACTGTTTTTGAAGCTGCTGCAAATGATCTGGACGAGCTCACAGAGACTGTAACATCTTATATGAGTTTCTGTGAGGACATGTGTATTCCTACCAGGATCTCTTCTAATACAATGACAAACCATGGTTCACTGCCAAACTCAGACAGCTCCGTCAGGCCAAAGAAGATGCTCACAGAAAGGGGGATAAAGTCTTGTACAAACAGGCCAAATACACACTGGAAAAGGAGATCAGAGTGGCAAAGAGGAATTATTCTGACAAGCTCAGGAACAAATTCTCTTCCAGTGATCCTGCTTCAGTGTGGATAGGAATGAAGGACATCACCAGCTACAAGACACCATCCCCCAGCACTCTGGAAAATCAACACCTGGCAGACGACTTAAACGAGTTCTTTTGTCGTGTTGAACGATCACCCCACACCCACCCAGAACACCTCTTCACACAACCATTCACACCTTCAGCAACCCCTCTCTCCCCCACACCTACAATTCAAATCAGCGAAGATGATGTGTGCCAGGTCTTCAGGAAGAACAAAAGAAGGAAAGCACCAGGTCCAGACGGTGTGTCACCAGCCTGCCTAAAAATCTGTGCTGATCAGCTGGCCCCCATCTTCACACAGATCTTCAACAGATCACTGGAGCTGTGTGAAGTCCCCTCATGCTTCAAACGCTCCACCATCATCCCCGTCCCAAAGAAACCCAAAATTACTGGACTTAATGACTACAGAACTGTGGCCCTAACGTCTGTAGCCATGAAATCATTCGAAAGACTGGTTTTGGCTTATCTGAAGGACATCACTGGACCCTTACTGGACCCCCTGCAGTTTGCCTACAGAGCAAACAGGTCTGTGGATGATGCAGTCAACATGGGACTGCACTTCATCCTGCAGCATCTGGACAGACCAGGGACTTATGTGAGGATCCTGTTTGTGGACTTCAGCTCCGCTTTTAACACCATTATCACAGAAACCATTCAAAATAAACTCAGCTCTCCGTCCCCACCTCCGTCTGCCAGTGGATCAACAGCTTCCTGACAGACAGACAGCAGTTAGTAAAGCTTTGTAAATTCACATCCAGCACTCGAACCATCAGCACTGGAGCTCCTCAGGGCTGCGTTCTCTCCCCACTGCTCTTCTCCCTCTACACCAACGACTGCACATCTAAAGACCCCTCTGTCAAGCTCCTGAAGTTTGCAGACGACACCACACTCATCGGCCTCATCCAGGACGGTGACGAGTCTGCTTACAGACAGGAGGTTAAGGAGCTGGCTGTCTGGTGCTGTCTCAACAACCTGGAACTTAACACGCTCAAAATTGTGGAGATGATCGTGGACTTCAGGAGAAACCCCCCTGCACTCCCCCCACTCACCATCATGAACAGCACTGTGGCTGCAGTGGAGTCATTCAGATTCCTGGGCACCACCATCTCTCAGGACCTGAAGTGGGACATTCACATTGACTCCATTGTCAGGAAGGCCCAGCAGAGGTTGTACTTTCTTCGCCAGCTGAGGAAGTTCAACCTGCCACAGGACTTACTGAAACAGTTCTACTCCGCCATCATCGAATCCATCCTCTGCACCTCAATAACTGTCTGGTTCAGCTCAGCTACCAAATCTGACCTCAGAAGACTACGGAGGGTAGTCCGGACTGCTGAGCAAATCATTGGTGCAACCCTCCCCACTCTCCAATAACTGTACTCATCCAGAGTGACCAAAAGGGCTGGCAAAATCACTCTGGACCCCTCACATCCAGCACACAACCTCTTTGAACTGTTACCATCTGGTCGACGCTACAGAGCTCTGTGCACCAGAACAACCAGATACAGGAACAGTTTCTTTCCTCAGGCAATCCATCTCATGAACACTCAATAATAAACGTGGAACACACATCTAATACATTATCCATTCACCACACTCACTTATTTTATTTTTATTTTTATAATTTCTAACTTGCACATACTTGACCTGTACATAAATAGTTGTCTATATTATATATTGTGTTTTTTTTAGTTTTTTTTTTGCTGCTTTGTACATTGGTTATTGGCTATATCTAGTTATTTAGTTTTTATTACCTGTGTCCTGTCCTGTTACTGTCTTTCTGTTGCACTGTGGAGCTTCTGTCACTACAACAAATTCATTGTATGTGTAAACATACTTGGCCAATAAAGCTCATTCTGATTCTGATTCTGATTCTGAAGATAGCAAACACTGTTACACACTTTGAGGACATTCTAAGAACTGAGTTGACGAATTCGCTTCTCACATGTCAGTTGTTCAGTTGCTTTGCTCTGAAATGGATCTTCTAACAGGGGAGATGAGAGAACAAAATAAAGTTGTTGCAGATCATGATAGGCAAGTAGCCGCCCTCGAGCAACAGGTTGTAGATTTACAGGATCGCAATAGGCGCAGTAATCTGCGTCTGGTCGGATTGCCGGAAGGTTCAGAAAAGGATGACTCTATGGGCTTTTTGAAAAGATCGCTACCGACGTGGCTCCCGTCTCTGGAGGGCAAAGACATTGAAGTGGAGCAAGCGCATTGCGTGTACACAAGGCTCTCCTCAGATCGCGCTAAACCACGGGGTTTCATCTTTAAATTGTTGCGGTACATGGACAGGGAGCTCATTCTGCGGGCTGCCAGACTTCACGCCCCGGTGAAAACATCCGACGGAGCAACGCTGTCTTTCTTTCCAGATTTTTCTCCGTTCACCCCAAAAAAAAGGAAGTTCGTGTGTGCCAATTAGGAAGGAAATGAGAGAAGCTGGCATCCAGAATTTTCTTCTTTATCCTGCAATGCTGAATTTCATTCTCAATCAAGGTGAACCTAAAATGGTACACTCCCCAGAATAAGCGAGTTTTTCTCAGATCCCATTCATCCACCAACTCTCAGTGAACTTCAGCTGGACATTTGCAGTCTAATCGGAGAAGAGATGCTCTAAATGGTTAGGTGACTGTGTCTTTCACTGTTCACTTTAATGTTCACTTCTTAATTCATAGTTACAAGAAGCTTTCATTGTGCATACAGTATCGCTTACTGATTATGATGTTATTTTATTTATGGTTTAGTTGTATTCCTTTTCTTTCTTTCTTGTATTTTATTAAAAATATATTTAATAGCGATACTACCTAGTCAATATGTGACTATGGGGCCAATGTTGGTGCTACAGTAATGTACAGGTTTTTGTTGATGGCATGGATCATATTAAGAGGTGCTGGCAGATCAAGGTTTGTTCTTGGTTTGATCTGCCATAGTTCATGGGAATGTGTTTATGCTTTTTTTTTTAAAGTGATGGGAAGGGTGGGGAGTGGTTTAATAGTAGATTCAACTGGTTTTATTTTCAAACTTGTATTTTGTCTCATGCAGTAATTCTGTTTGATACCTATGACTGACCTTAATATTCTGAGTTGTAATATTAATGGCCTAAATGGCCCTCACAAACGTACAGGTTTTCAGAATTTTTTGCGAAGAAGAAAGATTGATATAGTGTTAGTTCAAGAATCCCATTTGAAAGAGGAGGATATACGCAGGTGTAATAAGTTTTATGAAGTAGTATCTCACTCATCTTCGGATACTAAAACCAAGGGTGTCCTAATATTGGTACAGAGGACTTTAAATATTACTATTTTAGATAAAGGTTGTGATACAGACGGTAGAATAACACATATAAAAACAATAGTGGAGAATAGAAATATTGTGTTTCTTTCAGTTTATGCCCCTTGTACTCCTGACCCTACTTTTTATCTGTTATTTCAACCTATCTCTTCATGATCTTAATGAGGATGTGCATGTTCTATTTTCAGTTCGGGTATGGGGTATGTTTAAATTGTCTTCTAAAAATCCTAATCACCAAATGATTAATTGGAAATTGCTGCATAGGGTTTACTTGACTCCAATTAAACGTTTTTTTATGAATCTGTCGTATAAACTCTTTTCCCAAGGAGTTTTAGGCAGGTTTTTTTTTCTCCTGGGAGTGCCCCTCTCTCTCACCTTTTTGGACTCAGCTCTCACATGACCTATCGTATTTGTTGGGTACTGATATATGTTTGACTCCGTGTCATTTTTTTCATGATTGACTTTTGTGACTTCACCTTGTTCATCCAACAAAGATGTTTACTGTTATGTTGGGTACAAACCACAAGATAATCGGGCTGTTTTGGGCCGATTTCTCCCCTTCCGACAATGCTATAATGTCCCGATTATCTTGGTGTCCCTGATTATCTTAAACACTCAATTTTCAGTTAAAGACATTTCTTTATTGAATTCAGAAATGTAATTGTCTAGCTCAGTTTAGTTTAAACAGTATCTGTGAAATCAAATAGACGATAATCGCTAGAAATTAAGTGTCCCCAACTGAGCAAGCCAATGGCGACAGCGGCAAGGAACCAAAACTCCCTCTGTAACAGAATGGAGAAAAAAAACCTTGGGAGAAACCAGGCTCAAGATTATCTTATCAGATTCTCCTGTGGTTTGAGGGGTGTTAAGACTGACTGAATCCTCTCATAAGAACGTCGGAGGCGCCCCAATTGGGAATCATAAATATTCAACATGATGAATATTTATGATCAGAAATCCTGATGTGTGGGGGGAAACCCCGAGGACACCACACAATATAGGAGCAAAACAGTTAAATCTAGGATTTTTTTGTCCTCATGTTTGTGGTCTCTCACATTTTGAAGATCTTATAAGATTTTAAAAATCTTTTAGTGTGTACCCAGCATTAGCTGCTCTCAAAGCAGCAATAAAATTGCTAGTCAACTGTTGGAATACTCCTCACACAATGGATCTCTTTTGGACATTATCTCGATGGAACTCTCAACTTCTTGTATACATGGATCTAGTGTGAAGGCTGTGGATTCGTGGCATTCAGCTTTTGATGTTGTGTCATCTTTTCTAAAATCTTTGTAAAAATTATTTTATTGTTATTTATTTATCTATTAATATTAATACATTTATTTGTATTATTATTGTTTATTTTATTTTATTTATTTATTTGTTTTATTATTTTTTGTGGGGTCTGCCGGGGGGTGGGGTGGGTTCTGGATTTGTACAGCTGCTTTTTGTTTTGTGCTACTCTTCCCAGAAAAAAAATCAATAAACAGTTAACCAAAAAAAAAGAAAAAAGAAAAAGAAAATTAGCAAGCCTCCTAAGTTTGTGGTGAGTAGATTTCTCAATGGCATGCTTTGTTTTTCCTACATACAACAAAAGTGAATGAGTGAAGTCACATGTGGTGACTCATACTCAGAATTTGTGCTCTGCATTTAACCCATCCAAGTGCACACACAGTAGTGAACACACACCCGAAGCAGTGGACAGCAATATTCCTGTGGTGCCCGGGGAACAGCTAGAGAAAGAATATGAATACATAAAAAAAAACTAGTCTCAATTTGCAATTATTTGACTTCAAAAAACAGTGAGCAGTGAAGAAAGCTGTAGGCTGAAACATCTGCTCACTGGTCTATTTTTTATTGTACTTTTGTACTTTTTTGCAGCATGCAGGAAAAAATGAATAAATGTTTTGATAGGCAGCTGTGTTCTGGTTATCAATTCAGAGTGTGAAGAGCATTCTCGATAGGATTCTGAATATTTAATTTCTTGTTCTACACACCTAAGGATAACTTTTTGCGTGAAACAATTTTATATAATATATGAAAATCTTGTACCAGAATCTCAGCAAGTAGCATCTGAGAAAGTGTGGCTCATACAATTTCCAGTAGAAATGATTCAGCTAAAATGAAAAGAAACAGATGTAAACTATAACATACAAATACATTTCACTATCAACATAATTCAAGCAGAATTAGGGAAAACAACTATTTTACTTTTACTACAGAAAAAGTGAAAATAGCTCTTTGAATACCTCCATTGTGATGTTTCTGGATAGAGTCTGATACTCCAATGAAGCAGGATTATTGTAAGCAGCAACATACTGCATATGCAAATGGATCTGCAGAATAACAAATACTTCGCCTGGCACTGCTGGACCTGTGGATGCCTTAGTTGGTAGTTGAGTGGTTGACATTGAAGATGTAGTTGCAGTGGTGACATATTTAGAGCCTACTGATAAGGGAGTATTTATCTGAGGACAGCCTATGGCACATGCAAAAAAAAAAAAAAACACACTGTTTAATACATATTTAAAAAAATACAGAATTATTCAACTAAAATTGGCTATCACAAACCGTTTGTTAGTGAAAGAATAAGAATTTCTTTGCTTGTCTTCAAGTCCTGCAGAAGTTCATTTGGTACAATTGCCAAAGCTTTTTCTAAGCCTTTTAATCTGTTTAAAATCACACACACAAAAAAAAAATTACAAAAAAAAAAATCTGCATGCTGAGTGAAACCATGATAATTAAAATTTAATCAGATCACACACATTGCATCGTAAGAGTCACAGCTGAGGTTTGTGGGGATAACCACCAAATATGATGGACGAAAACTGGCCAGCAGTACAACAAGATTTATTTGGAACCACAACATATAGTCACTGGTTTGGAAGAAGGGGAATTTGGGAGAAAGAGCCTTCACAGTTAGGTTCAGCATTGTGTCTCGTACAGCTGTGTTTTCAATCATTGTGATATTTCTCTGAAATTCAAAAAAAATAATAATAAATTAACAAAATATTTAATATCCTCTTAAAAAAGCATGTATTATTTGTGTGATGCTTTTAAGGATTGTCTTCCCCTATGAAAGTGTCTGCCTAAATAATTTTAAGTTTATTCACAAAATATTCGCAAAAAAATAAAAATTATAACAAGCAAACTGTTCACCTTTGTGGTGATGTAAGTAAAAGCTGTAAAGAACTGTTCTAGCTGCCCATCATCTGGGGATCTCAGAATAGAGGACAAAACCATCCTCATAATTGTCTCATTCTGAAGTACACCATTAGATGGATCAAAGATTAATTCTGCTTTCAGAGTTGCTGGAAGGGAATTTAGAACTTTCATCTAAAAGGAAGGACAAAAACAGGTCAAAATACTTGTCATCCATTACTTGGGTAAAATAACTGAGGATAAAGTTAATTACCACATTGATTTTCATCTCCTTTAAATTATTATATGTGATGTGACTGGAAAAAGGACCAAAGTTGATAGATATCCAAGACGAATTAACTGTGGAATCCCCTTGGCAAGCTAAGTAAAAAATTTAGAGGGGAAAAACACAAGTAAACTACTAGGATAAAACAAATAACAATGCGATGACCTAAAGCAACTCATTGAAGATTTTTTAAGGAAACTCAGACTACACTTCTCTAATTTTATGTGTATTATATTGTGTCCCATCAAATGTCTTGATTTACTATACATTATTTGTATTTCATTAGCAAATACCTAAAATATAAACAGACATATATTGTCATCCAGGTGTATATGGGCACTCATGGCCTAATGGATAGAGAGTCGGACTTGTAACACGAATGTTGTGGGTTCGAGTCTCAGGTCCGGAAGGGATTGTAGGTGAGGGTAGTGAATAAGCAGCACCCTCTCCACCCTCAATACCATGACTGAGGTGAGACCCTTGAGCAAGGCACCAAACCCCCAACTGCTCCCGGGCACCATTGGCTGCCCACTGCTCCGGGAGTATGTTCACTACTGTGTGTACACTTGGATGAGATAAATGCAGAGCACAAATTCCGAGTATGGGTCACCATACTTGGCCACATACCACTTTCCTTTCCTATATTGATGCACCTAACCTAACTTTTCATGATTTTCACTGAAACATTGAAAAAGCAGAATAGAAATTAGTATTGAAAGCTTTCAAAATGATTGGTATAAAGTTTTAAAACATGATTAAGATAATATATATGAAATAAAGAACAATAAATCAAATAAGATTAATAATATCTACTTAAATGCACTCAAAAGCTCAGTGTTAAATCTAATTGGCCTACCTGTTTCATTACTCAATTTCAGGTAGTTCACTAGGACAAAGGACAGCTCCTGCTGTCTCAGTGAAGTCATCTGCTCAAAGACGCTGCTCAAAGCACCAACGCTACAGTGCAAAGTTCAAAACAAAAGGTAAGGATGATGCCTAAGTAACATAGATTTTCAGCACCCTCTGAAAATGCTTTAGAAATACCCTCACATTCTTTTTGACAGTGCAATGACACAGGCATTTCAGAGCGGTCACAAACTTAGGGAGCACTACGTACATGATGTGGTATTCGTTGCAGTCTGTGTTTAATATTGCTGTCTGGAGCTTCTCTGCAGTCAAGCTGGGAAGGAGAGGAATCAGTTTCACCGTGAACCAGGAAACCCAGTCGTAGGTCACAAAGTCGGCAAAATGAAGACTGATGATGGTGAAGGTTCGATTCATCATGATGTCCCTCACCACAGGGTTGATGTCCAAATCCTAGAGGAAATGACCCACAGAAAGCGATTGTCACATCTGGAATTTTGTCACGAATGCACTTAAAAATGTTTTTTTTTCCCCCACACAGAATAAGGCTTGCCATCTTAGTAATAAGAACGAACCTGTGAGGTCTGGGTGAGAGTCACAAAGAACTCTTCAACATTTTGGAAAGAGTTGCCGTGCTCTAGACGTTCAAAGACCATGTTTATCAGAGGTGCGCTGTTCAACGCTCCAGACTCTAGCGTCAGTTGAGCAACCTGAGAAGTGCTCAGAATGTCCAGCGCTTCAAACTTCAGGGGAGAAAACAAAAACATTATTAGAAATAACATGGTTGGCCAAAACAGTCAAGGGAACAACTGGCTAGCATGGCAGAACGCTTACGCTGTTGAAGCCCGTGTTGATCTCACGCAGGTCGTTGTAATCCACATAGATGGAGAATTTGCCAAAGCTCTCCTCAAGCCAAGCACTGAGGCTGCTGGTGTCGGACCCACAAGGTGAGCCTGCAACGATAATGCACAGGAAACGCTCATTAGGAGACGCAGACATTCACAGAACCAGGGCAGCGCAGGCTTTCGCACAAAACACAAAATAAATCATAACCCTCAATGGACCCACCAGAGGCGTGTCTCTGCTTCAGGTAGCCCAACAGGACTTGAGTGAGCTCCTGCTTTCTCAGTGAAGTCATCTGCTCAAAGATGCTACTCAGAGCATCAACGCTACAGTGCAAAGATCAAAACAAAAGGTAAGGACGATGCCTAAGTAACATAGATTTTCACCACCCTCTGAAACTGCTTTAGAAACACCCTCACATTCTTTTTGACAGTATTATGACAAAGGCATTTCAGAGCGGTCAAAAACTTAGGGAGCGCTACGTACATGATGTTGTATTCGTTGCAGTCGGTGTTTAATGTTGCTGTCTGGAGCATCTCTGCAGTCAAGCTGGGAAGCAGAGGAATCAGTTTCACTGTGAACCAGGAAACCCAGTCGTAGGTCACAAAGTCGGCAAAATGAAGACTGATGATGGTGAAGGTTCGATTCATCATGATGTCCCTCACCACAGGGTTGATGTCCAAATCCTAGAGGAAATGACCCACAGAAAGCGATTGTCACATCTGGAATTTTGTCACGAATGCACTTCAAAAAAAATTTTTTTCCCCCACACAGAATAAGGCTTGCCATCTTAGTAATAAGAACGAACCTGTGAGGTCTGGGTGAGAGTCACAAAGAACTCTTCAACATTTTGGAAAGAGTTGCCGTGCTCTAGACGTTCAAAGACCATGTTTATCAGAGGTGCGCTGTTCAACGCTCCAGACTCTAGCGTCAGTTGGGCAACCTGAGAAGTGCTCAGAATGTCCAGCGCCTCAAACTTCAGGGGAAAAAACAAAAACATCATTAGAAATAACATGGTTGGCCAAAACAGTCAGGGGAACAACTGGCTAGCACGGCGGTACGCTTACGCTGTCGAAGCCCGGGTTGATCTCACGCAGGTCGTTGTAATCCACATAGATGGAGAATTTGCCAAAGCTCTCCTCAAGCCAAGCACTGAGGCTGCTGGTGTCGGACCCACAAGGTGAGCCTGCAACGATAATGCACAGGAAACGCTAATTAGAAGACGCAGACATTCACAGAACCAGGGCAGCGCAGGCTTTCGGCACAAAACACAAAATAAATCATAACCCTCAATGGACCTACCCGAGGCGTGTCTCTGCTTCAGGTAGCCCAACAGGACTTGAGTGAGCTCCTGCTGTCTCAGCGAAATCATCTGCTCAAAGATGCTGCTCAGAGCACCAACGCTACAGTGCAAAGATCAAAACAAAAGGTAAGGACGATGCCTAAGTAACATAGATTTTCACCACCCTCTGAAACTGCTTTAGATACGCCCTCACATTCTTTTTGACAGTGCTATGACAAAGGCATTTCAGAGCGGTCGTAAACTTAGGGAGCGCTACGTACATGATATGGTATTCGTTGCAGTCTGTTTTTAATGTTGCTGTCTGGAGCATCTCTGCAGTCAAGCTGGGAAGGAGAGGAATCAGTTTCACCGTGAACCAGGAAACCCAGTCGTAGGTCACAAAGTCGGCAAAATGAAGACTGATGATGGTGAAGGTTCGATTCATCATGATGTCCCTCACCACAGGGTTGATGTCCAAATCCTAGAGGAAATGACCCACAGAAAGTGATTGTCACATCTGGAATTTTGTAACGAATGCACTTCAAAATGTTTTTTTTTTCCCCACACAGAATAAGGCTTGCCATCTTAGTAATAAGAACGAACCTGTGTGGTCTGGGTGAGAGTCACAAAGAACTCTTCAACATTCTGGAAAGAGTTGCCGTGCTCTAGACGTTCAAAGACCATGTTTATCAGAGCTGCGCTGTTCAACGCTTCAGATTCTAGTGTCAGTTGAGCAACCTGAGAAGTACTCAGAATGTCCAGCGCTTCAAACTTCAGGGGAGAAAACAAAAACATCATTAGAAATAACATGGTTGGCCAAAACAGTCAGGGGAACAACTGGCTAGCACGGCAGAACGCTTACGCTGTTGAAGCCCGTGTTGATCTCACGCAGGTCGTTGTAATCCACATAGATGGAGAATTTGCCAAAGCTCTCCTCAAGCCAAGCACTGAGGCTGCTGGTGTCGGACCCACAAGGTGAGCCTGCAACGATAATGCACAGGAAACGCTAATTAGAAGACGCATACATTCACAGAACCAGGGCAGCGCAGGCTTTCGGCACAAAACACAAAATAAATTATAACCCTCAATGGACCTACCTGAGGCGTGTCTCTGCTTCAGGTAGCCCAACAGGACTTGAGTGAGCTCCTGCTTTCTCAGTGAAGTCATCTGCTCAAAGATGCTGCTCAGAGCATCAACGCTACAGTGCAAAGATCAAAACAAAAGGTAAGGACGATGCCTAAGTAACATAGATTTTCACCACCCTCTGAAACAGCTTTAGAAACACCCTCACATTCTTTTTGACAGTATTATGACAAAGGCATTTCAGAGCTGTCAAAAACTTAGGGAGCGCTACGTACATGATGTTGTATTCGTTGCAGTCGGTGTTTAATGTTGCTGTCTGGAGCATCTCTGCAGTCAAGCTGGGAAGCAGAGGAATCAGTTTCACTGTGAACCAGGAAACCCAGTCGTAGGTCACAAAGTCGGCAAAATGAAGACTGATGATGGTGAAGGTTCGATTCATCATGATGTCCCTCACCACAGGGTTGATGTCCAAATCCTAGAGGAAATGACCCACAGAAAGCGATTGTCACATCTGGAATTTTGTCACGAATGCACTTCAAAAAAAAATTTTTTTCCCCACACAGAATAAGGCTTGCCATCTTAGTAATAAGAACGAACCTGTGTGGTCTGTGTGAGAGTCACAAAGAACTCTTCAACATTCTGGAAAGAGTTGCCGTGCTCTAGACGTTCAAAGACCATGTTTATCAGAGGTGCGCTGTTCAACGCTCCAGACTCTAGCGTCAGTTGAGCAACCTGAGAAGTGCTCAGAATGTCCAGCGCTTCAAACTTCAGGGGAGAAAACAAACATCATTAGAAAAACATGGTTGGCCAAAACAGTCAGGGGAACAACTGGCTAGCACGGCAGAACGCTTACGCTGTTGAAGCCCGTGTTGATCTCACGCAGGTCGTTGTAATCCACATAGATAGAGAATTTGCCAAAGCTCTCCTCAAGCCAAGCACTGAGGCTGCTGGTGTCG
Organism: Barbus barbus; assembly: GCF_936440315.1. Classification (NCBI taxonomy): domain Eukaryota; kingdom Metazoa; phylum Chordata; class Actinopteri; order Cypriniformes; family Cyprinidae; genus Barbus; species Barbus barbus. Next base: position 84,671 of record NC_136735.1, read on the forward strand.
GACCCACAAGGTGAGCCTGCAATGATAATGCAAAGAAAACGTTCATTAGGAGATTCAGAAATTCACAGAACCAGGGCAGCGCAGGCTTTCGGCACAAAACACAAAAAAAATAATAAACCCCATTGGACCTACCTGAGGAATGTCTCTGCTTCAGATAGCCCAACAGGACTTGAGCGAGCTCCTGCTGTCTCAGCGAAGTCATCTGCTCAAAGATGCTGCTCAGAGCACCAACGCTACAGTGCAAAGATCAAAACAAAAGGTAAGGACGATGCCTAAGTAACATAGATTTTCACCCCCCTCTGAAACTGCTTTAGAAACACCCTCACATTCTTTTTGACAGTATTATGACAAAGGCATTTCAGAGCGGTCGTAAACTTAGGGAGCGCTACGTACATGATGTGGTATTCGTTGCAGTCGGTGTTTAATGTTGCTGTCTGGAGCATCTCTGCAGTCAAGCTGGGAAGGAGAGGAATCAGTTTCACCGTGAACCAGGAAACCCAGTCGTAGGTCACAAAGTCGGCAAAATGAAGACTGATGATGGTGAAGGTTCGATTCATCATGATGTCCCTCACCACAGGGTTGATGTCCAAATCCTAGAGGAAATGACCCAAAGAAAGCGATTGTCACATCTGGAATTTTGTCACGAATGCACTTAAAAATGTTTTTTTTTTCCCCCACACAGAATAAGGCTTGCCATCTTAGTAATAAGAACGAACCTGTGAGGTCTGGGTGAGAGTCACAAAGAACTCTTCAACATTTTGGAAAGAGTTGCCGTGCTCTAGACGTTCAAAGACCATGTTTATCAGAGGTGCGCTGTTCAACGCTCCAGACTCTAGCGTCAGTTGAGCAACCTGAGAAGTGCTCAGAATGTCCAGCGCTTCAAACTTCAGGGGAGAAAACAAAAACATTATTAGAAATAACATGGTTGGCCAAAACCGTCAGGGGAACAACTGGCTAGCATGGCAGAACGCTTACGCTGTTGAAGCCCGTGTTGATCTCACGCAGGTCGTTGTAATCCACATAGATGGAGAATTTGCCAAAGCTCTCCTCAAGCCAAGCACTGAGGCTGCTGGTGTCGGACCCACAAGGTGAGCCTGCAACGATAATGCACAGGAAACGCTAATTAGAAGACGCATACATTCACAGAACCAGGGCAGCGCAGGCTTTCGGCACAAAACACAAAATAAATTATAACCCTCAATGGACCTACCTGAGGCGTGTCTCTGCTTCAGGTAGCCCAACAGGACTTGAGTGAGCTCCTGCTTTCTCAGTGAAGTCATCTGCTCAAAGATGCTGCTCAGAGCATCAACGCTACAGTGCAAAGATCAAAACAAAAGGTAAGGACGATGCCTAAGTAACATAGATTTTCACCACCCTCTGAAACTGCTTTAGGAACACCCTCACATTCTTTTTGACAGTATTATGACAAAGGCATTTCAGAGCTGTCAAAAACTTAGGGAGCGCTACGTACATGATGTTGTATTCGTTGCAGTCGGTGTTTAATGTTGCTGTCTGGAGCATCTCTGCAGTCAAGCTGGGAAGCAGAGGAATCAGTTTCACCGTGAACCAGGAAACCCAGTCGTAGGTCACAAAGTCGGCAAAATGAAGACTGATGATGGTGAAGGTTCGATTCATCATGATGTCCCTCACCACAGGGTTGATGTCCAAATCCTAGAGGAAATGACCCAAAGAAAACGATTGTCACATCTCGAATTTTGTCACGAATGCACTTAAAAATGTTTTTTTTTTCCCCCACACAGAATAAGGCTTGCCATCTTAGTAATAAGAACGAACCTGTGAGGTCTGGGTGAGAGTCACAAAGAACTCTTCAAAATTTTGGAAAGAGTTGCCGTGCTCTAGACGTTCAAAGACCATGTTTATCAGAGGTGCGCTGTTCAACGCTCCAGACTCTAGCGTCAGTTGAGCAACCTGAGAAGTGCTCAGAATGTCCAGCGCTTCAAACTTCAGGGGAGAAAACAAAAACATTATTAGAAATAACATGGTTGGCCAAAACAGTCAGGGGAACAACTGGCTAGCATGGCAGAACGCTTACGCTGTTGAAGCCCGTGTTGATCTCACGCAGGTCGTTGTAATCCACATAGATGGAGAATTTGCCAAAGCTCTCCTCAAGCCAAGCACTGAGGCTGCTGGTGTCAGACCCACAAGGTGAGCCTGCAACGATAATGCACAGGAAACGTTCATTAGGAGACACAGACATTCACAGAATCAGGGCAGCGCAGGCTTTCGGCACAAAACACAAAATAAATCATAACCCTCAATGGACCCACCAGAGGCGTGTCTCTGCTTCAGGTAGCCCAACAGGACTTGAGTGAGCTCCTGCTTTCTCAGTGAAGTCATCTGCTCAAAGATGCTACTCAGAGCATCAACGCTACAGTGCAAAGATCAAAACAAAAGGTAAGGACGATGCCTAAGTAACATAGATTTTCACCACCCTCTGAAACTGCTTTAGAAACACCCTCACATTCTTTTTGACAGTATTATGACAAAGGCATTTCAGAGCGGTCAAAAACTTAGGGAGCGCTACGTACATGATGTTGTATTCGTTGCAGTCGGTGTTTAATGTTGCTGTCTGGAGCATCTCTGCAGTCAAGCTGGGAAGTAGAGGAATCAGTTTCACTGTGAACCAGGAAACCCAGTCGTAGGTCACAAAGTCGGCAAAATGAAGACTGATGATGGTGAAGGTTCGATTCATCATGATGTCCCTCACCACAGGGTTGATGTCCAAATCCTAGAGGAAATGACCCAAAGAAAGCGATTGTCACATCTGGAATTTTGTCACGAATGCACTTAAAAATGTTTTTTTTTTCCCCCACACAGAATAAGGCTTGCCATCTTAGTAATAAGAACGAACCTGTGAGGTCTGGGTGAGAGTCACAAAGAACTCTTCAACATTTTGGAAAGAGTTGCCGTGCTCTAGACGTTCAAAGACCATGTTTATCAGAGGTGCGCTGTTCAACGCTCCAGACTCTAGCGTCAGTTGAGAAACCTGAGAAGTGCTCAGAATGTCCAGAGCTTCAAACTTCAGGGGAGAAAACAAAAACATTATTAGAAATAACATGGTTTGCCAAAACAGTCAGGGGAACAACTGGCTAGCATGGCAGAACGCTTACGCTGTTGAAGCCCGTGTTGATCTCACGCAGGTCGTTGTAATCCACATAGATGGAGAATTTGCCAAAGCTCTCCTCAAGCCAAGCACTGAGGCTGCTGGTGTCGGACCCACAAGGTGAGCCTGCAACGATAATGCACAGGAAACGCTCATTAGGAGACGCAGACATTCACAGAAGCAGGGCAGCGCAGGCTTTCGGCACAAAACACAAAATAAATCATAACCCTCAATGGACCTACCTGAGGCGTGTCTCTGCTTCAGGTAGCCCAACAGGACTTGAGTGAGCTCCTGCTTTCTCAGTGAAGTCATCTGCTCAAAGATGCTGCTCAGAGCATCAACGCTACAGTGCAAAGATCAAAACAAAAGGTAAGGACGATGCCTAAGTAACATAGATTTTCACCACCCTCTGAAACTGCTTTAGAAACACCATCACATTCTTTTTGACAGTGCTATGACAAAGGCATTTCAGAGCGGTCGTAAACTTAGGGAGCGCTACGTACATGATGTGGTATTCGTTGCAGTCCGTTTTTAATGTTGCTGTCTGGAGCATCTCTGCAGTCAAGCTGGGAAGGAGAGGAATCAGTTTCACCGTGAACCAGGAAACCCAGTCGTAGGTCACAAAGTCGGCAAAATGAAGACTGATGATGGTGAAGGTTCGATTCATCATGATGTCCCTCACCACAGGGTTGATGTCCAAATCCTAGAGGAAATGACCCACAGAAAGTGATTGTCACATCTGGAATTTTGTCACGAATGCACTTCAAAATGTTTTTTTTTTCCCCACACAGAATAAGGCTTGCCATCTTAGTAATAAGAACGAACCTGTGTGGTCTGGGTGAGAGTCACAAAGAACTCTTCAACATTCTGGAAAGAGTTGCCGTGCTCTAGACGTTCAAAGACCATGTTTATCAGAGCTGCGCTGTTCAACGCTTCAGATTCTAGTGTCAGTTGAGCAACCTGAGAAGTACTCAGAATGTCCAGCGCCTCAAACTTCAGGGGAGAAAACAAAAACATCATTAGAAATAACATGGTTGGCCAAAACAGTCAGGGGAACAACTGGCTAGCACGGCAGAACGCTTACGCTGTTGAAGCCCGTGTTGATCTCACGCAGGTCGTTGTAATCCACATAGATAGAGAATTTGCCAAAGCTCTCCTCAAGCCAAGCACTGAGGCTGCTGGTGTCGGACCCACAAGGTGAGCCTGCAATGATAATGCAAAGAAAACGTTCATTAGGAGATGCAGAAATTCACAGAACCAGGGCAGCGCAGGCTTTCGGCACAAAACACAAAAAAAATAATAAACCCCATTGGACCTACCTGAGGAGTGTCTCTGCTTCAGGTAGCCCAACAGGACTTGAGCGAGCTCCTGCTGTCTCAGCGAAGTCATCTGCTCAAAGATGCTGCTCAGAGCACCAACGCTACAGTGCAAAGATCAAAACAAAAGGTAAGGACGATGCCTAAGTAACATAGATTTTCACCCCCCTCTGAAACTGCTTTAGAAACACCCTCACATTCTTTTTGACAGTATTATGACAAAGGCATTTCAGAGCGGTCAAAATCTTAGGGAGCGCTACGTACATGATGTTGTATTCGTTGCAGTTGGTTTTTAATGTTGCTGTCTGGAGCATCTCTGCAGTCAAGCTGGGAAGCAGAGGAATCAGTTTCACTGTGAACCAGGAAACCCAGTCGTAGGTCACAAAGTCGGCAAAATGAAGACTGATGATGGTGAAGGTTCGATTCATCATGATGTCCCTCACCACAGGGTTGATGTCCAAATCCTAGAGGAAATGACCCACAGAAAGCGATTGTCACATCTGGAATTTTGTCACGAATGCACTTCAAAATGTTTTTTTTTCCCCACACAGAATAAGGCTTGCCATCTTAGTAATAAGAACGAACCTGTGTGGTCTGGGTGAGAGTCACAAAGAACTCTTCAACATTCTGGAAAGGGTTGCCGTGCTCTAGACGTTCAAAGACCATGTTTATCAGAGGTGCGCTGTTCAACGCTCCAGACTCTAGCGTCAGTTGAGCAACCTGAGAAGTGCTCAGAATGTCCAGCGCTTCAAACTTCAGGGGAGAAAACAAAACCATTATTAGAAATAACATGGTTGGCCAAAACAGTCAGGGGAACAACTGCCTAGCATGGCAGAACGCTTACGCTGTTGAAGCCCGTGTTGATATCACGCAGGTCGTTGTAATCCACATAGATGGAGAATTTGCCAAAGCTCTCCTCAAGCCAAGCACTGAGGCTGCTGGTGTCGGACCCACAAGGTGAGCCTGCAACGATAATGAACAGGAAACGCTAATTAGAAGACGCAGACATTCACAGAACCAGGGCAGCGCAGGCTTTCGGCACAAAACACAAAATAAATCATAACCCTCAATGGACCTACCCGAGGCGTGTCTCTGCTTCAGGTAGCCCAACAGGACTTGAGTGAGCTCCTGCTTTCTCAGTGAAGTCATCTGCTCAAAGATGCTGCTCACAGCATCAACGCTACAGTGCAAAGATCAAAACAAAAGGTAAGGACGATGCCTAAGTAACATAGATTTTCACCACCCTCTGAAACTGCTTTAGAAACACCATCACATTCTTTTTGACAGTGCTATGACAAAGGCATTTCAAAGCGGTCGTAAACTTAGGGAGCGCTACGTACATGATGTGGTATTCGTTGCAGTCGGTGTTTAATGTTGCTGTCTGGAGCATCTCTGCAGTCAAGCTGGGAAGGAGAGGAATCAGTTTCACCGTGAACCAGGAAACCCAGTCGTAGGTCACAAAGTCGGCAAAATGAAGACTGATGATGGTGAAGGTTCGATTCATCATGATGTCCCTCACCACAGGGTTGATGTCCAAATCCTAGAGGAAATGACCCAAAGAAAACGATTGTCACATCTCGAATTTTGTCACGAATGCACTTAAAAATGTTTTTTTTTTCCCCCACACAGAATAAGGCTTGCCATCTTAGTAATAAGAACGAACCTGTGAGGTCTGGGTGAGAGTCACAAAGAACTCTTCAACATTCTGGAAAGAGTTGCCGTGCTCTAGACGTTCAAAGACCATGTTTATCAGAGGTGCGCTGTTCAACGCTCCAGACTCTAGCGTCAGTTGAGCAACCTGAGAAGTGCTCAGAATGTCCAGAGCTTCAAACTTCAGGGGAGAAAACAAAAACATTATTAGAAATAACATGGTTTGCCAAAACAGTCAGGGGAACAACTGGCTAGCATGGCAGAACGCTTACGCTGTTGAAGCCCGTGTTGATCTCACGCAGGTCGTTGTAATCCACATAGATGGAGAATTTGCCAAAGCTCTCCTCAAGCCAAGCACTGAGGCTGCTGGTGTCGGACCCACAAGGTGAGCCTGCAACGATAATGCACAGGAAACGCTCATTAGGAGACGCAGACATTCACAGAACCAGGGCAGCGCAGGCTTTCGGCACAAAACACAAAATAAATCATAACCCTCAATGGACCTACCTGAGGCGTGTCTCTGCTTCAGGTAGCCCAACAGGACTTGAGTGAGCTCCTGCTTTCTCAGTGAAGTCATCTGCTCAAAGATGCTGCTCAGAGCATCAACGCTACAGTGCAAAGATCAAAACAAAAGGTAAGGACGATGCCTAAGTAACATAGATTTTCACCACCCTCTGAAACTGCTTTAGAAACACCATCACATTCTTTTTGACAGTGCTATGACAAAGGCATTTCAGAGCGGTCGTAAACTTAGGGAGCGCTACGTACATGATGTGGTATTCGTTGCAGTCCGTTTTTAATGTTGCTGTCTGGAGCATCTCTGCAGTCAAGCTGGGAAGGAGAGGAATCAGTTTCACCGTGAACCAGGAAACCCAGTCGTAGGTCACAAAGTCGGCAAAATGAAGACTGATGATGGTGAAGGTTCGATTCATCATGATGTCCCTCACCACAGGGTTGATGTCCAAATCCTAGAGGAAATGACCCACAGAAAGTGATTGTCACATCTGGAATTTTGTCACGAATGCACTTCAAAATGTTTTTTTTTTCCCCACACAGAATAAGGCTTGCCATCTTAGTAATAAGAACGAACCTGTGTGGTCTGGGTGAGAGTCACAAAGAACTCTTCAACATTCTGGAAAGAGTTGCCGTGCTCTAGACGTTCAAAGACCATGTTTATCAGAGCTGCGCTGTTCAACGCTTCAGATTCTAGTGTCAGTTGAGCAACCTGAGAAGTACTCAGAATGTCCAGCGCCTCAAACTTCAGGGGAGAAAACAAAAACATCATTAGAAATAACATGGTTGGCCAAAACAGTCAGGGGAACAACTGGCTAGCACGGCAGAACGCTTACGCTGTTGAAGCCCGTGTTGATCTCACGCAGGTCGTTGTAATCCACATAGATAGAGAATTTGCCAAAGCTCTCCTCAAGCCAAGCACTGAGGCTGCTGGTGTCGGACCCACAAGGTGAGCCTGCAATGATAATGCAAAGAAAACGTTCATTAGGAGATGCAGAAATTCACAGAACCAGGGCAGCGCAGGCTTTCGGCACAAAACACAAAAAAAATAATAAACCCCATTGGACCTACCTGAGGAGTGTCTCTGCTTCAGGTAGCCCAACAGGACTTGAGCGAGCTCCTGCTGTCTCAGCGAAGTCATCTGCTCAAAGATGCTGCTCAGAGCAACAACGCTACAGTGCAAAGATCAAAACAAAAGGTAAGGACGATGCCTAAGTAACATAGATTTTCACCCCCCTCTGAAACTGCTTTAGAAACACCCTCACATTCTTTTTGACAGTATTATGACAAAGGCATTTCAGAGCGGTCAAAATCTTAGGGAGCGCTACGTACATGATGTTGTATTCGTTGCAGTTGGTTTTTAATGTTGCTGTCTGGAGCATCTCTGCAGTCAAGCTGGGAAGCAGAGGAATCAGTTTCACTGTGAACCAGGAAACCCAGTCGTAGGTCACAAAGTCGGCAAAATGAAGACTGATGATGGTGAAGGTTCGATTCATCATGATGTCCCTCACCACAGGGTTGATGTCCAAATCCTAGAGGAAATGACCCACAGAAAGCGATTGTCACATCTGGAATTTTGTCACGAATGCACTTCAAAATGTTTTTTTTTCCCCACACAGAATAAGGCTTGCCATCTTAGTAATAAGAACGAACCTGTGTGGTCTGGGTGAGAGTCACAAAGAACTCTTCAACATTCTGGAAAGGGTTGCCGTGCTCTAGACGTTCAAAGACCATGTTTATCAGAGGTGCGCTGTTCAACGCTCCAGACTCTAGCGTCAGTTGAGCAACCTGAGAAGTGCTCAGAATGTCCAGCGCTTCAAACTTCAGGGGAGAAAACAAAAACATTATTAGAAATAACATGGTTGGCCAAAACAGTCAGGGGAACAACTGCCTAGCATGGCAGAACGCTTACGCTGTTGAAGCCCGTGTTGATATCACGCAGGTCGTTGTAATCCACATAGATGGAGAATTTGCCAAAGCTCTCCTCAAGCCAAGCACTGAGGCTGCTGGTGTCGGACCCACAAGGTGAGCCTGCAACGATAATGAACAGGAAACGCTAATTAGAAGACGCAGACATTCACAGAACCAGGGCAGTGCAGGCTTTCGGCACAAAACCCAAAATAAATCATAACCCTCAATGGACATACCCGAGGCGTGTCTCTGCTTCAGGTAGCCCAACAGGACTTGAGTGAGCTCCTGCTTTCTCAGTGAAGTCATCTGCTCAAAGATGCTGCTCACAGCATCAACGCTACAGTGCAAAGATCAAAACAAAAGGTAAGGACGATGCCTAAGTAACATAGATTTTCACCACCCTCTGAAACTGCTTTAGAAACACCATCACATTCTTTTTGACAGTGCTATGACAAAGGCGTTTCAAAGCGGTCGTAAACTTAGGGAGCGCTACGTACATGATGTGGTATTCGTTGCAGTCGGTGTTTAATGTTGCTGTCTGGAGCATCTCTGCAGTCAAGCTGGGAAGGAGAGGAATCAGTTTCACCGTGAACCAGGAAACCCAGTCGTAGGTCACAAAGTCGGCAAAATGAAGACTGATGATGGTGAAGGTTCGATTCATCATGATGTCCCTCACCACAGGGTTGATGTCCAAATCCTAGAGGAAATGACCCACAGAAAGTGATTGTCACATCTGGAATTTTGTCACGAATGCACTTCAAAATGTTTTTTTTTTCCCCACACAGAATAAGGCTTGCCATCTTAGTAATAAGAACGAACCTGTGTGGTCTGGGTGAGAGTCACAAAGAACTCTTCAACATTCTGGAAAGAGTTGCCGTGCTCTAGACGTTCAAAGACCATGTTTATCAGAGCTGCGCTGTTCAACGCTTCAGATTCTAGTGTCAGTTGAGCAACCTGAGAAGTACTCAGAATGTCCAGCGCCTCAAACTTCAGGGGAGAAAACAAAAACATTATTAGAAATAACATGGTTGGCCAAAACAGTCAGGGGAACAACTGGCTAGCATGGCAGAACGCTTACGCTGTTGAAGCCCGTGTTGATCTCACGCAGGTTGTTGTAATCCACATAGATGGAGAATTTGCCAAAGCTCTCCTCAAGCCAAGCACTGAGGCTGCTGGTGTCGGACCCACAAGGTGAGCCTGCAACGATAATGAACAGGAAACGCTAATTAGAAGACGCAGACATTCACAGAACCAGGGCAGCGCAGGCTTTCGGCACAAAACACAAAATAAATCATAACCCTCAATGGACCTACCCGAGGCGTGTCTCTGCTTCAGGTAGCCCAACAGGACTTGAGTGAGCTCCTGCTTTCTCAGTGAAGTCATCTGCTCAAAGATGCTGCTCACAGCATCAACGCTACAGTGCAAAGATCAAAACAAAAGGTAAGGACGATGCCTAAGTAACATAGATTTTCACCACCCTCTGAAACTGCTTTAGAAACACCATCACATTCTTTTTGACAGTGCTATGACAAAGGCGTTTCAAAGCGGTCGTAAACTTAGGGAGCGCTACGTACATGATGTGGTATTCGTTGCAGTCGGTGTTTAATGTTGCTGTCTGGAGCATCTCTGCAGTCAAGCTGGGAAGCAGAGGAATCAGTTTCACCGTGAACCAGGAAACCCAGTCGTAGGTCACAAAGTCGGCAAAATGAAGACTGATGATGGTGAAGGTTCGATTCATCATGATGTCCCTCACCACAGGGTTGATGTCCAAATCCTAGAGGAAATGACCCAAAGAAAGCGATTGTCACATCTGGAATTTTGTCACGAATGCACTTAAAAATGTTTTTTTTTTCCCCCACACAGAATAAGGCTTGCCATCTTAGTAATAAGAACGAACCTGTGAGGTCTGGGTGAGAGTCACAAAGAACTCTTCAACATTTTGGAAAGAGTTGCCGTGCTCTAGACGTTCAAAGACCATGTTTATCAGAGGTGCGCTGTTCAACGCTCCAGACTCTAGCGTCAGTTGAGCAACCTGAGAAGTGCTCAGAATGTCCAGCGCTTCAAACTTCAGGGGAGAAAACAAAAACATTATTAGAAATAACATGGTTGGCCAAAACAGTCAGGGGAACAACTGGCTAGCATGGCAGAACGCTTACGCTGTTGAAGCCCGTGTTGATCTCACGCAGGTTGTTGTAATCCACATAGATGGAGAATTTGCCAAAGCTCTCCTCAAGCCAAGCACTGAGGCTGCTGGTGTCGGACCCACAAGGTGAGCCTGCAACGATAATGAACAGGAAACGCTAATTAGAAGACGCAGACATTCACAGAACCAGGGCAGCGCAGGCTTTCGGCACAAAACACAAAATAAATCATAACCCTCAATGGACCTACCCGAGGCGTGTCTCTGCTTCAGGTAGCCCAACAGGACTTGAGTGAGCTCCTGCTTTCTCAGTGAAGTCATCTGCTCAAAGATGCTGCTCACAGCATCAACGCTACAGTGCAAAGATCAAAACAAAAGGTAAGGACGATGCCTAAGTAACATAGATTTTCACCACCCTCTGAAACTGCTTTAGAAACACCATCACATTCTTTTTGACAGTGCTATGACAAAGGCATTTCAAAGCGGTCGTAAACTTAGGGAGCGCTACGTACATGATGTGGTATTCGTTGCAGTCGGTGTTTAATGTTGCTGTCTGGAGCATCTCTGCAGTCAAGCTGGGAAGGAGAGGAATCAGTTTCACCGTGAACCAGGAAACCCAGTCGTAGGTCACAAAGTCGGCAAAATGAAGACTGATGATGGTGAAGGTTCGATTCATCATGATGTCCCTCACCACAGGGTTGATGTCCAAATCCTAGAGGAAATGACCCACAGAAAGCGATTGTCACATCTGGAATTTTGTCACGAATGCACTTCAAAATGTTTTTTTTTCCCCACACAGAATAAGGCTTGCCATCTTAGTAATAAGAACGAACCTGTGTGGTCTGGGTGAGAGTCACAAAGAACTCTTCAACATTCTGGAAAGGGTTGCCGTGCTCTAGACGTTCAAAGACCATGTTTATCAGAGGTGCGCTGTTCAACGCTCCAGACTCTAGCGTCAGTTGAGCAACCTGAGAAGTGCTCAGAATGTCCAGCGCTTCAAACTTCAGGGGAGAAAACAAAAACATTATTAGAAATAACATGGTTTGCCAAAACAGTCAGGGGAACAACTGGCTAGCATGGCAGAACGCTTACGCTGTTGAAGCCCGTGTTGATCTCACGCAGGTCGTTGTAATCCACATAGATGGAGAATTTGCCAAAGCTCTCCTCAAGCCAAGCACTGAGGCTGCTGGTGTCGGACCCACAAGGTGAGCCTGCAACGATAATGCACAGGAAACGCTCATTAGGAGACGCAGACATTCACAGAACCAGGGCAGCGCAGGCTTTCGGCACAAAACACAAAATAAATCATAACCCTCAATGGACCTACCTGAGGCGTGTCTCTGCTTCAGGTAGCCCAACAGGACTTGAGTGAGCTCCTGCTTTCTCAGTGAAGTCATCTGCTCAAAGATGCTGCTCAGAGCATCAACGCTACAGTGCAAAGATCAAAACAAAAGGTAAGGACGATGCCTAAGTAACATAGATTTTCACCACCCTCTGAAACTGCTTTAGAAACACCATCACATTCTTTTTGACAGTGCTATGACAAAGGCATTTCAGAGCGGTCGTAAACTTAGGGAGCGCAACGTACATGATGTGGTATTCGTTGCAGTCCGTTTTTAATGTTGCTGTCTGGAGCATCTCTGCAGTCAAGCTGGGAAGGAGAGGAATCAGTTTCACCGTGAACCAGGAAACCCAGTCGTAGGTCACAAAGTCGGCAAAATGAAGACTGATGATGGTGAAGGTTCGATTCATCATGATGTCCCTCACCACAGGGTTGATGTCCAAATCCTAGAGGAAATGACCCACAGAAAGTGATTGTCACATCTGGAATTTTGTCACGAATGCACTTCAAAATGTTTTTTTTTTCCCCACACAGAATAAGGCTTGCCATCTTAGTAATAAGAACGAACCTGTGTGGTCTGGGTGAGAGTCACAAAGAACTCTTCAACATTCTGGAAAGAGTTGCCGTGCTCTAGACGTTCAAAGACCATGTTTATCAGAGCTGCGCTGTTCAACGCTTCAGATTCTAGTGTCAGTTGAGCAACCTGAGAAGTACTCAGAATGTCCAGCGCCTCAAACTTCAGGGGAGAAAACAAAAACATCATTAGAAATAGCATGGTTGGCCAAAACAGTCAGGGGAACAACTGGCTAGCACGGCAGAACGCTTACGCTGTTGAAGCCCGTGTTGATCTCACGCAGGTCGTTGTAATCCACATAGATAGAGAATTTGCCAAAGCTCTCCTCAAGCCAAGCACTGAGGCTGCTGGTGTCGGACCCACAAGGTGAGCCTGCAATGATAATGCAAAGAAAACGTTCATTAGGAGATGCAGAAATTCACAGAACCAGGGCAGCGCAGGCTTTCGGCACAAAACACAAAAAAAATAATAAACCCCATTGGACCTACCTGAGGAGTGTCTCTGCTTCAGGTAGCCCAACAGGACTTGAGCGAGCTCCTGCTGTCTCAGCGAAGTCATCTGCTCAAAGATGCTGCTCAGAGCACCAACGCTACAGTGCAAAGATCAAAACAAAAGGTAAGGACGATGCCTAAGTAACATAGATTTTCACCCCCCTCTGAAACTGCTTTAGAAACACCCTCACATTCTTTTTGACAGTATTATGACAAAGGCATTTCAGAGCGGTCAAAATCTTAGGGAGCGCTACGTACATAATGTTGTATTCGTTGCAGTTGGTTTTTAATGTTGCTGTCTGGAGCATCTCTGCAGTCAAGCTGGGAAGCAGAGGAATCAGTTTCACTGTGAACCAGGAAACCCAGTCGTAGGTCACAAAGTCGGCAAAATGAAGACTGATGATGGTGAAGGTTCGATTCATCATGATGTCCCTCACCACAGGGTTGATGTCCAAATCCTAGAGGAAATGACCCACAGAAAGCGATTGTCACATCTGGAATTTTGTCACGAATGCACTTCAAAATGTTTTTTTTTCCCCACACAGAATAAGGCTTGCCATCTTAGTAATAAGAACGAACCTGTGTGGTCTGGGTGAGAGTCACAAAGAACTCTTCAACATTCTGGAAAGGGTTGCCGTGCTCTAGACGTTCAAAGACCATATTTATCAGAGGTGCGCTGTTCAACGCTCCAGACTCTAGCGTCAGTTGAGCAACCTGAGAAGTGCTCAGAATGTCCAGCGCTTCAAACTTCAGGGGAGAAAACAAAAACATTATTAGAAATAACATGGTTGGCCAAAACAGTCAGGGGAACAACTGCCTAGCATGGCAGAACGCTTACGCTGTTGAAGCCCGTATTGATATCACGCAGGTCGTTGTAATCCACATAGATGGAGAATTTGCCAAAGCTCTCCTCAAGCCAAGCACTGAGGCTGCTGGTGTCGGACCCACAAGGTGAGCCTGCAACGATAATGAACAGGAAACGCTAATTAGAAGACGCAGACATTCACAGAACCAGGGCAGCGCAGGCTTTCGGCACAAAACACAAAATAAATCATAACCCTCAATGGACCTACCCGAGGCGTGTCTCTGCTTCAGGTAGCCCAACAGGACTTGAGTGAGCTCCTGCTTTCTCAGTGAAGTCATCTGCTCAAAGATGCTGCTCACAGCATCAACGCTACAGTGCAAAGATCAAAACAAAAGGTAAGGACGATGCCTAAGTAACATAGATTTTCACCACCCTCTGAAACTGCTTTAGAAACACCATCACATTCTTTTTGACAGTGCTATGACAAAGGCATTTCAAAGCGGTCGTAAACTTAGGGAGCGCTACGTACATGATGTGGTATTCGTTGCAGTCGGTGTTTAATGTTGCTGTCTGGAGCATCTCTGCAGTCAAGCTGGGAAGGAGAGGAATCAGTTTCACCGTGAACCAGGAAACCCAGTCGTAGGTCACAAAGTCGGCAAAATGAAGACTGATGATGGTGAAGGTTCGATTCATCATGATGTCCCTCACCACAGGGTTGATGTCCAAATCCTAGAGGAAATGACCCACAGAAAGCGATTGTCACATCTGGAATTTTGTCACGAATGCACTTCAAAATGTTTTTTCTTCCCCACACAGAATAAGGCTTGCCATCTTAGTAATAAGAACGAACCTGTGTGGTCTGGGTGAGAGTCACAAAGAACTCTTCAACATTCTGGAAAGGGTTGCCGTGCTCTAGACGTTCAAAGACCATGTTTATCAGAGGTGCGCTGTTCAACGCTCCAGACTCTAGCGTCAGTTGAGCAACCTGAGAAGTGCTCAGAATGTCCAGCGCTTCAAACTTCAGGGGAGAAAACAAAAACATTATTAGAAATAACATGGTTGGCCAAAACAGTCAGGGGAACAACTGCCTAGCATGGCAGAACGCTTACGCTGTTGAAGCCCGTGTTGATATCACGCAGGTCGTTGTAATCCACATAGATGGAGAATTTGCCAAAGCTCTCCTCAAGCCAAGCACTGAGGCTGCTGGTGTCGGACCCACAAGGTGAGCCTGCAACGATAATGAACAGGAAACGCTAATTAGAAGACGCAGACATTCACAGAACCAGGGCAGCGCAGGCTTTCGGCACAAAACACAAAATAAATCATAACCCTCAATGGACCTACCCGAGGCGTGTCTCTGCTTCAGGTAGCCCAACAGGACTTGAGTGAGCTCCTGCTTTCTCAGTGAAGTCATCTGCTCAAAGATGCTGCTCACAGCATCAACGCTACAGTGCAAAGATCAAAACAAAAGGTAAGGACGATGCCTAAGTAACATAGATTTTCACCACCCTCTGAAACTGCTTTAGAAACACCATCACATTCTTTTTGACAGTGCTATGACAAAGGCATTTCAAAGCGGTCGTAAACTTAGGGAGCGCTACGTACATGATGTGGTATTCGTTGCAATCGGTGTTTAATGTTGCTGTCTGGAGCATCTCTGCAGTCAAGCTGGGAAGGAGAGGAATCAGTTTCACCGTGAACCAGGAAACCCAGTCGTAGGTCACAAAGTCGGCAAAATGAAGACTGATGATGGTGAAGGTTCGATTCATCATGATGTCCCTCACCACAGGGTTGATGTCCAAATCCTAGAGGAAATGACCCACAGAAAGCGATTGTCACATCTGGAATTTTGTCACGAATGCACTTCAAAATGTTTTTTTTTCCCCACACAGAATAAGGCTTGCCATCTTAGTAATAAGAACGAACCTGTGTGGTCTGGGTGAGAGTCACAAAGAACTCTTCAACATTCTGGAAAGGGTTGCCGTGCTCTAGACGTTCAAAGACCATGTTTATCAGAGGTGCGCTGTTCAACGCTCCAGACTCTAGCGTCAGTTGAGCAACCTGAGAAGTGCTCAGAATGTCCAGCGCTTCAAACTTCAGGGGAGAAAACAAAAACATTATTAGAAATAACATGGTTGGCCAAAACAGTCAGGGGAACAACTGCCTAGCATGGCAGAACGCTTACGCTGTTGAAGCCCGTGTTGATATCACGCAGGTCGTTGTAATCCACATAGATGGAGAATTTGCCAAAGCTCTCCTCAAGCCAAGCACTGAGGCTGCTGGTGTCGGACCCACAAGGTGAGCCTGCAACGATAATGCACAGGAAACGCTAATTAGAAGACGCAGACATTCACAGAACCAGGGCAGCGCAGGCTTTCGGCACAAAACACAAAATAAATCATAACCCTCAATGGACCTACCCGAGGCGTGTCTCTGCTTCAGGTAGCCCAACAGGACTTGAGTGAGCTCCTGCTTTCTCAGTGAAGTCATCTGCTCAAAGATGCTGCTCACAGCATCAACGCTACAGTGCAAAGATCAAAACAAAAGGTAAGGACGATGCCTAAGTAACATAGATTTTCACCACCCTCTGAAACTGCTTTAGAAACACCATCACATTCTTTTTGACAGTGCTATAACAAAGGCATTTCAAAGCGGTCGTAAACTTAGGGAGCGCTACGTACATGATGTGGTATTCGTTGCAGTCGGTGTTTAATGTTGCTGTCTGGAGCATCTCTGCAGTCAAGCTGGGAAGGAGAGGAATCAGTTTCACCGTGAACCAGGAAACCCAGTCGTAGGTCACAAAGTCGGCAAAATGAAGACTGATGATGGTGAAGGTTCGATTCATCATGATGTCCCTCACCACAGGGTTGATGTCCAAATCCTAGAGGAAATGACCCAAAGAAAGCGATTGTCACATCTGGAATTTTGTCACGAATGCACTTAAAAATGTTTTTTTTTTCCCCCACACAGAATAAGGCTTGCCATCGTAGTAATAAGAACGAACCTGTGAGGTCTGGGTGAGAGTCACAAAGAACTCTTCAACATTTTGGAAAGAGTTGCCGTGCTCTAGACGTTCAAAGACCATGTTTATCAGAGGTGCGCTGTTCAACGCTCCAGACTCTAGCGTCAGTTGAGCAACCTGAGAAGTGCTCAGAATGTCCAGAGCTTCAAACTTCAGGGGAGAAAACAAAAACATTATTAGAAATAACATGGTTTGCCAAAACAGTCAGGGGAACAACTGGCTAGCATGGCAGAACGCTTACGCTGTTGAAGCCCGTGTTGATCTCACGCAGGTCGTTGTAATCCACATAGATGGAGAATTTGCCAAAGCTCTCCTCAAGCCAAGCACTGAGGCTGCTGGTGTCGGACCCACAAGGTGAGCCTGCAACGATAATGCACAGGAAACGCTCATTAGGAGACGCAGACATTCACAGAACCAGGGCAGCGCAGGCTTTCGGCACAAAACACAAAATAAATCATAACCCTCAATGGACCTACCTGAGGCGTGTCTCTGCTTCAGGTAGCCCAACAGGACTTGAGTGAGCTCCTGCTTTCTCAGTGAAGTCATCTGCTCAAAGATGCTGCTCAGAGCATCAACGCTACAGTGCAAAGATCAAAACAAAAGGTAAGGACGATGCCTAAGTAACATAGATTTTCACCACCCTCTGAAACTGCTTTAGAAACACCATCACATTCTTTTTGACAGTGCTATGACAAAGGCATTTCAGAGCGGTCGTAAACTTAGGGAGCGCTACGTACATGATGTGGTATTCGTTGCAGTCCGTTTTTAATGTTGCTGTCTGGAGCATCTCTGCAGTCAAGCTGGGAAGGAGAGGAATCAGTTTCACCGTGAACCAGGAAACCCAGTCGTAGGTCACAAAGTCGGCAAAATGAAGACTGATGATGGTGAAGGTTCGATTCATCATGATGTCCCTCACCACAGGGTTGATGTTCAAATCCTAGAGGAAATGACCCACAGAAAGCGATTGTCACATCTGGAATTTTATCACGAATGCACTTCAAAATGTTTTTTTTTTCCCCCACACAGAATAAGGCTTGCCATCTTAGTAATAAAAACGAACCTGTGTGGTCTGGGTGAGAGTCACAAAGAACTCTTCAACATTCTGGAAAGAGTTGCCGTGCTCTAGACGTTCAAAGACCATGTTTATCAGAGCTGCGCTGTTCAACGCTTCAGATTCTAGTGTCAGTTGAGCAACCTGAGAAGTGCTCAGAATGTCCAGCGCCTCAAACTTCAGGGGAGAAAACAAAAACATTATTAGAAATAACATGGTTGGCCAAAACAGTCAGGGGAACAACTGGCTAGCATGGCAGAACGCTTACGCTGTTGAAGCCCGTGTTGATCTCACGCAGGTCGTTGTAATCCACATAGATGGAGAATTTGCCAAAGCTCTCCTCAAGCCAAGCACTGAGGCTGCTGGTGTCTGACCCACAAGGTGAGCCTGCAACGATAATGCACAGGAAACGCTCATTAGGAGACGCAGACATTCACAGAACCAGGGCAGCGCAGGCTTTCGGCACAAAACACAAAATAAATCATAACCCTCAATGGACCTACCCGAGGCGTGTCTCTGCTTCAGGTAGCCCAACAGGACTTGAGTGAGCTCCTGCTTTCTCAGTGAAGTCATCTGCTCAAAGATGCTGCTCAGAGCATCAACGCTACAGTGCAAAGATCAAAACAAAAGGTAAGGACGATGCCTAAGTAACATAGATTTTCACCACCCTCTGAAACTGCTTTAGAAACACCATCACATTCTTTTTGACAGTGCTATGACAAAGGCATTTCAGAGCGGTCGTAAACTTAGGGAGCGCTACGTACATGATGTGGTATTCGTTGCAGTCCGTTTTTAATGTTGCTGTCTGGAGCATCTCTGCAGTCAAGCTGGGAAGGAGAGGAATCAGTTTCACCGTGAACCAGGAAACCCAGTCGTAGGTCACAAAGTCGGCAAAATGAAGACTGATGATGGTGAAGGTTCGATTCATCATGATGTCCCTCACCACAGGGTTGATGTCCAAATCCTAGAGGAAATGACCCACAGAAAGGGATTGTCACATCTGGAATTTTGTCACGAATGCACTTCAAAATGTTTTTTTTTTCCCCACACAGAATAAGGCTTGCCATCTTAGTAATAAGAACGAACCTGTGTGGTCTGGGTGAGAGTCACAAAGAACTCTTCAACATTCTGGAAAGAGTTGCCGTGCTCTAGACGTTCAAAGACCATGTTTATCAGAGCTGCGCTGTTCAACGCTTCAGATTCTAGTGTCAGTTGAGCAACCTGAGAAGTACTCAGAATGTCCAGCGCCTCAAACTTCAGGGGAGAAAACAAAAACATCATTAGAAATAACATGGTTGGCCAAAACAGTTAGGGGAACAACTGGCTAGCACGGCAGAACGCTTACGCTGTTGAAGCCCGTGTTGATCTCACGCAGGTCGTTGTAATCCACATAGATAGAGAATTTGCCAAAGCTCTCCTCAAGCCAAGCACTGAGGCTGCTGGTGTCGGACCCACAAGGTGAGCCTGCAATGATAATGCAAAGAAAACGTTCATTAGGAGATGCAGAAATTCACAGAACCAGGGCAGCGCAGGCTTTCGGCACAAAACACAAAAAAAATAATAAACCCCATTGGACCTACCTGAGGAGTGTCTCTGCTTCAGGTAGCCCAACAGGACTTGAGCGAGCTCCTGCTGTCTCAGCGAAGTCATCTGCTCAAAGATGCTGCTCAGAGCACCAACGCTACAGTGCAAAGATCAAAACAAAAGGTAAGGACGATGCCTAAGTAACATAGATTTTCACCCCCCTCTGAAACTGCTTTAGAAACACCCTCACATTCTTTTTGACAGTATTATGACAAAGGCATTTCAGAGCGGTCAAAATCTTAGGGAGCGCTACGTACATGATGTTGTATTCGTTGCAGTTGGTTTTTAATGTTGCTGTCTGGAGCATCTCTGCAGTCAAGCTGGGAAGCAGAGGAATCAGTTTCACTGTGAACCAGGAAACCCAGTCGTAGGTCACAAAGTCGGCAAAATGAAGACTGATGATGGTGAAGGTTCGATTCATCATGATGTCCCTCACCACAGGGTTGATGTCCAAATCCTAGAGGAAATGACCCACAGAAAGCGATTGTCACATCTGGAATTTTGTCACGAATGCACTTCAAAATGTTTTTTTTTCCCCACACAGAATAAGGCTTGCCATCTTAGTAATAAGAACGAACCTGTGTGGTCTGGGTGAGAGTCACAAAGAACTCTTCAACATTCTGGAAAGGGTTGCCGTGCTCTAGACGTTCAAAGACCATATTTATCAGAGGTGCGCTGTTCAACGCTCCAGACTCTAGCGTCAGTTGAGCAACCTGAGAAGTGCTCAGAATGTCCAGCGCTTCAAACTTCAGGGGAGAAAACAAAAACATTATTAGAAATAACATGGTTGGCCAAAACAGTCAGGGGAACAACTGCCTAGCATGGCAGAACGCTTACGCTGTTGAAGCCCGTGTTGATATCACGCAGGTCGTTGTAATCCACATAGATGGAGAATTTGCCAAAGCTCTCCTCAAGCCAAGCACTGAGGCTGCTGGTGTCGGACCCACAAGGTGAGCCTGCAACGATAATGAACAGGAAACGCTAATTAGAAGACGCAGACATTCACAGAACCAGGGCAGCGCAGGCTTTCGGCACAAAACACAAAATAAATCATAACCCTCAATGGACCTACCCGAGGCGTGTCTCTGCTTCAGGTAGCCCAACAGGACTTGAGTGAGCTCCTGCTTTCTCAGTGAAGTCATCTGCTCAAAGATGCTGCTCACAGCATCAACGCTACAGTGCAAAGATCAAAACAAAAGGTAAGGACGATGCCTAAGTAACATAGATTTTCACCACCCTCTGAAACTGCTTTAGAAACACCATCACATTCTTTTTGACAGTGCTATGACAAAGGCATTTCAAAGCGGTCGTAAACTTAGGGAGCGCTACGTACATGATGTGGTATTCGTTGCAGTCGGTGTTTAATGTTGCTGTCTGGAGCATCTCTGCAGTCAAGCTGGGAAGGAGAGGAATCAGTTTCACCGTGAACCAGGAAACCCAGTCGTAGGTCACAAAGTCGGCAAAATGAAGACTGATGATGGTGAAGGTTCGATTCATCATGATGTCCCTCACCACAGGGTTGATGTCCAAATCCTAGAGGAAATGACCCACAGAAAGCGATTGTCACATCTGGAATTTTGTCACGAATGCACTTCAAAATGTTTTTTCTTCCCCACACAGAATAAGGCTTGCCATCTTAGTAATAAGAACGAACCTGTGTGGTCTGGGTGAGAGTCACAAAGAACTCTTCAACATTCTGGAAAGGGTTGCCGTGCTCTAGACGTTCAAAGACCATGTTTATCAGAGGTGCGCTGTTCAACGCTCCAGACTCTAGCGTCAGTTGAGCAACCTGAGAAGTGCTCAGAATGTCCAGCGCTTCAAACTTCAGGGGAGAAAACAAAAACATTATTAGAAATAACATGGTTGGCCAAAACAGTCAGGGGAACAACTGCCTAGCATGGCAGAACGCTTACGCTGTTGAAGCCCGTGTTGATATCACGCAGGTCGTTGTAATCCACATAGATGGAGAATTTGCCAAAGCTCTCCTCAAGCCAAGCACTGAGGCTGCTGGTGTCGGACCCACAAGGTGAGCCTGCAACGATAATGAACAGGAAACGCTAATTAGAAGACGCAGACATTCACAGAACCAGGGCAGCGCAGGCTTTCGGCACAAAACACAAAATAAATCATAACCCTCAATGGACCTACCTGAGGCGTGTCTCTGCTTCAGGTAGCCCAACAGGACTTGAGTGAGCTCCTGCTTTCTCAGTGAAGTCATCTGCTCAAAGATGCTGCTCACAGCATCAACGCTACAGTGCAAAGATCAAAACAAAAGGTAAGGACGATGCCTAAGTAACATAGATTTTCACCACCCTCTGAAACTGCTTTAGAAACACCATCACATTCTTTTTGACAGTGCTATGACAAAGGCATTTCAAAGCGGTCGTAAACTTAGGGAGCGCTACGTACATGATGTGGTATTCGTTGCAGTCGGTGTTTAATGTTGCTGTCTGGAGCATCTCTGCAGTCAAGCTGGGAAGGAGAGGAATCAGTTTCACCGTGAACCAGGAAACCCAGTCGTAGGTCACAAAGTCGGCAAAATGAAGACTGATGATGGTGAAGGTTCGATTCATCATGATGTCCCTCACCACAGGGTTGATGTCCAAATCCTAGAGGAAATGACCCACAGAAAGCGATTGTCACATCTGGAATTTTGTCACGAATGCACTTCAAAAAAAATTTTTTTTCCCCACACAGAATAAGGCTTGCCATCTTAGTAATAAGAACGAACCTGTGTGGTCTGTGTGAGAGTCACAAAGAACTCTTCAACATTCTGGAAAGAGTTGGCGTGCTCTAGACGTTCAAAGACCATGTTTATCAGAGGTGCGCTGTTCAACGCTCCAGACTCTAGCGTCAGTTGAGCAACCTGAGAAGTGCTCAGAATGTCCAGCGCTTCAAACTTCAGGGGAGAAAACAAAAACATCATTAGAAAAACATGGTTGGCCAAAACAGTCAGGGGAACAACTGGCTAGCATGGCAGAACGCTTACGCTGTTGAAGCCCGTGTTGATCTCACGCAGGTCGTTGTAATCCACATAGATGGAGAATTTGCCAAAGCTCTCCTCAAGCCAAGCACTGAGGCTGCTGGTGTCGGACCCACAAGGTGAGCCTGCAACGATAATGCACAGGAAACGCTAATTAGAAGACGCAGACATTCACAGAACCAGGGCAGCGCAGGCTTTCGGCACAAAACACAAAATAAATCATAACCCTCAATGGACCTACCCGAGGCGTGTCTCTGCTTCAGGTAGCCCAACAGGACTTGAGAGAGCTCCTGCTTTCTCAGTGAAGTCATCTGCTCAAAGATGCTGCTCACAGCATCAACGCTACAGTGCAAAGATCAAAACAAAAGGTAAGGACGATGCCTAAGTAACATAGATTTTCACCACCCTCTGAAACTGCTTTAGAAACACCATCACATTCTTTTTGACAGTGCTATGACAAAGGCATTTCAGAGCGGTCGTAAACTTAGGGAGCGCTACGTACATGATGTGGTATTCGTTGCAGTCGGTGTTTAATGTTGCTGTCTGGAGCATCTCTGCAGTCAAGCTGGGAAGGAGAGGAATCAGTTTCACCATGAACCAGGAAACCCAGTCGTAGGTCACAAAGTCGGCAAAATGAAGACTGATGATGGTGAAGGTTCGATTCATCATGATGTCCCTCACCACAGGGTTGATGTTCAAATCCTAGAGGAAATGACCCACAGAAAGCGATTGTCACATCTGGAATTTTATCACGAATGCACTTCAAAATGTTTTTTTTTTCCCCCACACAGAATAAGGCTTGCCATCTTAGTAATAAAAACGAACCTGTGTGGTCTGGGTGAGAGTCACAAAGAACTCTTCAACATTCTGGAAAGAGTTGCCGTGCTCTAGACGTTCAAAGACCATGTTTATCAGAGCTGCGCTGTTCAACGCTTCAGATTCTAGTGTCAGTTGAGCAACCTGAGAAGTGCTCAGAATGTCCAGCGCCTCAAACTTCAGGGGAGAAAACAAAAACATTATTAGAAATAACATGGTTGGCCAAAACAGTCAGGGGAACAACTGGCTAGCATGGCAGAACGCTTACGCTGTTGAAGCCCGTGTTGATCTCACGCAGGTCGTTGTAATCCACATAGATGGAGAATTTGCCAAAGCTCTCCTCAAGCCAAGCACTGAGGCTGCTGGTGTCTGACCCACAAGGTGAGCCTGCAACGATAATGCACAGGAAACGCTCATTAGGAGACGCAGACATTCACAGAACCAGGGCAGCGCAGGCTTTCGGCACAAAACACAAAATAAATCATAACCCTCAATGGACCTACCCGAGGCGTGTCTCTGCTTCAGGTAGCCCAACAGGACTTGAGTGAGCTCCTGCTTTCTCAGTGAAGTCATCTGCTCAAAGATGCTGCTCAGAGCATCAACGCTACAGTGCAAAGATCAAAACAAAAGGTAAGGACGATGCCTAAGTAACATAGATTTTCACCACCCTCTGAAACTGCTTTAGAAACACCATCACATTCTTTTTGACAGTGCTATGACAAAGGCATTTCAGAGCGGTCGTAAACTTAGGGAGCGCTACGTACATGATGTGGTATTCGTTGCAGTCCGTTTTTAATGTTGCTGTCTGGAGCATCTCTGCAGTCAAGCTGGGAAGGAGAGGAATCAGTTTCACCGTGAACCAGGAAACCCAGTCGTAGGTCACAAAGTCGGCAAAATGAAGACTGATGATGGTGAAGGTTCGATTCATCATGATGTCCCTCACCACAGGGTTGATGTCCAAATCCTAGAGGAAATGACCCACAGAAAGTGATTGTCACATCTGGAATTTTGTCACGAATGCACTTCAAAATGTTTTTTTTTTCCCCACACAGAATAAGGCTTGCCATCTTAGTAATAAGAACGAACCTGTGTGGTCTGGGTGAGAGTCACAAAGAACTCTTCAACATTCTGGAAAGAGTTGCCGTGCTCTAGACGTTCAAAGACCATGTTTATCAGAGCTGCGCTGTTCAACGCTTCAGATTCTAGTGTCAGTTGAGCAACCTGAGAAGTACTCAGAATGTCCAGCGCCTCAAACTTCAGGGGAGAAAACAAAAACATTATTAGAAATAACATGGTTGGCCAAAACAGTCAGGGGAACAACTGGCTAGCATGGCAGAACGCTTACGCTGTTGAAGCCCGTGTTGATCTCACGCAGGTCGTTGTAATCCACATAGATGGAGAATTTGCCAAAGCTCTCCTCAAGCCAAGCACTGAGGCTGCTGGTGTCTGACCCACAAGGTGAGCCTGCAACGATAATGCACAGGAAACGCTCATTAGGAGACGCAGACATTCACAGAACCAGGGCAGCGCAGGCTTTCGGCACAAAACACAAAATAAATCATAACCCTCAATGGACCTACCCGAGGCGTGTCTCTGCTTCAGGTAGCCCAACAGGACTTGAGTGAGCTCCTGCTGTCTCAGCGAAGTCATCTGCACAAAGATGCTGCTCAGAGAATCAACGCTACAGTGCAAAGATCAAAACAAAAGGTAAGGACGATGCCTAAGTAACATAGATTTTCACCACCCTCTGAAACTGCTTTAGAAACACCCTCACATTCTTTTTGACAGTATTATGACAAAGGCATTTCAGAGCGGTCAAAAACTTAGGGAGCGCTACGTACATGATGTGGTATTCGTTGCAGTCGGTGTTTAATGTTGCTGTCTGGAGCATCTCTGCAGTCAAGCTGGGAAGCAGAGTAATCAGTTTCAATGTGAACCAGGAAACCCAGTCGTAGGTCACAAAGTCGGCAAAATGAAGACTGATGATGGTGAAGGTTCGATTCATCATGATGTCCCTCACCACAGGGTTGATGTCCAAATCCTAGAGGAAATGACCCACAGAAAGCTATTGTCACATCTGGAATTTTGTCACGAATGCACTTCAAAAATTTTTTTTTTTCCCCACACAGAATAAGGCTTGCCATCTTAGTAATAAGAACGAACCTGTGTGGTCTGGGTGAGAGTCACAAAGAACTCTTCAACATTCTGGAAAGAGTTGCCGTGCTCTAGACGTTCAAAGACCATGTTTATCAGAGCTGCGCTGTTCAACGCTCCAGATTCTAGTGTCAGTTGAGCAACCTGAGAAGTGCTCAGAATGTCCAGCGCCTCAAACTTCAGGGGAGAAAACAAAAACATCATTAGAAAAACATGGTTGGCCAAAACAGTCAGGGGAACAACTGGCTAGCATGGCAGAACGCTTACGCTGTTGAAGCCCGTGTTGATCTCACGCAGGTCGTTGTAATCCACATAGATGGAGAATTTGCCAAAGCTCTCCTCAAGCCAAGCACTGAGGCTGCTGGTGTCAGACCCACAAGGTGAGCCTGCAACGATAATGCACAGGAAACGTTCATTAGGAGACGCAGACATTCACAGAACCAGGGCAGCGCAGGCTTTCGGCACAAAACACAAAATAAATCATAACCCTCAATGGACCTACCAGAGGCGTGTCTCTGCTTCAGGTAGCCCAACAGGACTTGAGTGAGCTCCTGCTTTCTCAGTGAAGTCATCTGCTCAAAGATACTGCTCAGAGCATCAACGCTACAGTGCAAAGATCAAAACAAAAGGTAAGGACGATGCCTAAGTAACATAGATTTTCACCACCCTCTGAAACTGCTTTAGAAACACCATCACATTCTTTTTGACAGTGCTATGACAAAGGCATTTCAGAGCGGTCAAAAACTTAGGGAGCGCTACGTACATGATGTGGTATTCGTTGCAGTCGGTGTTTAATGTTGCTGTCTGGAGCATCTCTGCAGTCAAGCTGGGAAGGAGAGGAATCAGTTTCACCGTGAACCAGGAAACCCAGTCGTAGGTCACAAAGTCGGCAAAATGAAGACTGATGATGGTGAAGGTTCGATTCATCATGATGTCCCTCACCACAGGGTTGATGTCCAAATCCTAGAGGAAATGACCCACAGAAAGCTATTGTCACATCTGGAATTTTGTCACGAATGCACTTCAAAAAAAATTTTTTTCCCCCACACAGAATAAGGCTTGCCATCTTAGTAATAAGAACGAACCTGTGTGGTCTGGGTGAGAGTCACAAAGAACTCTTCAACATTCTGGAAAGAGTTGCCGTGCTCTAGACGTTCAAAGACCATGTTTATCAGAGCTGCGCTGTTCAACGCTCCAGATTCTAGTGTCAGTTGAGCAACCTGAGAAGTGCTCAGAATGTCCAGCGCCTCAAACTTCAGGTGAGAAAACAAAAACATCATTAGAAATAACATGGTTGGCCAAAACAGTCAGGGGAACAACTGGCTAGCATGGCAGAACGCTTACGCTGTTGAAGCCCGTGTTGATCTCACGCAGGTCGTTGTAATCCACATAGATGGAGAATTTGCCAAAGCTCTCCTCAAGCCAAGCACTGAGGCTGCTGGTGTCGGACCCACAAGGTGAGCCTGCAACGATAATGCACAGGAAACGCTAATTAGGAGACGCAGACATTCACAGAACCAGGGCAGTGCAGGCTTTCGGCACAAAACTCAAAAAAAATAATAAACCTCGTTGGACCTACCCGAGGAGTGTCTCTGCTTCAGGTAGCCCAACAGGACTTGAGTGAGCTCCTGCTTTCTCAGTGAAGTCATCTGCTCAAAGATGCTGCTCACAGCATCAACGCTACAGTGCAAAGATCAAAACAAAAGGTAAGGACGATGCCTAAGTAACATAGATTTTCACCACCCTCTGAAACTGCTTTAGAAACACCATCACATTCTTTTTGACAGTGCTATGACAAAGGCATTTCAGAGCGGTCGTAAACTTAGGGAGCGCTACGTACATGATGTGGTATTCGTTGCAGTTGGTGTTTAATGTTGCTGTCTGGAGCATCTCTGCAGTCAAGCTGGGAAGGAGAGGAATCAGTTTCACCGTGAACCAGGAAACCCAGTCGTAGGTCACAAAGTCGGCAAAATGAAGACTGATGATGGTGAAGGTTCGATTCATCATGATGTCCCTCACCACAGGGTTGATGTCCAAATCCTAGAGGAAATGACCCAAAGAAAGCGATTGTCACATCTGGAATTTTGTCAAGAATACACTTCAAAATGTTTTTGTTTTTTTTCCCACACAGAATAAGGCTTGCCATCTTAGTAATAAGAACGAACCTGTGAGGTCTGGGTGAGAGTCACAAAGAACTCTTCAACATTTTGGAAAGAGTTGCCGTGCTCTAGACGTTCAAAGACCATGTTTATCAGAGCTTCGCTGTTCAACGCTCCAGACTCTAGCGTCAGTTGAGCAACCTGAGAAGTGCTCAGAATGTCCAGCGCCTCAAACTTCAGGGGAGAAAACAAAAACATCATTAGAAATAACATGGTTGGCAAAAACAGTAAGGTGAACAACTGGCTAGCATGACGGTACGCTTACGCTGTCGAAGCCCGTGTTGATCTCACGCAGGTCGTTGTAATCCACATAGATGGAGAATTTGCCAAAGCTCTCCTCAAGCCAAGCACTGAGGCTGCTGGTGTCGGACCCACAAGCTGAGCCTGCAACGATAATGCACAGGAAACGCTCATTAGGAGACGCAGACATTCACAGAACCAGAGCAGCGCAGGCTTTCGGCACAAAACACAAAATAAATCATAACCCTCAATGGACCTACCCGAGGCGTGTCTCTGCTTCAGGTAGCCCAACAGGACTTGAGTGAGCTCCTGCTTTCTCAGTGAAGTCATCTGCTCAAAGATGCTGCTCAGAGCACCAACGCTACAGTGCAAAGATCAAAACAAAAGGTAAGGACGATGCCTAAGTAACATCGATTTTCACCACCCTCTGAAACTGCTTTAGAAACACCCTCACATTCTTTTTGACAGTATTATGACAAAGGCATTTCAGAGCGGTCAAAATCTTAGGGAGCGCTACGTACATGATGTGGTATTCGTTGCAGTCGGTGTTTAATGTTGTTGTCTGGAGCATCTCTGCAGTCAAGCTGGGAAGCAGAGGAATCAGTTTCACCGTGAACCAGGAAACCCAGTCGTAGGTCACAAAGTCGGCAAAATGAAGACTGATGATGGTGAAGGTTCGATTCATCATGATGTCCCTCACCACTGGGTTGATGTCCAAATCCTAGAGGAAATGACCCACAGAAAGCTATTGTCACATCTGGAATTTTGTCACGAATTCACTTCAAAAAAATTTTTTTTTCCCCACACAGAATAAGGCTTGCCATCTTAGTAATAAGAACGAACCTGTGTGGTCTGGGTGAGAGTCACAAAGAACTCTTCAACATTCTGGAAAGAGTTGCCGTGCTCTAGACGTTCAAAGACCATGTTTATCAGAGCTGCGCTGTTCAATGCTCCAGATTCTAGTGTCAGTTGAGCAACCTGAGAAGTGCTCAGAATGTCCAGCGCCTCAAACTTCAGGGGAGAAAACAAAAACATCATTAGAAAAACATGGTTGGCCAAAACCGTCAGGGGAACAACTGGCTAGCATGGCAGAACGCTTACGCTGTTGAAGCCCGTGTTGATCTCACGCAGGTCGTTGTAATCCACATAGATGGAGAATTTGCCAAAGCTCTCCTCAAGCCAAGCACTGAGGCTGCTGGTGTCGGACCCACAAGGTGAGCCTGCAACGATAATGCACAGGAAATGCTAATTAGAAGACGCAGACATTCACAGAACCAGGGCAGCTCAGGCTTTCGGCACAAAACACAAAATAAATCATAACCCTCAATGGACCTACCCGAGGCGTGTCTCTGCTTCAGGTAGCCCAACAGGACTTGAGAGAGCTCCTGCTTTCTCAGTGAAGTCATCTGCTCAAAGATGCTGCTCACAGCATCAACGCTACAGTGCAAAGATCAAAACAAAAGGTAAGGACGATGCCTAAGTAACATAGATTTTCACCACCCTCTGAAACTGCTTTAGAAACACCCTCACATTCTTTTTGACAGTGCTATGACAAAGGCATTTCAGAGCGGTCGTAAACTTAGGGAGCGCTACGTACATGATGTGGTATTCGTTGCAGTCGGTGTTTAATGTTGCTGTCTGGAGCATCTCTGCAGTCAAGCTGGGAAGGAGAGGAATCAGTTTCACCGTGAACCAGGAAACCCAGTCGTAGGTCACAAAGTCGGCAAAATGAAGACTGATGATGGTGAAGGTTCGATTCATCATGATGTCCCTCACCACAGGGTTGATGTCCAAATCCTAGAGGAAATGACCCACAGAAAGCGATTGTCACATCTGGAATTTTGTCACGAATTCACTTCAAAATGTTTTTTTTTTCCCCACACAGAATAAGGTTTGCCATCTTAGTAATAAGAACGAACCTGTGTGGTCTGGGTGAGAGTCACAAAGAACTCTTCAACATTCTGGAAAGAGTTGCCGTGCTCTAGACGTTCAAAGACCATGTTTATCAGAGCTGCGCTGTTCAACGCTTCAGATTCTAGTGTCAGTTGAGCAACCTGAGAAGTGCTCAGAATGTCCAGCGCCTCAAACTTCAGGGGAGACAACAAAAACATTATTAGAAATAACATGGTTGGCCAAAACAGTCAGGGGAACAACTGGCTAGCATGGCAGAACGCTTACGCTGTTGAAGCCCGTGTTGATCTCACGCAGGTCGTTGTAATCCACATAGATGGAGAATTTGCCAAAGCTCTCCTCAAGCCAAGCACTGAGGCTGCTGGTGTCAGACCCACAAGGTGAGCCTGCAACGATAATGCACAGGAAACGTTCATTAGGAGACGCAGACATTCACAGAACCAGGGCAGCGCAGGCTTTCGGCACAAAACACAAAATAAATCATAACCCTCAATGGACCTACCAGAGGCGTGTCTCTGCTTCAGGTAGCCCAACAGGACTTGAGTGAGCTCCTGCTTTCTCAGTGAAGTCATCTGCTCAAAGATACTGCTCAGAGCATCAACGCTACAGTGCAAAGATCAAAACAAAAGGTAAGGACGATGCCTAAGTAACATAGATTTTCACCACCCTCTGAAACTGCTTTAGAAACACCATCACATTCTTTTTGACAGTGCTATGACAAAGGCATTTCAGAGCGGTCAAAAACTTAGGGAGCGCTACGTACATGATGTGGTATTCGTTGCAGTCGGTGTTTAATGTTGCTGTCTGGAGCATCTCTGCAGTCAAGCTGGGAAGGAGAGGAATCAGTTTCACCGTGAACCAGGAAACCCAGTCGTAGGTCACAAAGTCGGCAAAATGAAGACTGATGATGGTGAAGGTTCGATTCATCATGATGTCCCTCACCACAGGGTTGATGTCCAAATCCTAGAGGAAATGACCCACAGAAAGCTATTGTCACATCTGGAATTTTGTCACGAATGCACTTCAAAAAAAATGTTTTTCCCCCACACAGAATAAGGCTTGCCATCTTAGTAATAAGAACGAACCTGTGTGGTCTGGGTGAGAGTCACAAAGAACTCTTCAACATTCTGGAAAGAGTTGCCGTGCTCTAGACGTTCAAAGACCATGTTTATCAGAGCTGCGCTGTTCAACGCTCCAGATTCTAGTGTCAGTTGAGCAACCTGAGAAGTGCTCAGAATGTCCAGCGCCTCAAACTTCAGGTGAGAAAACAAAAACATCATTAGAAATAACATGGTTGGCCAAAACAGTCAGGGGAACAACTGGCTAGCATGGCAGAACGCTTACGCTGTTGAAGCCCGTATTGATCTCACGCAGGTCGTTGTAATCCACATAGATGGAGAATTTGCCAAAGCTCTCCTCAAGCCAAGCACTGAGGCTGCTGGTGTCGGACCCACAAGGTGAGCCTGCAACGATAATGCACAGGAAACGCTAATTAGGAGACGCAGACATTCACAGAACCAGGGCAGTGCAGGCTTTCGGCACAAAACTCAAAAAAAATAATAAACCTCGTTGGACCTACCCGAGGAGTGTCTCTGCTTCAGGTAGCCCAACAGGACTTGAGTGAGCTCCTGCTTTCTCAGTGAAGTCATCTGCTCAAAGATGCTGCTCACAGCATCAACGCTACAGTGCAAAGATCAAAACAAAAGGTAAGGACGATGCCTAAGTAACATCGATTTTCACCACCCTCTGAAACTGCTTTAGAAACACCATCACATTCTTTTTGACAGTGCTATGACAAAGGCATTTCAGAGCGGTCGTAAACTTAGGGAGCGCTACGTACATGATGTGGTATTCGTTGCAGTCGGTGTTTAATGTTGCTGTCTGGAGCATCTCTGCAGTCAAGCTGGGAAGGAGAGGAATCAGTTTCACCGTGAACCAGGAAACCCAGTCGTAGGTCACAAAGTCGGCAAAATGAAGACTGATGATGGTGAAGGTTCGATTCATCATGATGTCCCTCACCACAGGGTTGATGTCCAAATCCTAGAGGAAATGACCCAAAGAAAGCGATTGTCACATCTGGAATTTTGTCACGAATACACTTCAAAATGTTTTTGTTTTTTTTCCCACACAGAATAAGGCTTGCCATCTTAGTAATAAGAACGAACCTGTGAGGTCTGGGTGAGAGTCACAAAGAACTCTTCAACATTTTGGAAAGAGTTGCCGTGCTCTAGACGTTCAAAGACCATGTTTATCAGAGCTTCGCTGTTCAACGCTCCAGACTCTAGCGTCAGTTGAGCAACCTGAGAAGTGCTCAGAATGTCCAGCGCCTCAAACTTCAGGGGAGAAAACAAAAACATCATTAGAAATAACATGGTTGGCAAAAACAGTAAGGTGAACAACTGGCTAGCATGACGGTACGCATACGCTGTCGAAGCCCGTGTTGATCTCACGCAGGTCGTTGTAATCCACATAGATGGAGAATTTGCCAAAGCTCTCCTCAAGCCAAGCACTGAGGCTGCTGGTGTCGGACCCACAAGCTGAGCCTGCAACGATAATGCACAGGAAACGCTCATTAGGAGACGCAGACATTCACAGAACCAGAGCAGCGCAGGCTTTCGGCACAAAACACAAAATAAATCATAACCCTCAATGGACCTACCCGAGGCGTGTCTCTGCTTCAGGTAGCCCAACAGGACTTGAGTGAGCTCCTGCTTTCTCAGTGAAGTCATCTGCTCAAAGATGCTGCTCAGAGCACCAACGCTACAGTGCAAAGATCAAAACAAAAGGTAAGGACGATGCCTAAGTAACATCGATTTTCACCACCCTCTGAAACTGCTTTAGAAACACCCTCACATTCTTTTTGACATTATTATGACAAAGGCATTTCAGAGCGGTCAAAATCTTAGGGAGCGCTACGTACATGATGTGGTATTCGTTGCAGTCGGTGTTTAATGTTGCTGTCTGGAGCATCTCTGCAGTCAAGCTGGGAAGGAGAGGAATCAGTTTCACCGTGAACCAGGAAACCCAGTCGTAGGTCACAAAGTCGGCAAAATGAAGACTGATGATGGTGAAGGTTCGATTCATCATGATGTCCCTCACCACAGGGTTGATGTCCAAATCCTAGAGGAAATGACCCACAGAAAGCGATTGTCACATCTGGAATTTTGTCACGAATGCACTTCAAAATGTTTTTTTTTTCCCCACACAGAATAAGGCTTGCCATCTTAGTAATAAGAACGAACCTGTGTGGTCTGGGTGAGAGTCACAAAGAACTCTTCAACATTCTGGAAAGAGTTGCCGTGCTCTAGACGTTCAAAGACCATGTTTATCAGAGCTGCGCTGTTCAACGCTTCAGATTCTAGTGTCAGTTGAGCAACCTGAGAAGTGCTCAGAATGTCCAGCGCCTCAAACTTCAGGGGAGACAACAAAAACATTATTAGAAATAACATGGTTGGCCAAAACAGTCAGGGGAACAACTGGCTAGCATGGCAGAACGCTTACGCTGTTGAAGCCCGTGTTGATCTCACGCAGGTCGTTGTAATCCACATAGATGGAGAATTTGCCAAAGCTCTCCTCAAGCCAAGCACTGAGGCTGCTGGTGTCAGACCCACAAGGTGAGCCTGCAACGATAATGCACAGGAAACGTTCATTAGGAGACGCAGACATTCACAGAACCAGGGCAGCGCAGGCTTTCGGCACAAAACACAAAATAAATCATAACCCTCAATGGACCTACCAGAGGCGTGTCTCTGCTTCAGGTAGCCCAACAGGACTTGAGTGAGCTCCTGCTTTCTCAGTGAAGTCATCTGCTCAAAGATACTGCTCAGAGCATCAACGCTACAGTGCAAAGATCAAAACAAAAGGTAAGGACGATGCCTAAGTAACATAGATTTTCACCACCCTCTGAAACTGCTTTAGAAACACCATCACATTCTTTTTGACAGTGCTATGACAAAGGCATTTCAGAGCGGTCAAAAACTTAGGGAGCGCTACGTACATGATGTGGTATTCGTTGCAGTCGGTGTTTAATGTTGCTGTCTGGAGCATCTCTGCAGTCAAGCTGGGAAGGAGAGGAATCAGTTTCACCGTGAACCAGGAAACCCAGTCGTAGGTCACAAAGTCGGCAAAATGAAGACTGATGATGGTGAAGGTTCGATTCATCATGATGTCCCTCACCACAGGGTTGATGTCCAAATCCTAGAGGAAATGACCCACAGAAAGCTATTGTCACATCTGGAATTTTGTCACGAATGCACTTCAAAAAAAATTTTTTTCCCCCACACAGAATAAGGCTTGCCATCTTAGTAATAAGAACGAACCTGTGTGGTCTGGGTGAGAGTCACAAAGAACTCTTCAACATTCTGGAAAGAGTTGCCGTGCTCTAGACGTTCAAAGACCATGTTTATCAGAGCTGCGCTGTTCAACGCTCCAGATTCTAGTGTCAGTTGAGCAACCTGAGAAGTGCTCAGAATGTCCAGCGCCTCAAACTTCAGGTGAGAAAACAAAAACATCATTAGAAATAACATGGTTGGCCAAAACAGTCAGGGGAACAACTGGCTAGCATGGCAGAACGCTTACGCTGTTGAAGCCCGTATTGATCTCACGCAGGTCGTTGTAATCCACATAGATGGAGAATTTGCCAAAGCTCTCCTCAAGCCAAGCACTGAGGCTGCTGGTGTCGGACCCACAAGCTGAGCCTGCAACGATAATGCACAGGAAACGCTCATTAGGAGACGCAGACATTCACAGAACCAGAGCAGCGCAGGCTTTTGGCACAAAACACAAAAAAAATCATAAACCTTATTGGACCTACCCGAGGCGTGTCTCTGCTTCAGGTAGCCCAACAGGACTTGAGCGAGCTCCTGCTGTCTCAGCGAAGTCATCTGCTCAAAGATGCTGCTCAGAGCACCAACGCTACAGTGCAAAGATCAAAACAAAAGGTAAGGACGATGCCTAAGTAACATCGATTTTCACCACCCTCTGAAACTGCTTTAGAAACACCCTCACATTCTTTTTGACAGTATTATGACAAAGGCATTTCAGAGCGGTCAAAATCTTAGGGAGCGCTACGTACATGATGTGGTATTCGTTGCAGTCGGTGTTTAATGTTGCTGTCTGGAGCATCTCTGCAGTCAAGCTGGGAAGCAGAGGAATCAGTTTCACCGTGAACCAGGAAACCCAGTCGTAGGTCACAAAGTCGGCAAAATGAAGACTGATGATGGTGAAGGTTCGATTCATCATGATGTCCCTCACCACAGGGTTGATGTCCAAATCCTAGAGGAAATGACCCAAAGAAAGCGATTGTCACATCTGGAATTTTGTCACGAATGCACTTCAAAATGTTTTTTTTCTTTTTTCCCACACAGAATAAGGCTTGCCATCTTAGTAATAAGAACGAACCTGTGAGGTCTGGGTGAGAGTCACAAAGAACTCTTCAACATTTTGGAAAGAGTTGCCGTGCTCTAGACGTTCAAAGACCATGTTTATCAGAGCTTCGCTGTTCAACGCTCCAGACTCTAGCGTCAGTTGAGCAACCTGAGAAGTGCTCAGAATGTCCAGCGCCTCAAACTTCAGGGGAGAAAACAAAAACATCATTAGAAGTAACATGGTTGGCAAAAACAGGAAGGTGAACAACTGGCTAGCATGACGGTACGCTTACGCTGTCGAAGCCCGTGTTGATCTCACGCAGGTCGTTGTAATCCACATAGATGGAGAATTTGCCAAAGCTCTCCTCAAGCCAAGCACTGAGGCTGCTGGTGTCGGACCCACAAGCTGAGCCTGCAACGATAATGCACAGGAAACGCTCATTAGGAGACGCAGACATTCACAGAACCAGAGCAGCGCAGGCTTTCGGCACAAAACACAAAATAAATCATAACCCTCAATGGACCTACCCGAGGCGTGTCTCTGCTTCAGGTAGCCCAACAGGACTTGAGTGAGCTCCTGCTTTCTCAGTGAAGTCATCTGCTCAAAGATGCTGCTCAGAGCACCAACGCTACAGTGCAAAGATCAAAACAAAAGGTAAGGACGATGCCTAAGTAACATCGATTTTCACCACCCTCTGAAACTGCTTTAGAAACACCCTCACATTCTTTTTGACAGTATTATGACAAAGGCATTTCAGAGCGGTCAAAATCTTAGGGAGCGCTACGTACATGATGTGGTATTCGTTGCAGTCGGTGTTTAATGTTGCTGTCTGGAGCATCTCTGCAGTCAAGCTGGGAAGCAGAGGAATCAGTTTCACCGTGAACCAGGAAACCCAGTCGTAGGTCACAAAGTCGGCAAAATGAAGACTGATGATGGTGAAGGTTCGATTCATCATGATGTCCCTCACCACAGGGTTGATGTCCAAATCCTAGAGGAAATGACCGAAAGAAAGCGATTGTGACATCTGGAATTTTGTCACGAATGCACTTCAAAAAAAATTTTTTTTTTTTTCCCACACAGAATAAGGCTTGCCATCTTAGTAATAAGAACGAACCTGTGAGGTCTGGGTGAGAGTCACAAAGAACTCTTCAACATTTTGGAAAGAGTTGCCGTGCTCTAGACGTTCAAAGACCATGTTTATCAGAGGTGCGCTGTTCAACGCTCCAGACTCTAGCGTCAGTTGAGCAACCTGAGAAGTGCTCAGAATGTCCAGCGCCTCAAACTTCAGGGGAGAAAACAAAAACATCATTATAAATAACATGGTTGGCAAAAACAGTAAGGTGAACAACTGGCTAGCATGACGGTACGCTTACGCTGTCGAAGCCCGTGTTGATCTCACGCAGGTCGTTGTAATCCACATAGATGGAGAATTTGCCAAAGCTCTCCTCAAGCCAAGCACTGAGGCTGCTGGTGTCGGACCCACAAGCTGAGCCTGCAACGATAATGCACAGGAAACGCTCATTAGGAGACGCAGACATTCACAGAACCAGAGCAGCGCAGGCTTTTGGCACAAAACACAAAAAAAATCATAACCTTTATTGGACCTACCCGAGGCGTGTCTCTGCTTCAGGTAGCCCAACAGGACTTGAGCGAGCTCCTGCTGTCTCAGCGAAGTCATCTGCTCAAAGATGCTGCTCAGAGCACCAACGCTACAGTGCAAAGATCAAAACAAAAGGTAAAGACGATGCCTAAGTAACATCGATTTTCACCACCCTCTGAAACTGCTTTAGAAACACCCTCACATTCTTTTTGACAGTATTATGACAAAGGCATTTCAGAGCAGTCAAAATCTTAGGGAGCGCTACGTACATGATGTTGTATTCGTTGCAGTCGGTGTTTAATGTTGCTGTCTGGAGCATCTCTGCAGTCAAGCTGGGAAGCAGAGGAATCAGTTTCACCGTGAACCAGGAAACCCAGTCGTAGGTCACAAAGTCGGCAAAATGAAGACTGATGATGGTGAAGGTTCGATTCATCATGATGTCCCTCACCACAGGGTTGATGTCCAAATCCTAGAGGAAATGACCCAAAGAAAGCGATTGTCACATCTGGAATTTTGTCACGAATGCACTTCAAAATGTTTTTTTTCTTTTTTCCCACACAGAATAAGGCTTGCCATCTTAGTAATAAGAACGAACCTGTGAGGTCTGGGTGAGAGTCACAAAGAACTCTTCAACATTTTGGAAAGAGTTGCCGTGCTCTAGACGTTCAAAGACCATGTTTATCAGAGCTTCGCTGTTCAACGCTCCAGACTCTAGCGTCAGTTGAGCAACCTGAGAAGTGCTCAGAATGTCCAGCGCCTCAAACTTCAGGGGAGAAAACAAAAACATCATTAGAAATAACATGGTTGGCAAAAACAGTAAGGTGAACAACTGGCTAGCATGACGGTACGCTTACGCTGTCAAAGCCTGTGTTGATCTCACGCAGGTCGTTGTAATCCACATAGATGGAGAATTTGCCAAAGCTCTCCTCAAGCCAAGCACTGAGGCTGCTGGTGTCGGACCCACAAGGTGAGCCTGCAACAATAATGCAAAGAAAACGTTTATTAGGAGACGCAGAAATTCACAGAACCAGGGCAGCGCAGGCTTTCGGCACAAAACACAAAAAAAATAATAAACCCCATTGGACCTACCCGAGGAGTGTCTCTGCTTCAGGTAGCCCAACAGGACTTGAGCGAGCTCCTGCTGTCTCAGCGAAGTCATCTGCTCAAAGATGCTGCTCAGAGCACCAACGCTACAGTGCAAAGATCAAAACAAAAGGTAAGGACGATGCCTAAGTAACATCGATTTTCACCACCCTCTGAAACTGCTTTAGAAACACCCTCACATTCTTTTTGACAGTATTATGACAAAGGCATTTCAGAGCGGTCAAAATCTTAGGGAGCGCTACGTACATGATGTTGTATTCGTTGCAGTTGGTGTTTAATGTTGCTGTCTGGAGCATCTCTGCAGTCAAGCTGGGAAGCAGAGGAATCAGTTTCACCGTGAACCAGGAAACCCAGTCGTAGGTCACAAAGTCGGCAAAATGAAGACTGATGATGGTGAAGGTTCGATTCATCATGATGTCCCTCACCACAGGGTTGATGTCCAAATCCTAGAGGAAATGACCCAAAGAAAGCGATTGTGACATCTGGAATTTTGTCACGAATGAACTTCAAAATTTTTTTATTTTTTTTTCCCCTCACAGAATAAGGCTTGCCATCTTAGTAATAAGAACGAACCTGTGAGGTCTGGGTGAGAGTCACAAAGAACTCTTCAACATTTTGGAAAGAGTTGCCGTGCTCTAGACGTTCAAAGACCATGTTTATCAGAGCTTCGCTGTTCAACGCTCCAGACTCTAGCGTCAGTTGAGCAACCTGAGAAGTGCTCAGAATGTCCAGCGCCTCAAACTTCAGGGGAGAAAACAAAAACATCATTAGAAATAACATGGTTGGCAAAAACAGTAAGGTGAACAACTGGCTAGCATGACGGTACGCTTACGCTGTCGAAGCCCGTGTTGATCTCACGCAGGTCGTTGTAATCCACATAGATGGAGAATTTGCCAAAGCTCTCCTCAAGCCAAGCACTGAGGCTGCTGGTGTCGGACCCACAAGGTGAGCCTGCAACAATAATGCAAAGAAAACGTTTATTAGGAGACGCAGAAATTCACAGAACCAGGGCAGCGCAGGCTTTCGGCACAAAACACAAAAAAAATAATAAACCCCATTGGACCTACCCGAGGAGTGTCTCTGCTTCAGGTAGCCCAACAGGACTTGAGCGAGCTCCTGCTGTCTCAGCGAAGTCATCTGCTCAAAGATGCTGCTCAGAGCACCAACGCTACAGTGCAAAGATCAAAACAAAAGGTAAGGACGATGCCTAAGTAACATCGATTTTCACCACCCTCTGAAACTGCTTTAGAAACACCCTCACATTCTTTTTGACAGTATTATGACAAAGGCATTTCAGAGCGGTCAAAATCTTAGGGAGCGCTACGTACATGATGTTGTATTCGTTGCAGTTGGTGTTTAATGTTGCTGTCTGGAGCATCTCTGCAGTCAAGCTGGGAAGCAGAGGAATCAGTTTCACCGTGAACCAGGAAACCCAGTCGTAGGTCACAAAGTCGGCAAAATGAAGACTGATGATGGTGAAGGTTCGATTCATCATGATGTCCCTCACCACAGGGTTGATGTCCAAATCCTAGAGGAAATGACCCAAAGAAAGCGATTGTGACATCTGGAATTTTGTCACGAATGAACTTCAAAATTTTTTTATTTTTTTTTCCCTCACAGAATAAGGCTTGCCATCTTAGTAATAAGAACGAACCTGTGAGGTCTGGGTGAGAGTCACAAAGAACTCTTCAACATTTTGGAAAGAGTTGCCGTGCTCTAGACGTTCAAAGACCATGTTTATCAGAGCTTCGCTGTTCAACGCTCCAGACTCTAGCGTCAGTTGAGCAACCTGAGAAGTGCTCAGAATGTCCAGCGCCTCAAACTTCAGGGGAGAAAACAAAAACATCATTAGAAATAACATGGTTGGCAAAAACAGTAAGGTGAACAACTGGCTAGCATGACGGTACGCTTACGCTGTCGAAGCCCGTGTTGATCTCACGCAGGTCGTTGTAATCCACATAGATGGAGAATT
Organism: Barbus barbus; assembly: GCF_936440315.1. Lineage (NCBI taxonomy): Eukaryota > Metazoa > Chordata > Actinopteri > Cypriniformes > Cyprinidae > Barbus > Barbus barbus. Next base: position 124,500 of record NC_136735.1, read on the forward strand.
TGCCAAAGCTCTCCTCAAGCCAAGCACTGAGGCTGCTGGTGTCGGACCCACAAGCTGAGCCTGCAACGATAATGCACAGGAAACGCTCATTAGGAGACGCAGACATTCACAGAACCAGAGCAGCGCAGGCTTTTGGCACAAAACACAAAAAAAATCATAACCTTTATTGGACCTACCCGAGGCGTGTCTCTGCTTCAGGTAGCCCAACAGGACTTGAGCGAGCTCCTGCTGTCTCAGCGAAGTCATCTGCTCAAAGATGCTGCTCAGAGCACCAATGCTACAGTGCAAAGATCAAAACAAAAGGTAAGGACGATGCCTAAGTAACATCGATTTTCACCACCCTCTGAAACTGCTTTAGAAACACCCTCACATTCTTTTTGACAGTATTATGACAAAGGCATTTCAGAGCAGTCAAAATCTTAGGGAGCGCTACGTACATGATGTTGTATTCGTTGCAGTCGGTGTTTAATGTTGCTGTCTGGAGCATCTCTGCAGTCAAGCTTGGAAGGAGAGGAATCAGTTTCACCGTGAACCAGGAAACCCAGTCGTAGGTCACAAAGTCGGCAAAATGAAGACTGATGATGGTGAAGGTTCGATTCATCATGATGTCCCTCACCACAGGGTTGATGTCCAAATCCTAGAGGAAATGACCCAAAGAAAGCGATTGTCACATCTGGAATTTTGTCACGAATGCACTTCAAAATGTTTTTTTTCTTTTTTCCCACACAGAATAAGGCTTGCCATCTTAGTAATAAGAACGAACCTGTGAGGTCTGGGTGAGAGTCACAAAGAACTCTTCAACATTTTGGAAAGAGTTGCCGTGCTCTAGACGTACAAAGACCATGTTTATCAGAGCTTCGCTGTTCAACGCTCCAGACTCTAGCGTCAGTTGAGCAACCTGAGAAGTGCTCAGAATGTCCAGCGCCTCAAACTTCAGGGGAGAAAACAAAAACATCATTAGAAATAACATGGTTGGCAAAAACAGTAAGGTGAACAACTGGCTAGCATGACGGTACGCTTACGCTGTCGAAGCCCGTGTTGATCTCACGCAGGTCGTTGTAATCCACATAGATGGAGAATTTGCCAAAGCTCTCCTCAAGCCAAGCACTGAGGCTGCTGGTGTCGGACCCACAAGCTGAGCCTGCAACGATAATGCACAGGAAACGCTCATTAGGAGACGCAGACATTCACAGAACCAGAGCAGCGCAGGCTTTCGGCACAAAACACAAAATAAATCATAACCCTCAATGGACCTACCCGAGGCGTGTCTCTGCTTCAGGTAGCCCAACAGGACTTGAGTGAGCTCCTGCTTTCTCAGTGAAGTCATCTGCTCAAAGATGCTGCTCAGAGCACCAACGCTACAGTGCAAAGATCAAAACAAAAGGTAAGGACGATGCCTAAGTAACATCGATTTTCACCACCCTCTGAAACTGCTTTAGAAACACCCTCACATTCTTTTTGACAGTATTATGACAAAGGCATTTCAGAGCGGTCAAAATCTTAGGGAGCGCTACGTACATGATGTGGTATTCGTTGCAGTCGGTGTTTAATGTTGCTGTCTGGAGCATCTCTGCAGTCAAGCTGGGAAGCAGAGGAATCAGTTTCACCGTGAACCAGGAAACCCAGTCGTAGGTCACAAAGTCGGCAAAATGAAGACTGATGATGGTGAAGGTTCGATTCATCATGATGTCCCTCACCACAGGGTTGATGTCCAAATCCTAGAGGAAATGACCCAAAGAAAGCGATTGTGACATCTGGAATTTTGTCACGAATGCACTTCAAAAAATTTTTATTTTTTTTTCCCACACAGAATAAGGCTTGCCATCTTAGTAATAAGAACGAACCTGTGAGGTCTGGGGGAGAGTCACAAAGAACTCTTCAACATTTTGGAAAGAGTTGCCGTGCTCTAGACGTTCAAAGACCATGTTTATCAAAGCTTCGCTGTTCAACGCTCCAGACTCTAGCGTCAGTTGAGCAACCTGAGAAGTGCTCAGAATGTCCAGCGCCTCAAACTTCAGGGGAGAAAACAAAAACATCATTAGAAATAACATGGTTGGCAAAAACAGTAAGGTGAACAACTGGCTAGCATGACGGTACGCTTACGCTGTCGAAGCCCGTGTTGATCTCACGCAGGTCGTTGTAATCCACATAGATGGAGAATTTGCCAAAGCTCTCCTCAAGCCAAGCACTGAGGCTGCTGGTGTCGGACCCACAAGCTGAGCCTGCAACGATAATGCACAGGAAACGCTCATTAGGAGACGCAGACATTCACAGAACCAGAGCAACGCAGGCTTTTGGCACAAAACACAAAAAAAATCATAACCCTTATTGGACCTACCCGAGGCGTGTCTCTGCTTCAGGTAGCCCAACAGGACTTGAGCGAGCTCCTGCTGTCTCAGCGAAGTCATCTGCTCAAAGATGCTGCTCAGAGCACCAACGCTACAGTGCAAAGATCAAAACAAAAGGTAAGGACGATGCCTAAGTAACATCGATTTTCACCACCCTCTCAAACTGCTTTAGAAACACCCTCACATTCTTTTTGACAGTATTATGACAAAGGCATTTCAGAGCGGTCAAAATCTTAGGGAGCGCTACGTACATGATGTTGTATTCGTTGCAGTTGGTGTTTAATGTTGCTGTCTGGAGCATCTCTGCAGTCAAGCTGGGAAGCAGAGGAATCAGTTTCACCGTGAACCAGGAAACCCAGTCGTAGGTCACAAAGTCGGCAAAATGAAGACTGATGATGGTGAAGGTTCGATTCATCATGATGTCCCTCACCACAGGTTTGATGTCCAAATCCTAGAGGAAATGACCCAAAGAAAGCGATTGTGACATCTGGAATTTTGTCACGAATGCACTTCAAAAAAAATTTATTTTTATTTCCCACACAGAATAAGGCTTGCCATCTTAGTAATAAGAACGAACCTGTGAGGTCTGGGTGAGAGTCACAAAGAACTCTTCAACATTTTGGAAAGAGTTGCCGTGCTCTAGACGTTCAAAGACCATGTTTATCAGAGCTTCGCTGTTCAACGCTCCAGACTCTAGCGTCAGTTGAGCAACCTGAGAAGTGCTCAGAATGTCCAGCGCCTCAAACTTCAGGGGAGAAAACAAAAACATCATTAGAAATAACATGGTTGGCAAAAACAGTAAGGTGAACAACTGGCTAGCATGACGGTACGCTTACGCTGTCGAAGCCCGTGTTGATCTCACGCAGGTCGTTGTAATCCACATAGATGGAGAATTTGCCAAAGCTCTCCTCAAGCCAAGCACTGAGGCTGCTGGTGTCGGACCCACAAGCTGAGCCTGCAACGATAATGCACAGGAAACGCTCATTAGGAGACGCAGACATTCACAGAACCAGAGCAGCGCAGGCTTTTGGCACAAAACACAAAAAAAATCATAACCTTTATTGGACCTACCCGAGGCGTGTCTCTGCTTCAGGTAGCCCAACAGGACTTGAGTGAGCTCCTGCTTTCTCAGTGAAGTCATCTGCTCAAAGATGCTGCTCAGAGCACCAACGCTACAGTGCAAAGATCAAAACAAAAGGTAAGGACGATGCCTAAGTAACATCGATTTTCACCACCCTCTGAAATTGCTTTAGAAACACCCTCACATTCTTTTTGACAGTATTATGACAAAGGCATTTCAGAGCGGTCAAAATCTTAGGGAGCGCTACGTACATGATGTGGTATTCGTTGCAGTCGGTGTTTAATGTTGCTGTCTGGAGCATCTCTGCAGTCAAGCTGGGAAGCAGAGGAATCAGTTTCACCGTGAACCAGGAAACCCAGTCGTAGGTCACAAAGTCGGCAAAATGAAGACTGATGATGGTGAAGGTTCGATTCATCATGATGTCCCTCACCACAGGGTTGATGTCCAAATCCTAGAGGAAATGACCCAAAGAAAGCGATTGTGACATCTGGAATTTTGTCACGAATGCACTTCAAAAAATTTTTATTTTTTTTTCCCACACAGAAAAAGGCTTGCCATCTTAGTAATAAGAACGAACCTGTGAGGTCTGGGTGAGAGTCACAAAGAACTCTTCAACATTTTGGAAAGAGTTGCCGTGCTCTAGACGTTCAAAGACCATGTTTATCAAAGCTTCGCTGTTCAACGCTCCAGACTCTAGCGTCAGTTGAGCAACCTGAGAAGTGCTCAGAATGTCCAGCGCCTCAAACTTCAGGGGAGAAAACAAAAACATCATTAGAAATAACATGGTTGGCAAAAACAGTAAGGTGAACAACTGGCTAGCATGACGGTACGCTTACGCTGTCGAAGCCCGTGTTGATCTCACGCAGGTCGTTGTAATCCACATAGATGGAGAATTTGCCAAAGCTCTCCTCAAGCCAAGCACTGAGGCTGCTGGTGTCGGACCCACAAGCTGAGCCTGCAACGATAATGCACAGGAAACGCTCATTAGGAGACGCAGACATTCACAGAACCAGAGCAACGCAGGCTTTTGGCACAAAACACAAAAAAAATCATAACCCTTATTGGACCTACCCGAGGCGTGTCTCTGCTTCAGGTAGCCCAACAGGACTTGAGCGAGCTCCTGCTGTCTCAGCGAAGTCATCTGCTCAAAGATGCTGCTCAGAGCACCAACGCTACAGTGCAAAGATCAAAACAAAAGGTAAGGACGATGCCTAAGTAACATCGATTTTCACCACCCTCTCAAACTGCTTTAGAAACACCCTCACATTCTTTTTGACAGTATTATGACAAAGGCATTTCAGAGCGGTCAAAATCTTAGGGAGCGCTACGTACATGATGTGGTATTCGTTGCAGTCGGTGTTTAATGTTGCTGTCTGGAGCATCTCTGCAGTCAAGCTGGGAAGCAGAGGAATCAGTTTCACCGTGAACCAGGAAACCCAGTCGTAGGTCACAAAGTCGGCAAAATGAAGACTGATGATGGTGAAGGTTCGATTCATCATGATGTCCCTCACCACAGGTTTGATGTCCAAATCCTAGAGGAAATGACCCAAAGAAAGCGATTGTGACATCTGGAATTTTGTCACGAATGCACTTCAAAAAATTTTTATTTTTTTTTCCCACACAGAATAAGGCTTGCCATCTTAGTAATAAGAACGAACCTGTGAGGTCTGGGTGAGAGTCACAAAGAACTCTTCAACATTTTGGAAAGAGTTGCCGTGCTCTAGACGTTCAAAGACCATGTTTATCAAAGCTTCGCTGTTCAACGCTCCAGACTCTAGCGTCAGTTGAGCAACCTGAGAAGTGCTCAGAATGTCCAGCGCCTCAAACTTCAGGGGAGAAAACAAAAACATCATTAGAAATAACATGGTTGGCAAAAACAGTAAGGTGAACAACTGGCTAGCATGACGGTACGCTTACGCTGTCGAAGCCCGTGTTGATCTCACGCAGGTCGTTGTAATCCACATAGATGGAGAATTTGCCAAAGCTCTCCTCAAGCCAAGCACTGAGGCTGCTGGTGTCGGACCCACAAGCTGAGCCTGCAACGATAATGCACAGGAAACGCTCATTAGGAGACGCAGACATTCACAGAACCAGAGCAACGCAGGCTTTTGGCACAAAACACAAAAAAAATCATAACCCTTATTGGACCTACCCGAGGCGTGTCTCTGCTTCAGGTAGCCCAACAGGACTTGAGCGAGCTCCTGCTGTCTCAGCGAAGTCATCTGCTCAAAGATGCTGCTCAGAGCACCAACGCTACAGTGCAAAGATCAAAACAAAAGGTAAGGACGATGCCTAAGTAACATCGATTTTCACCACCCTCTCAAACTGCTTTAGAAACACCCTCACATTCTTTTTGACAGTATTATGACAAAGGCATTTCAGAGCGGTCAAAATCTTAGGGAGCGCTACGTACATGATGTTGTATTCGTTGCAGTTGGTGTTTAATGTTGCTGTCTGGAGCATCTCTGCAGTCAAGCTGGGAAGGAGAGGAATCAGTTTCACCGTGAACCAGGAAACCCAGTCGTAGGTCACAAAGTCGGCAAAATGAAGACTGATGATGGTGAAGGTTCGATTCATCATGATGTCCCTCACCACAGGGTTGATGTCCAAATCCTAGAGGAAATGACCCAAAGAAAGCGATTGTCACATCTGGAATTTTGTCACGAATGCACTTCAAAATGTTTTTTTTCTTTTTTCCCACACAGAATAAGGCTTGCCATCTTAGTAATAAGAACGAACCTGTGAGGTCTGGGTGAGAGTCACAAAGAACTCTTCAACATTTTGGAAAGAGTTGCCGTGCTCTAGACGTTCAAAGACCATGTTTATCAGAGCTTCGCTGTTCAACGCTCCAGACTCTAGCGTCAGTTGAGCAACCTGAGAAGTGCTCAGAACGTCCAGCGCCTCAAACTTCAGGGGAGAAAACAAAAACATCATTAGAAGTAACATGGTTGGCAAAAACAGGAAGGTGAACAACTGGCTAGCATGACGGTACGCTTACGCTGTCGAAGCCCGTGTTGATCTCACGCAGGTCGTTGTAATCCACATAGATGGAGAATTTGCCAAAGCTCTCCTCAAGCCAAGCACTGAGGCTGCTGGTGTCGGACCCACAAGCTGAGCCTGCAACGATAATGCACAGGAAACGCTCATTAGGAGACGCAGACATTCACAGAACCAGAGCAGCGCAGGCTTTCGGCACAAAACACAAAATAAATCATAACCCTCAATGGACCTACCCGAGGCGTGTCTCTGCTTCAGGTAGCCCAACAGGACTTGAGTGAGCTCCTGCTTTCTCAGTGAAGTCATCTGCTCAAAGATGCTGCTCAGAGCACCAACGCTACAGTGCAAAGATCAAAACAAAAGGTAAGGACGATGCCTAAGTAACATCGATCTTCACCACCCTCTGAAACTGCTTTAGAAACACCCTTACATTCTTTTTGACAGTATTATGACAAAGGCATTTCAGAGCGGTCAAAATCTTAGGGAGCGCTACGTACATGATGTGGTATTCGTTGCAGTCGGTGTTTAATGTTGCTGTCTGGAGCATCTCTGCAGTCAAGCTGGGAAGCAGAGGAATCAGTTTCACCGTGAACCAGGAAACCCAGTCGTAGGTCACAAAGTCGGCAAAATGAAGACTGATGATGGTGAAGGTTCGATTCATCATGATGTCCCTCACCACAGGTTTGATGTCCAAATCCTAGAGGAAATGACCCAAAGAAAGCGATTGTGACATCTGGAATTTTGTCACGAATGCACTTCAAAAAAATTTTATTTTTATTTCCCACACAGAATAAGGCTTGCCATCTTAGTAATAAGAACGAACCTGTGAGGTCTGGGTGAGAGTCACAAAGAACTCTTCAACATTTTGGAAAGAGTTGCCGTGCTCTAGACGTTCAAAGACCATGTTTATCAGAGCTTCGCTGTTCAACGCTCCAGACTCTAGCGTCAGTTGAGCAACCTGAGAAGTGCTCAGAATGTCCAGCGCCTCAAACTTCAGGGGAGAAAACAAAAACATCATTAGAAATAACATGGTTGGCAAAAACAGTAAGGTGAACAACTTGCTAGCATGACGGTACGCTTACGCTGTCGAAGCCCGTGTTGATCTCACGCAGGTCGTTGTAATCCACATAGATGGAGAATTTGCCAAAGCTCTCCTCAAGCCAAGCACTGAGGCTGCTGGTGTCGGACCCACAAGCTGAGCCTGCAACGATAATGCACAGGAAACGCTCATTAGGAGACGCAGACATTCACAGAACCAGAGCAGCGCAGGCTTTTGGCACAAAACACAAAAAAAATCATAACCTTTATTGGACCTACCCGAGGCGTGTCTCTGCTTCAGGTAGCCCAACAGGACTTGAGTGAGCTCCTGCTTTCTCAGTGAAGTCATCTGCTCAAAGATGCTGCTCAGAGCACCAACGCTACAGTGCAAAGATCAAAACAAAAGGTAAGGACGATGCCTAAGTAACATCGATTTTCACCACCCTCTGAAACTGCTTTAGAAACACCCTCACATTCTTTTTGACAGTATTATGACAAAGGCATTTCAGAGCGGTCAAAATCTTAGGGAGCGCTACGTACATGATGTGGTATTCGTTGCAGTCGGTGTTTAATGTTGCTGTCTGGAGCATCTCTGCAGTCAAGCTGGGAAGCAGAGGAATCAGTTTCACCGTGAACCAGGAAACCCAGTCGTAGGTCACAAAGTCGGCAAAATGAAGACTGATGATGGTGAAGGTTCGATTCATCATGATGTCCCTCACCACAGGGTTGATGTCCAAATCCTAGAGGAAATGACCCAAAGAAAGCGATTGTGACATCTGGAATTTTGTCACGAATGCACTTCAAAAAAAATTTATTTTTTTTTCCCACACAGAATAAGGCTTGCCATCTTAGTAATAAGAACGAACCTGTGAGGTCTGGGTGAGAGTCACAAAGAACTCTTCAACATTTTGGAAAGAGTTGCCGTGCTCTAGACGTTCAAAGACCATGTTTATCAGAGCTTCGCTGTTCAACGCTCCAGACTCTAGCGTCAGTTGAGCAACCTGAGAAGTGCTCAGAATGTCCAGCGCCTCAAACTTCAGGGGAGAAAACAAAAACATCATTAGAAGTAACATGGTTGGCAAAAACAGGAAGGTGAACAACTGGCTAGCATGACGGTACGCTTACGCTGTCGAAGCCCGTGTTGATCTCACGCAGGTCGTTGTAATCCACATAGATGGAGAATTTGCCAAAGCTCTCCTCAAGCCAAGCACTGAGGCTGCTGGTATCGGACCCACAAGCTGAGCCTGCAACGATAATGCACAGGAAACGCTCATTAGGAGACGCAGACATTCACAGAACCAGAGCAGCGCAGGCTTTCGGCACAAAACACAAAATAAATCATAACCCTCAATGGACCTACCCGAGGCGTGTCTCTGCTTCAGGTAGCCCAACAGGACTTGAGTGAGCTCCTGCTTTCTCAGTGAAGTCATCTGCTCAAAGATGCTGCTCAGAGCACCAACGCTACAGTGCAAAGATCAAAACAAAAGGTAAGGACGATGCCTAAGTAACATCGATTTTCACCACCCTCTGAAACTGCTTTAGAAACACCCTCACATTCTTTTTGACAGTATTATGACAAAGGCATTTCAGAGCGGTCAAAATCTTAGGGAGCGCTACGTACATGATGTGGTATTCGTTGCAGTCGGTGTTTAATGTTGCTGTCTGGAGCATCTCTGCAGTCAAGCTGGGAAGCAGAGGAATCAGTTTCACCGTGAACCAGGAAACCCAGTCGTAGGTCACAAAGTCGGCAAAATGAAGACTGATGATGGTGAAGGTTCGATTCATCATGATGTCCCTCACCACAGGGTTGATGTCCAAATCCTAGAGGAAATGACCCAAAGAAAGAGATTGTGACATCTGGAATTTTGTCACGAATGCACTTCAAAAAAAATTTATTTTTTTTTCCCACACAGAATAAGGCTTGCCATCTTAGTAATAAGAACGAACCTGTGAGGTCTGGGTGAGAGTCACAAAGAACTCTTCAACATTTTGGAAAGAGTTGCCGTGCTCTAGACGTTCAAAGACCATGTTTATCAGAGCTTCGCTGTTCAACGCTCCAGACTCTAGCGTCAGTTGAGCAACCTGAGAAGTGCTCAGAATGTCCAGCGCCTCAAACTTCAGGGGAGAAAACAAAAACATCATTAGAAATAACATGGTTGGCAAAAACAGTAAGGTGAACAACTGGCTAGCATGACGGTACGCTTACGCTGTCGAAGCCCGTGTTGATCTCACGCAGGTCGTTGTAATCCACATAGATGGAGAATTTGCCAAAGCTCTCCTCAAGCCAAGCACTGAGGCTGCTGGTGTCGGACCCACAAGCTGAGCCTGCAACGATAATGCACAGGAAACGCTCATTAGGAGACGCAGAAATTCACAGAACCAGGGCAGCGCAGGCTTTCGGCACAAAACACAAAAAAAATTATAAACCTCATTGGACCTACCCGAGGAGTGTCTCTGCTTCAGGTAGCCCAACAGGACTTGAGCGAGCTCCTGCTGTCTCAGCGAAGTCATCTGCTCAAAGATGCTGCTCAGAGCACCAACGCTACAGTGCAAAGATCAAAACAAAAGGTAAGGACGATGCCTAAGTAACATCGATTTTCACCACCCTCTGAAACTGCTATAGAAACACCCTCACATTCTTTTTGACAGTATTATGACAAAGGCATTTCAGAGCGGTCAAAAACTTAGGGAGCGCTACGTACATGATGTTGTATTCGTTGCAGTCAGTGTTTAATGTTGCTGTCTGGAGCATCTCTGCAGTCAAGCTGGGAAGCAGAGGAATCAGTTTCACCGTGAACCAGGAAACCCAGTCGTAGGTCACAAAGTCGGCAAAATGAAGACTGATGATGGTGAAGGTTCGATTCATCATGATGTCCCTCACCACAGGGTTGATGCCCAAATCCTAGAGGAAATGACCCACAGAAAGCGATTGTCACATCTGGAATTTTGTCCCGAATGCACTTCAAAATGTTTTTTTTTTTTTTCCCGACACAGAATAAGGCTTGCCATCTTAGTAATAAGAACGAACCTGTGAGGTCTGGGTGAGAGTCACAAAGAACTCTTCAACATTTTGGAAAGAGTTGCCGTGCTCTAGACGTTCAAAGACCATGTTTATCAGAGCTTCGCTGTTCAACGCTCCAGACTCTAGCGTCAGTTGAGCAACCTGAGAAGTGCTCAGAATGTCCAGCGCCTCAAACTTCAGGGGAGAAAACAAAAACATCATTAGAAATAACATGGTTGACCAAAACAGTCAGGTGAACAACTGGCTAGCATGACGGTACGCTTACGCTGTCGAAGCCCGTGTTGATCTCACGCAGGTCGTTGTAATCCACATAGATGGAGAATTTGCCAAAGCTCTCCTCAAGCCAAGCACTGAGGCTGCTGGTGTCGGACCCACAAGCTGAGCCTGCAACGATAATGCACAGGAAACGCTCATTAGGAGACGCAGACATTCACAGAACCAGAGCAGCGCAGGCTTTTGGCACAAAACACAAAAAAAATCATAACCTTTATTGGACCTACCCGAGGCGTGTCTCTGCTTCAGGTAGCCCAACAGGACTTGAGCGAGCTCCTGCTGTCTCAGCGAAGTCATCTGCTCAAAGATGCTGCTCAGAGCACCAACGCTACAGTGCAAAGATCAAAACAAAAGGTAAGGACGATGCCTAAGTAACATCGATTTTCACCACCCTCTGAAACTGCTTTAGAAACACCCTCACATTCTTTTTGACAGTATTATGACAAAGGCATTTCAGAGCAGTCAAAATCTTAGGGAGCGCTACGTACATGATGTTGTATTCGTTGCAGTCGGTGTTTAATGTTGCTGTCTGGAGCATCTCTGCAGTCAAGCTTGGAAGGAGAGGAATCAGTTTCACCGTGAACCAGGAAACCCAGTCGTAGGTCACAAAGTCGGCAAAATGAAGACTGATGATGGTGAAGGTTCGATTCATCATGATGTCCCTCACCACAGGGTTGATGTCCAAATCCTAGAGGAAATGACCCACAGAAAGCGATTGTCACATCTGGAATTTTGTCACGAATGCACTTCAAAATGTTTTTTTTTTTTTTTTCACACAGAATAAGGCTTGCCATCTTAGTAATAAGAACGAACCTGTGAGGTCTGGGTGAGAGTCACAAAGAACTCTTCAACATTTTGGAAAGAGTTGCCGTGCTCTAGACGTTCAAAGACCATGTTTATCAGAGCTTCGCTGTTCAACGCTCCAGACTCTAGCGTCAGTTGAGCAACCTGAGAAGTGCTCAGAATGTCCAGCGCCTCAAACTTCAGGGGAGAAAACAAAAACATCATTACAAATAACATGGTTGGCAAAAACAGTAAGGTGAACAACTGGCTAGCATGACGGTACGCTTACGCTGTCAAAGCCTGTGTTGATCTCACGCAGGTCGTTGTAATCCACATAGATGGAGAATTTGCCAAAGCTCTCCTCAAGCCAAGCACTGAGGCTGCTGGTGTCGGACCCACAAGGTGAGCCTGCAACGATAATGCAAAGAAAACGTTTATTAGGAGACGCAGAAATTCACAGAACCAGGGCAGCGCAGGCTTTCGGCACAAAACACAAAAAAAATAATAAACCCCATTGGACCTACCCGAGGCGTGTCTCTGCTTCAGGTAGCCCAACAGGACTTGAGCGAGCTCCTGCTGTCTCAGCGAAGTCATCTGCTCAAAGATGCTGCTCAGAGCACCAACGCTACAGTGCAAAGATCAAAACAAAAGGTAAGGACGATGCCTAAGTAACATCGATTTTCACCACCCTCTGAAACTGCTTTAGAAACACCCTCACATTCTTTTTGACAGTATTATGACAAAGGCATTTCAGAGCGGTCAAAATCTTAGGGAGCGCTACGTACATGATGTTGTATTCGTTGCAGTTGGTGTTTAATGTTGCTGTCTGGAGCATCTCTGCAGTCAAGCTGGGAAGCAGAGGAATCAGTTTCACCGTGAACCAGGAAACCCAGTCGTAGGTCACAAAGTCGGCAAAATGAAGACTGATGATGGTGAAGGTTCGATTCATCATGATGTCCCTCACCACAGGGTTGATGTCCAAATCCTAGAGGAAATGACCCAAAGAAAGCGATTGTCACATCTGGAATTTTGTCACGAATGCACTTCAAAATGTTTTTTTTCTTTTTTCCCACACAGAATAAGGCTTGCCATCTTAGTAATAAGAACGAACCTGTGAGGTCTGGGTGAGAGTCACAAAGAACTCTTCAACATTTTGGAAAGAGTTGCCGTGCTCTAGACGTACAAAGACCATGTTTATCAGAGCTTCGCTGTTCAACGCTCCAGACTCTAGCGTCAGTTGAGCAACCTGAGAAGTGCTCAGAATGTCCAGCGCCTCAAACTTCAGGGGAGAAAACAAAAACATCATTAGAAATAACATGGTTGGCAAAAACAGTAAGGTGAACAACTGGCTAGCATGACGGTACGCTTACGCTGTCGAAGCCCGTGTTGATCTCACGCAGGTCGTTGTAATCCACATAGATGGAGAATTTGCCAAAGCTCTCCTCAAGCCAAGCACTGAGGCTGCTGGTATCGGACCCACAAGCTGAGCCTGCAACGATAATGCACAGGAAACGCTCATTAGGAGACGCAGACATTCACAGAACCAGAGCAGCGCAGGCTTTCGGCACAAAACACAAAATAAATCATAACCCTCAATGGACCTACCCGAGGCGTGTCTCTGCTTCAGGTAGCCCAACAGGACTTGAGTGAGCTCCTGCTTTCTCAGTGAAGTCATCTGCTCAAAGATGCTGCTCAGAGCACCAACGCTACAGTGCAAAGATCAAAACAAAAGGTAAGGACGATGCCTAAGTAACATCGATTTTCACCACCCTCTGAAACTGCTTTAGAAACACCCTCACATTCTTTTTGACAGTATTATGACAAAGGCATTTCAGAGCGGTCAAAATCTTAGGGAGCGCTACGTACATGATGTGGTATTCGTTGCAGTCGGTGTTTAATGTTGCTGTCTGGAGCATCTCTGCAGTCAAGCTGGGAAGCAGAGGAATCAGTTTCACCGTGAACCAGGAAACCCAGTCGTAGGTCACAAAGTCGGCAAAATGAAGACTGATGATGGTGAAGGTTCGATTCATCATGATGTCCCTCACCACAGGGTTGATGTCCAAATCCTAGAGGAAATGACCCAAAGAAAGAGATTGTGACATCTGGAATTTTGTCACGAATGCACTTCAAAAAAAATTTTTTTTTTTTTCCCCACACAGAATAAGGCTTGCCATCTTAGTAATAAGAACGAACCTGTGAGGTCTGGGTGAGAGTCACAAAGAACTCTTCAACATTTTGGAAAGAGTTGCCGTGCTCTAGACGTTCAAAGACCATGTTTATCAGAGCTTCGCTGTTCAACGCTCCAGACTCTAGCGTCAGTTGAGCAACCTGAGAAGTGCTCAGAATGTCCAGCGCCTCAAACTTCAGGGGAGAAAACAAAAACATCATTAGAAATAACATGGTTGGCAAAAACAGTAAGGTGAACAACTGGCTAGCATGACGGTACGCTTACGCTGTCGAAGCCCGTGTTGATCTCACGCAGGTCGTTGTAATCCACATAGATGGAGAATTTGCCAAAGCTCTCCTCAAGCCAAGCACTGAGGCTGCTGGTGTCGGACCCACAAGCTGAGCCTGCAACGATAATGCACAGGAAACGCTCATTAGGAGACGCAGAAATTCACAGAACCAGGGCAGCGCAGGCTTTCGGCACAAAACACAAAAAAAATTATAAACCTCATTGGACCTACCCGAGGAGTGTCTCTGCTTCAGGTAGCCCAACAGGACTTGAGCGAGCTCCTGCTGTCTCAGCGAAGTCATCTGCTCAAAGATGCTGCTCAGAGCACCAACGCTACAGTGCAAAGATCAAAACAAAAGGTAAGGACGATGCCTAAGTAACATCGATTTTCACCACCCTCTGAAACTGCTATAGAAACACCCTCACATTCTTTTTGACAGTATTATGACAAAGGCATTTCAGAGCGGTCAAAAACTTAGGGAGCGCTACGTACATGATGTTGTATTCGTTGCAGTCGGTGTTTAATGTTGCTGTCTGGAGCATCTCTGCAGTCAAGCTGGGAAGCAGAGGAATCAGTTTCACCGTGAACCAGGAAACCCAGTCGTAGGTCACAAAGTCGGCAAAATGAAGACTGATGATGGTGAAGGTTCGATTCATCATGATGTCCCTCACCACAGGGTTGATGCCCAAATCCTAGAGGAAATGACCCACAGAAAGCGATTGTCACATCTGGAATTTTGTCCCGAATGCACTTCAAAATGTTTTTTTTTTTTTCCCGACACAGAATAAGGCTTGCCATCTTAGTAATAAGAACGAACCTGTGAGGTCTGGGTGAGAGTCACAAAGAACTCTTCAACATTTTGGAAAGAGTTGCCGTGCTCTAGACGTTCAAAGACCATGTTTATCAGAGCTTCGCTGTTCAACGCTCCAGACTCTAGCGTCAGTTGAGCAACCTGAGAAGTGCTCAGAATGTCCAGCGCCTCAAACTTCAGGGGAGAAAACAAAAACATCATTAGAAATAACATGGTTGACCAAAACAGTCAGGTGAACAACTGGCTAGCATGACGGTACGCTTACGCTGTCGAAGCCCGTGTTGATCTCACGCAGGTCGTTGTAATCCACATAGATGGAGAATTTGCCAAAGCTCTCCTCAAGCCAAGCACTGAGGCTGCTGGTGTCGGACCCACAAGCTGAGCCTGCAACGATAATGCACAGGAAACGCTCATTAGGAGACGCAGACATTCACAGAACCAGAGCAGCGCAGGCTTTTGGCACAAAACACAAAAAAAATCATAACCTTTATTGGACCTACCCGAGGCGTGTCTCTGCTTCAGGTAGCCCAACAGGACTTGAGCGAGCTCCTGCTGTCTCAGCGAAGTCATCTGCTCAAAGATGCTGCTCAGAGCACCAACGCTACAGTGCAAAGATCAAAACAAAAGGTAAGGACGATGCCTAAGTAACATCGATTTTCACCACCCTCTGAAACTGCTTTAGAAACACCCTCACATTCTTTTTGACAGTATTATGACAAAGGCATTTCAGAGCAGTCAAAATCTTAGGGAGCGCTACGTACATGATGTTGTATTCGTTGCAGTCGGTGTTTAATGTTGCTGTCTGGAGCATCTCTGCAGTCAAGCTTGGAAGGAGAGGAATCAGTTTCACCGTGAACCAGGAAACCCAGTCGTAGGTCACAAAGTCGGCAAAATGAAGACTGATGATGGTGAAGGTTCGATTCATCATGATGTCCCTCACCACAGGGTTGATGTCCAAATCCTAGAGGAAATGACCCACAGAAAGCGATTGTCACATCTGGAATTTTGTCACGAATGCACTTCAAAATGTTTTTTTTTTTTTTTTCACACAGAATAAGGCTTGCCATCTTAGTAATAAGAACGAACCTGTGAGGTCTGGGTGAGAGTCACAAAGAACTCTTCAACATTTTGGAAAGAGTTGCCGTGCTCTAGACGTTCAAAGACCATGTTTATCAGAGCTTCGCTGTTCAACGCTCCAGACTCTAGCGTCAGTTGAGCAACCTGAGAAGTGCTCAGAATGTCCAGCGCCTCAAACTTCAGGGGAGAAAACAAAAACATCATTACAAATAACATGGTTGGCAAAAACAGTAAGGTGAACAACTGGCTAGCATGACGGTACGCTTACGCTGTCAAAGCCTGTGTTGATCTCACGCAGGTCGTTGTAATCCACATAGATGGAGAATTTGCCAAAGCTCTCCTCAAGCCAAGCACTGAGGCTGCTGGTGTCGGACCCACAAGGTGAGCCTGCAACGATAATGCAAAGAAAACGTTTATTAGGAGACGCAGAAATTCACAGAACCAGAGCAGCGCAGGCTTTCGGCACAAAACACAAAAAAAATAATAAACCCCATTGGACCTACCCGAGGCGTGTCTCTGCTTCAGGTAGCCCAACAGGACTTGAGCGAGCTCCTGCTGTCTCAGCGAAGTCATCTGCTCAAAGATGCTGCTCAGAGCACCAACGCTACAGTGCAAAGATCAAAACAAAAGGTAAGGACGATGCCTAAGTAACATCGATTTTCACCACCCTCTGAAACTGCTTTAGAAACACCCTCACATTCTTTTTGACAGTATTATGACAAAGGCATTTCAGAGCGGTCAAAATCTTAGGGAGCGCTACGTACATGATGTTGTATTCGTTGCAGTTGGTGTTTAATGTTGCTGTCTGGAGCATCTCTGCAGTCAAGCTGGGAAGCAGAGGAATCAGTTTCACCGTGAACCAGGAAACCCAGTCGTAGGTCACAAAGTCGGCAAAATGAAGACTGATGATGGTGAAGGTTCGATTCATCATGATGTCCCTCACCACAGGGTTGATGTCCAAATCCTAGAGGAAATGACCCAAAGAAAGCGATTGTCACATCTGGAATTTTGTCACGAATGCACTTCAAAATGTTTTTTTTCTTTTTTCCCACACAGAATAAGGCTTGCCATCTTAGTAATAAGAACGAACCTGTGAGGTCTGGGTGAGAGTCACAAAGAACTCTTCAACATTTTGGAAAGAGTTGCCGTGCTCTAGACGTACAAAGACCATGTTTATCAGAGCTTCGCTGTTCAACGCTCCAGACTCTAGCGTCAGTTGAGCAACCTGAGAAGTGCTCAGAATGTCCAGCGCCTCAAACTTCAGGGGAGAAAACAAAAACATCATTAGAAATAACATGGTTGGCAAAAACAGTAAGGTGAACAACTGGCTAGCATGACGGTACGCTTACGCTGTCGAAGCCCGTGTTGATCTCACGCAGGTCGTTGTAATCCACATAGATGGAGAATTTGCCAAAGCTCTCCTCAAGCCAAGCACTGAGGCTGCTGGTGTCGGACCCACAAGCTGAGCCTGCAACGATAATGCAAATAAAACGTTCATTAGGAGACGCAGAAATTCACAGAACCAGGGCAGCGCAGGCTTTCGGCACAAAACACAAAAAAAATTATAAACCTCATTGGACCTACCCGAGGAGTGTCTCTGCTTCAGGTAGCCCAACAGGACTTGAGTGAGCTCCTGCTTTCTCAGTGAAGTCATCTGCTCAAAGATGCTGCTCAGAGCACCAACGCTACAGTGCAAAGATCAAAACAAAAGGTAAGGACGATGCCTAAGTAACATCGATTTTCACCACCCTCTGAAACTGCTTTAGAAACACCCTCACATTCTTTTTGACAGTATTATGACAAAGGCATTTCAGAGCGGTCAAAATCTTAGGGAGCGCTACGTACATGATGTGGTATTCGTTGCAGTCGGTGTTTAATGTTGCTGTCTGGAGCATCTCTGCAGTCAAGCTGGGAAGCAGAGGAATCAGTTTCACCGTGAACCAGGAAACCCAGTCGTAGGTCACAAAGTCGGCAAAATGAAGACTGATGATGGTGAAGGTTCGATTCATCATGATGTCCCTCACCACAGGGTTGATGTCCAAATCCTAGAGGAAATGACCCAAAGAAAGCGATTGTGACATCTGGAATTTTGTCACGAATGCACTTCAAAAAAATTTTTTTTTTTTTCCCACACAGAATAAGGCTTGCCATCTTAGTAATAAGAACGAACCTGTGAGGTCTGGGTGAGAGTCACAAAGAACTCTTCAACATTTTGGAAAGAGTTGCCGTGCTCTAGACGTTCAAAGACCATGTTTATCAAAGCTTCGCTGTTCAACGCTCCAGACTCTAGCGTCAGTTGAGCAACCTGAGAAGTGCTCAGAATGTCCAGCGCCTCAAACTTCAGGGGAGAAAACAAAAACATCATTAGAAATAACATGGTTGGCAAAAACAGTAAGGTGAACAACTGGCTAGCATGACGGTACGCTTACGCTGTCGAAGCCCGTGTTGATCTCACGCAGGTCGTTGTAATCCACATAGATGGAGAATTTGCCAAAGCTCTCCTCAAGCCAAGCACTGAGGCTGCTGGTGTCGGACCCACAAGCTGAGCCTGCAACGATAATGCACAGGAAACGCTCATTAGGAGACGCAGACATTCACAGAACCAGAGCAACGCAGGCTTTTGGCACAAAACACAAAAAAAAATCATAACCCTTATTGGACCTACCCGAGGCGTGTCTCTGCTTCAGGTAGCCCAACAGGACTTGAGCGAGCTCCTGCTGTCTCAGCGAAGTCATCTGCTCAAAGATGCTGCTCAGAGCACCAACGCTACAGTGCAAAGATCAAAACAAAAGGTAAGGACGATGCCTAAGTAACATCGATTTTCACCACCCTCTCAAACTGCTTTAGAAACACCCTCACATTCTTTTTGACAGTATTATGACAAAGGCATTTCAGAGCGGTCAAAATCTTAGGGAGCGCTACGTACATGATGTTGTATTCGTTGCAGTTGGTGTTTAATGTTGCTGTCTGGAGCATCTCTGCAGTCAAGCTGGGAAGCAGAGGAATCAGTTTCACCGTGAACCAGGAAACCCAGTCGTAGGTCACAAAGTCGGCAAAATGAAGACTGATGATGGTGAAGGTTCGATTCATCATGATGTCCCTCACCACAGGGTTGATGTCCAAATCCTAGAGGAAATGACCCAAAGAAAGCGATTGTCACATCTGGAATTTTGTCACGAATGCACTTCAAAATGTTTTTTTTCTTTTTTCCCACACAAAATAAGGCTTGCCATCTTAGTAATAAGAACGAACCTGTGAGGTCTGGGTGAGAGTCACAAAGAACTCTTCAACATTTTGGAAAGAGTTGCCGTGCTCTAGACGTTCAAAGACCATGTTTATCAGAGCTTCGCTGTTCAACGCTCCAGACTCTAGCGTTAGTTGAGCAACCTGAGAAGTGCTCAGAATGTCCAGCGCCTCAAACTTCAGGGGAGAAAACAAAAACATCATTAGAAGTAACATGGTTGGCAAAAACAGGAAGGTGAACAACTGGCTAGCATGACGGTACGCTTACGCTGTCGAAGCCCGTGTTGATCTCACGCAGGTCGTTGTAATCCACATAGATGGAGAATTTGCCAAAGCTCTCCTCAAGCCAAGCACTGAGGCTGCTGGTATCGGACCCACAAGCTGAGCCTGCAACGATAATGCACAGGAAACGCTCATTAGGAGACGCAGACATTCACAGAACCAGAGCAGCGCAGGCTTTCGGCACAAAACACAAAATAAATCATAACCCTCAATGGACCTACCCGAGGCGTGTCTCTGCTTCAGGTAGCCCAACAGGACTTGAGTGAGCTCCTGCTTTCTCAGTGAAGTCATCTGCTCAAAGATGCTGCTCAGAGCACCAACGCTACAGTGCAAAGATCAAAACAAAAGGTAAGGACGATGCCTAAGTAACATCGATTTTCACCACCCTCTGAAACTGCTTTAGAAACACCCTCACATTCTTTTTGACAGTATTATGACAAAGGCATTTCAGAGCGGTCAAAATCTTAGGGAGCGCTACGTACATGATGTGGTATTCGTTGCAGTCGGTGTTTAATGTTGCTGTCTGGAGCATCTCTGCAGTCAAGCTGGGAAGCAGAGGAATCAGTTTCACCGTGAACCAGGAAACCCAGTCGTAGGTCACAAAGTCGGCAAAATGAAGACTGATGATGGTGAAGGTTCGATTCATCATGATGTCCCTCACCACAGGGTTGATGTCCAAATCCTAGAGGAAATGACCCAAAGAAAGAGATTGTGACATCTGGAATTTTGTCACGAATGCACTTCAAAAAAAATTTTTTTTTTTTTCCCACACAGAATAAGGCTTGCCATCTTAGTAATAAGAACGAACCTGTGAGGTCTGGGTGAGAATCACAAAGAACTCTTCAACATTTTGGAAAGAGTTGCCGTGCTCTAGACGTTCAAAGACCATGTTTATCAGAGCTTCGCTGTTCAACGCTCCAGACTCTAGCGTCAGTTGAGCAACCTGAGAAGTGCTCAGAATGTCCAGCGCCTCAAACTTCAGGGGAGAAAACAAAAACATCATTAGAAATAACATGGTTGGCAAAAACAGTAAGGTGAACAACTGGCTAGCATGACGGTACGCTTACGCTGTCGAAGCCCGTGTTGATCTCACGCAGGTCGTTGTAATCCACATAGATGGAGAATTTGCCAAAGCTCTCCTCAAGCCAAGCACTGAGGCTGCTGGTGTCGGACCCACAAGCTGAGCCTGCAACGATAATGCACAGGAAACGCTCATTAGGAGACGCAGAAATTCACAGAACCAGGGCAGCGCAGGCTTTCGGCACAAAACACAAAAAAAATTATAAACCTCATTGGACCTACCCGAGGAGTGTCTCTGCTTCAGGTAGCCCAACAGGACTTGAGCGAGCTCCTGCTGTCTCAGCGAAGTCATCTGCTCAAAGATGCTGCTCAGAGCACCAACGCTACAGTGCAAAGATCAAAACAAAAGGTAAGGACGATGCCTAAGTAACATCGATTTTCACCACCCTCTCAAACTGCTTTAGAAACACCCTCACATTCTTTTTGACAGTATTATGACAAAGGCATTTCAGAGCGGTCAAAAACTTAGGGAGCGCTACGTACATGATGTTGTATTCGTTGCAGTTGGTGTTTAATGTTGCTGTCTGGAGCATCTCTGCAGTCAAGCTGGGAAGCAGAGGAATCAGTTTCACCGTGAACCAGGAAACCCAGTCGTAGGTCACAAAGTCGGCAAAATGAAGACTGATGATGGTGAAGGTTCGATTCATCATGATGTCCCTCACCACAGGGTTGATGTCCAAATCCTAGAGGAAATGACCCAAAGAAAGCGATTGTCACATCTGGAATTTTGTCACGAATGCACTTCAAAATGTTTTTTTTCTTTTTTCCCACACAAAATAAGGCTTGCCATCTTAGTAATAAGAACGAACCTGTGAGGTCTGGGTGAGAGTCACAAAGAACTCTTCAACATTTTGGAAAGAGTTGCCGTGCTCTAGACGTTCAAAGACCATGTTTATCAGAGCTTCGCTGTTCAACGCTCCAGACTCTAGCGTTAGTTGAGCAACCTGAGAAGTGCTCAGAATGTCCAGCGCCTCAAACTTCAGGGGAGAAAACAAAAACATCATTAGAAGTAACATGGTTGGCAAAAACAGGAAGGTGAACAACTGGCTAGCATGACGGTACGCTTACGCTGTCGAAGCCCGTGTTGATCTCACGCAGGTCGTTGTAATCCACATAGATGGAGAATTTGCCAAAGCTCTCCTCAAGCCAAGCACTGAGGCTGCTGGTATCGGACCCACAAGCTGAGCCTGCAACGATAATGCACAGGAAACGCTCATTAGGAGACGCAGACATTCACAGAACCAGAGCAGCGCAGGCTTTCGGCACAAAACACAAAATAAATCATAACCCTCAATGGACCTACCCGAGGCGTGTCTCTGCTTCAGGTAGCCCAACAGGACTTGAGTGAGCTCCTGCTTTCTCAGTGAAGTCATCTGCTCAAAGATGCTGCTCAGAGCACCAACGCTACAGTGCAAAGATCAAAACAAAAGGTAAGGACGATGCCTAAGTAACATCGATTTTCACCACCCTCTGAAACTGCTTTAGAAACACCCTCACATTCTTTTTGACAGTATTATGACAAAGGCATTTCAGAGCGGTCAAAATCTTAGGGAGCGCTACGTACATGATGTGGTATTCGTTGCAGTCGGTGTTTAATGTTGCTGTCTGGAGCATCTCTGCAGTCAAGCTGGGAAGCAGAGGAATCAGTTTCACCGTGAACCAGGAAACCCAGTCGTAGGTCACAAAGTCGGCAAAATGAAGACTGATGATGGTGAAGGTTCGATTCATCATGATGTCCCTCACCACAGGGTTGATGTCCAAATCCTAGAGGAAATGACCCAAAGAAAGAGATTGTGACATCTGGAATTTTGTCATGAATGCACTTCAAAAAAAATTTTTTTTTTTTTCCCACACAGAATAAGGCTTGCCATCTTAGTAATAAGAACGAACCTGTGAGGTCTGGGTGAGAATCACAAAGAACTCTTCAACATTTTGGAAAGAGTTGCCGTGCTCTAGACGTTCAAAGACCATGTTTATCAGAGCTTCGCTGTTCAACGCTCCAGACTCTAGCGTCAGTTGAGCAACCTGAGAAGTGCTCAGAATGTCCAGCGCCTCAAACTTCAGGGGAGAAAACAAAAACATCATTAGAAATAACATGGTTGGCAAAAACAGTAAGGTGAACAACTGGCTAGCATGACGGTACGCTTACGCTGTCGAAGCCCGTGTTGATCTCACGCAGGTCGTTGTAATCCACATAGATGGAGAATTTGCCAAAGCTCTCCTCAAGCCAAGCACTGAGGCTGCTGGTGTCGGACCCACAAGCTGAGCCTGCAACGATAATGCACAGGAAACGCTCATTAGGAGACGCAGAAATTCACAGAACCAGGGCAGCGCAGGCTTTCGGCACAAAACACAAAAAAAATTATAAACCTCATTGGACCTACCCGAGGAGTGTCTCTGCTTCAGGTAGCCCAACAGGACTTGAGCGAGCTCCTGCTGTCTCAGCGAAGTCATCTGCTCAAAGATGCTGCTCAGAGCACCAACGCTACAGTGCAAAGATCAAAACAAAAGGTAAGGACGATGCCTAAGTAACATCGATTTTCACCACCCTCTGAAACTGCTATAGAAACACCCTCACATTCTTTTTGACAGTATTATGACAAAGGCATTTCAGAGCGGTCAAAAACTTAGGGAGCGCTACGTACATGATGTTGTATTCGTTGCAGTCAGTGTTTAATGTTGCTGTCTGGAGCATCTCTGCAGTCAAGCTGGGAAGCAGAGGAATCAGTTTCACCGTGAACCAGGAAACCCAGTCGTAGGTCACAAAGTCGGCAAAATGAAGACTGATGATGGTGAAGGTTCGATTCATCATGATGTCCCTCACCACAGGGTTGATGCCCAAATCCTAGAGGAAATGACCCACAGAAAGCGATTGTCACATCTGGAATTTTGTCCCGAATGCACTTCAAAATGTTTTTTTTTTTTTTCCCGACACAGAATAAGGCTTGCCATCTTAGTAATAAGAACGAACCTGTGAGGTCTGGGTGAGAGTCACAAAGAACTCTTCAACATTTTGGAAAGAGTTGCCGTGCTCTAGACGTACAAAGACCATGTTTATCAGAGCTTCGCTGTTCAACGCTCCAGACTCTAGCGTCAGTTGAGCAACCTGAGAAGTGCTCAGAATGTCCAGCGCCTCAAACTTCAGGGGAGAAAACAAAAACATCATTAGAAATAACATGGTTGACAAAAACAGTAAGGTGAACAACTGGCTAGCATGACGGTACGCTTACGCTGTCGAAGCCCGTGTTGATCTCACGCAGGTCGTTGTAATCCACATAGATGGAGAATTTGCCAAAGCTCTCCTCAAGCCAAGCACTGAGGCTGCTGGTGTCGGACCCACAAGCTGAGCCTGCAACGATAATGCACAGGAAACGCTCATTAGGAGACGCAGAAATTCACAGAACCAGGGCAGCGCAGGCTTTCGGCACAAAACACAAAAAAAATTATAAACCTCATTGGACCTACCCGAGGAGTGTCTCTGCTTCAGGTAGCCCAACAGGACTTGAGCGAGCTCCTGCTGTCTCAGCGAAGTCATCTGCTCAAAGATGCTGCTCAGAGCACCAACGCTACAGTGCAAAGATCAAAACAAAAGGTAAGGACGATGCCTAAGTAACATCGATTTTCACCACCCTCTGAAACTGCTATAGAAACACCCTCACATTCTTTTTGACAGTATTATGACAAAGGCATTTCAGAGCGGTCAAAAACTTAGGGAGCGCTACGTACATGATGTTGTATTCGTTGCAGTCAGTGTTTAATGTTGCTGTCTGGAGCATCTCTGCAGTCAAGCTGGGAAGCAGAGGAATCAGTTTCACCGTGAACCAGGAAACCCAGTCGTAGGTCACAAAGTCGGCAAAATGAAGACTGATGATGGTGAAGGTTCGATTCATCATGATGTCCCTCACCACAGGGTTGATGCCCAAATCCTAGAGGAAATGACCCACAGAAAGCGATTGTCACATCTGGAATTTTGTCCCGAATGCACTTCAAAATGTTTTTTTTTTTTTTTCCCGACACAGAATAAGGCTTGCCATCTTAGTAATAAGAACGAACCTGTGAGGTCTGGGTGAGAGTCACAAAGAACTTTTCAACATTTTGGAAAGAGTTGCCGTGCTCTAGACGTTCAAAGACCATGTTTATCAGAGCTTCGCTGTTCAACGCTCCAGACTCTAGCGTCAGTTGAGCAACCTGAGAAGTGCTCAGAATGTCCAGCGCCTCAAACTTCAGGGGAGAAAACAAAAACATCATTAGAAATAACATG
This sequence comes from Barbus barbus, assembly GCF_936440315.1. Taxonomy (NCBI): domain Eukaryota; kingdom Metazoa; phylum Chordata; class Actinopteri; order Cypriniformes; family Cyprinidae; genus Barbus; species Barbus barbus. The sequence goes on from NC_136735.1 coordinate 149,252, forward strand.
GTTGACCAAAACAGTCAGGTGAACAACTGGCTAGCATGACGGTACGCTTACGCTGTCGAAGCCCGTGTTGATCTCACGCAGGTCGTTGTAATCCACATAGATGGAGAATTTGCCAAAGCTCTCCTCAAGCCAAGCACTGAGGCTGCTGGTGTCGGACCCACAAGCTGAGCCTGCAACGATAATGCACAGGAAACGCTCATTAGGAGACGCAGACATTCACAGAACCAGAGCAGCGCAGGCTTTTGGCACAAAACACAAAAAAAATCATAACCTTTATTGGACCTACCCGAGGCGTGTCTCTGCTTCAGGTAGCCCAACAGGACTTGAGCGAGCTCCTGCTGTCTCAGCGAAGTCATCTGCTCAAAGATGCTGCTCAGAGCACCAACGCTACAGTGCAAAGATCAAAACAAAAGGTAAGGACGATGCCTAAGTAACATCGATTTTCACCACCCTCTGAAACTGCTTTAGAAACACCCTCACATTCTTTTTGACAGTATTATGACAAAGGCATTTCAGAGCAGTCAAAATCTTAGGGAGCGCTACGTACATGATGTTGTATTCGTTGCAGTCGGTGTTTAATGTTGCTGTCTGGAGCATCTCTGCAGTCAAGCTTGGAAGGAGAGGAATCAGTTTCACCGTGAACCAGGAAACCCAGTCGTAGGTCACAAAGTCGGCAAAATGAAGACTGATGATGGTGAAGGTTCGATTCATCATGATGTCCCTCACCACAGGGTTGATGTCCAAATCCTAGAGGAAATGACCCACAGAAAGCGATTGTCACATCTGGAATTTTGTCACGAATGCACTTCAAAATGTTTTTTTTTTTTTTTTCACACAGAATAAGGCTTGCCATCTTAGTAATAAGAACGAACCTGTGAGGTCTGGGTGAGAGTCACAAAGAACTCTTCAACATTTTGGAAAGAGTTGCCGTGCTCTAGACGTTCAAAGACCATGTTTATCAGAGCTTCGCTGTTCAACGCTCCAGACTCTAGCGTCAGTTGAGCAACCTGAGAAGTGCTCAGAATGTCCAGCGCCTCAAACTTCAGGGGAGAAAACAAAAACATCATTACAAATAACATGGTTGGCAAAAACAGTAAGGTGAACAACTGGCTAGCATGACGGTACGCTTACGCTGTCAAAGCCTGTGTTGATCTCACGCAGGTCGTTGTAATCCACATAGATGGAGAATTTGCCAAAGCTCTCCTCAAGCCAAGCACTGAGGCTGCTGGTGTCGGACCCACAAGTTGAGCCTGCAACGATAATGCAAAGAAAACGTTTATTAGGAGACGCAGAAATTCACAGAACCAGGGCAGCGCAGGCTTTCGGCACAAAACACAAAAAAAATAATAAACCCCATTGGACCTACCCGAGGCGTGTCTCTGCTTCAGGTAGCCCAACAGGACTTGAGCGAGCTCCTGCTGTCTCAGCGAAGTCATCTGCTCAAAGATGCTGCTCAGAGCACCAACGCTACAGTGCAAAGATCAAAACAAAAGGTAAGGACGATGCCTAAGTAACATCGATTTTCACCACCCTCTGAAACTGCTTTAGAAACACCCTCACATTCTTTTTGACAGTATTATGACAAAGGCATTTCAGAGCGGTCAAAATCTTAGGGAGCGCTACGTACATGATGTTGTATTCGTTGCAGTTGGTGTTTAATGTTGCTGTCTGGAGCATCTCTGCAGTCAAGCTGGGAAGCAGAGGAATCAGTTTCACCGTGAACCAGGAAACCCAGTCGTAGGTCACAAAGTCGGCAAAATGAAGACTGATGATGGTGAAGGTTCGATTCATCATGATGTCCCTCACCACAGGGTTGATGTCCAAATCCTAGAGGAAATGACCCAAAGAAAGCGATTGTCACATCTGGAATTTTGTCACGAATGCACTTCAAAATGTTTTTTTTCTTTTTTCCCACACAGAATAAGGCTTGCCATCTTAGTAATAAGAACGAACCTGTGAGGTCTGGGTGAGAGTCACAAAGAACTCTTCAACATTTTGGAAAGAGTTGCCGTGCTCTAGACGTACAAAGACCATGTTTATCAGAGCTTCGCTGTTCAACGCTCCAGACTCTAGCGTCAGTTGAGCAACCTGAGAAGTGCTCAGAATGTCCAGCGCCTCAAACTTCAGGGGAGAAAACAAAAACATCATTAGAAATAACATGGTTGGCAAAAACAGTAAGGTGAACAACTGGCTAGCATGACGGTACGCTTACGCTGTCGAAGCCCGTGTTGATCTCACGCAGGTCGTTGTAATCCACATAGATGGAGAATTTGCCAAAGCTCTCCTCAAGCCAAGCACTGAGGCTGCTGGTATCGGACCCACAAGCTGAGCCTGCAACGATAATGCACAGGAAACGCTCATTAGGAGACGCAGACATTCACAGAACCAGAGCAGCGCAGGCTTTCGGCACAAAACACAAAATAAATCATAACCCTCAATGGACCTACCCGAGGCGTGTCTCTGCTTCAGGTAGCCCAACAGGACTTGAGTGAGCTCCTGCTTTCTCAGTGAAGTCATCTGCTCAAAGATGCTGCTCAGAGCACCAACGCTACAGTGCAAAGATCAAAACAAAAGGTAAGGACGATGCCTAAGTAACATCGATTTTCACCACCCTCTGAAACTGCTTTAGAAACACCCTCACATTCTTTTTGACAGTATTATGACAAAGGCATTTCAGAGCGGTCAAAATCTTAGGGAGCGCTACGTACATGATGTGGTATTCGTTGCAGTCGGTGTTTAATGTTGCTGTCTGGAGCATCTCTGCAGTCAAGCTGGGAAGCAGAGGAATCAGTTTCACCGTGAACCAGGAAACCCAGTCGTAGGTCACAAAGTCGGCAAAATGAAGACTGATGATGGTGAAGGTTCGATTCATCATGATGTCCCTCACCACAGGGTTGATGTCCAAATCCTAGAGGAAATGACCCAAAGAAAGAGATTGTGACATCTGGAATTTTGTCACGAATGCACTTCAAAAAAAATTTTTTTTTTTTTCCCACACAGAATAAGGCTTGCCATCTTAGTAATAAGAACGAACCTGTGAGGTCTGGGTGAGAGTCACAAAGAACTCTTCAACATTTTGGAAAGAGTTGCCGTGCTCTAGACGTTCAAAGACCATGTTTATCAGAGCTTCGCTGTTCAACGCTCCAGACTCTAGCGTCAGTTGAGCAACCTGAGAAGTGCTCAGAATGTCCAGCGCCTCAAACTTCAGGGGAGAAAACAAAAACATCATTAGAAATAACATGGTTGGCAAAAACAGTAAGGTGAACAACTGGCTAGCATGACGGTACGCTTACGCTGTCGAAGCCCGTGTTGATCTCACGCAGGTCGTTGTAATCCACATAGATGGAGAATTTGCCAAAGCTCTCCTCAAGCCAAGCACTGAGGCTGCTGGTGTCGGACCCACAAGCTGAGCCTGCAACGATAATGCACAGGAAACGCTCATTAGGAGACGCAGAAATTCACAGAACCAGGGCAGCGCAGGCTTTCGGCACAAAACACAAAAAAAATTATAAACCTCATTGGACCTACCCGAGGAGTGTCTCTGCTTCAGGTAGCCCAACAGGACTTGAGCGAGCTCCTGCTGTCTCAGCGAAGTCATCTGCTCAAAGATGCTGCTCAGAGCACCAACGCTACAGTGCAAAGATCAAAACAAAAGGTAAGGACGATGCCTAAGTAACATCGATTTTCACCACCCTCTGAAACTGCTTTAGAAACACCCTCACATTCTTTTTGACAGTATTATGACAAAGGCATTTCAGAGCGGTCAAAATCTTAGGGAGCGCTACGTACATGATGTGGTATTCGTTGCAGTCGGTGTTTAATGTTGCTGTCTGGAGCATCTCTGCAGTCAAGCTGGGAAGCAGAGGAATCAGTTTCACCGTGAACCAGGAAACCCAGTCGTAGGTCACAAAGTCGGCAAAATGAAGACTGATGATGGTGAAGGTTCGATTCATCATGATGTCCCTCACCACAGGGTTGATGTCCAAATCCTAGAGGAAATGACCCAAAGAAAGAGATTGTGACATCTGGAATTTTGTCACGAATGCACTTCAAAAAAAATTTTTTTTTTTTTCCCACACAGAATAAGGCTTGCCATCTTAGTAATAAGAACGAACCTGTGAGGTCTGGGTGAGAGTCACAAAGAACTCTTCAACATTTTGGAAAGAGTTGCCGTGCTCTAGACGTTCAAAGACCATGTTTATCAGAGCTTCGCTGTTCAACGCTCCAGACTCTAGCGTCAGTTGAGCAACCTGAGAAGTGCTCAGAATGTCCAGCGCCTCAAACTTCAGGGGAGAAAACAAAAACATCATTAGAAATAACATGGTTGGCAAAAACAGTAAGGTGAACAACTGGCTAGCATGACGGTACGCTTACGCTGTCGAAGCCCGTGTTGATCTCACGCAGGTCGTTGTAATCCACATAGATGGAGAATTTGCCAAAGCTCTCCTCAAGCCAAGCACTGAGGCTGCTGGTGTCGGACCCACAAGCTGAGCCTGCAACGATAATGCACAGGAAACGCTCATTAGGAGACGCAGAAATTCACAGAACCAGGGCAGCGCAGGCTTTCGGCACAAAACACAAAAAAAATTATAAACCTCATTGGACCTACCCGAGGAGTGTCTCTGCTTCAGGTAGCCCAACAGGACTTGAGCGAGCTCCTGCTGTCTCAGCGAAGTCATCTGCTCAAAGATGCTGCTCAGAGCACCAACGCTACAGTGCAAAGATCAAAACAAAAGGTAAGGACGATGCCTAAGTAACATCGATTTTCACCACCCTCTGAAACTGCTATAGAAACACCCTCACATTCTTTTTGACAGTATTATGACAAAGGCATTTCAGAGCGGTCAAAATCTTAGGGAGCGCTACGTACATGATGTTGTATTCGTTGCAGTCGGTGTTTAATGTTGCTGTCTGGAGCATCTCTGCAGTCAAGCTGGGAAGCAGAGGAATCAGTTTCACCGTGAACCAGGAAACCCAGTCGTAGGTCACAAAGTCGGCAAAATGAAGACTGATGATGGTGAAGGTTCGATTCATCATGATGTCCCTCACCACAGGGTTGATGTCCAAATCCTAGAGGAAATGACCCAAAGAAAGCGATTGTCACATCTGGAATTTTGTCACGAATGCACTTCAAAATGTTTTTTTTCTTTTTTCCCACACAGAATAAGGCTTGCCATCTTAGTAATAAGAACGAACCTGTGAGGTCTGGGTGAGAGTCACAAAGAACTCTTCAACATTTTGGAAAGAGTTGCCGTGCTCTAGACGTACAAAGACCATGTTTATCAGAGCTTCGCTGTTCAACGCTCCAGACTCTAGCGTCAGTTGAGCAACCTGAGAAGTGCTCAGAATGTCCAGCGCCTCAAACTTCAGGGGAGAAAACAAAAACATCATTAGAAATAACATGGTTGACAAAAACAGTAAGGTGAACAACTGGCTAGCATGACGGTACGCTTACGCTGTCGAAGCCCGTGTTGATCTCACGCAGGTCGTTGTAATCCACATAGATGGAGAATTTGCCAAAGCTCTCCTCAAGCCAAGCACTGAGGCTGCTGGTGTCGGACCCACAAGCTGAGCCTGCAACGATAATGCACAGGAAACGCTCATTAGGAGACGCAGAAATTCACAGAACCAGGGCAGCGCAGGCTTTCGGCACAAAACACAAAAAAAATTATAAACCTCATTGGACCTACCCGAGGAGTGTCTCTGCTTCAGGTAGCCCAACAGGACTTGAGCGAGCTCCTGCTGTCTCAGCGAAGTCATCTGCTCAAAGATGCTGCTCAGAGCACCAACGCTACAGTGCAAAGATCAAAACAAAAGGTAAGGACGATGCCTAAGTAACATCGATTTTCACCACCCTCTGAAACTGCTATAGAAACACCCTCACATTCTTTTTGACAGTATTATGACAAAGGCATTTCAGAGCGGTCAAAAACTTAGGGAGCGCTACATACATGATGTTGTATTCGTTGCAGTCAGTGTTTAATGTTGCTGTCTGGAGCATCTCTGCAGTCAAGCTGGGAAGCAGAGGAATCAGTTTCACCGTGAACCAGGAAACCCAGTCGTAGGTCACAAAGTCGGCAAAATGAAGACTGATGATGGTGAAGGTTCGATTCATCATGATGTCCCTCACCACAGGGTTGATGCCCAAATCCTAGAGGAAATGACCCACAGAAAGCGATTGTCACATCTGGAATTTTGTCCCGAATGCACTTCAAAATGTTTTTTTTTTTTTTCCCGACACAGAATAAGGCTTGCCATCTTAGTAATAAGAACGAACCTGTGAGGTCTGGGTGAGAGTCACAAAGAACTCTTCAACATTTTGGAAAGAGTTGCCGTGCTCTAGACGTTCAAAGACCATGTTTATCAGAGCTTCGCTGTTCAACGCTCCAGACTCTAGCGTCAGTTGAGCAACCTGAGAAGTGCTCAGAATGTCCAGCGCCTCAAACTTCAGGGGAGAAAACAAAAACATCATTAGAAATAACATGGTTGACCAAAACAGTCAGGTGAACAACTGGCTAGCATGACGGTACGCTTACGCTGTCGAAGCCCGTGTTGATCTCACGCAGGTCGTTGTAATCCACATAGATGGAGAATTTGCCAAAGCTCTCCTCAAGCCAAGCACTGAGGCTGCTGGTGTCGGACCCACAAGCTGAGCCTGCAACGATAATGCACAGGAAACGCTCATTAGGAGACGCAGACATTCACAGAACCAGAGCAGCGCAGGCTTTTGGCACAAAACACAAAAAAAATCATAACCTTTATTGGACCTACCCGAGGCGTGTCTCTGCTTCAGGTAGCCCAACAGGACTTGAGCGAGCTCCTGCTGTCTCAGCGAAGTCATCTGCTCAAAGATGCTGCTCAGAGCACCAACGCTACAGTGCAAAGATCAAAACAAAAGGTAAGGACGATGCCTAAGTAACATCGATTTTCACCACCCTCTGAAACTGCTTTAGAAACACCCTCACATTCTTTTTGACAGTATTATGACAAAGGCATTTCAGAGCAGTCAAAATCTTAGGGAGCGCTACGTACATGATGTTGTATTCGTTGCAGTCGGTGTTTAATGTTGCTGTCTGGAGCATCTCTGCAGTCAAGCTTGGAAGGAGAGGAATCAGTTTCACCGTGAACCAGGAAACCCAGTCGTAGGTCACAAAGTCGGCAAAATGAAGACTGATGATGGTGAAGGTTCGATTCATCATGATGTCCCTCACCACAGGGTTGATGTCCAAATCCTAGAGGAAATGACCCACAGAAAGCGATTGTCACATCTGGAATTTTGTCACGAATGCACTTCAAAATGTTTTTTTTTTTTTTTTCACACAGAATAAGGCTTGCCATCTTAGTAATAAGAACGAACCTGTGAGGTCTGGGTGAGAGTCACAAAGAACTCTTCAACATTTTGGAAAGAGTTGCCGTGCTCTAGACGTTCAAAGACCATGTTTATCAGAGCTTCGCTGTTCAACGCTCCAGACTCTAGCGTCAGTTGAGCAACCTGAGAAGTGCTCAGAATGTCCAGCGCCTCAAACTTCAGGGGAGAAAACAAAAACATCATTACAAATAACATGGTTGGCAAAAACAGTAAGGTGAACAACTGGCTAGCATGACGGTACGCTTACGCTGTCAAAGCCTGTGTTGATCTCACGCAGGTCGTTGTAATCCACATAGATGGAGAATTTGCCAAAGCTCTCCTCAAGCCAAGCACTGAGGCTGCTGGTGTCGGACCCACAAGTTGAGCCTGCAACGATAATGCAAAGAAAACGTTTATTAGGAGACGCAGAAATTCACAGAACCAGGGCAGCGCAGGCTTTCGGCACAAAACACAAAAAAAATAATAAACCCCATTGGACCTACCCGAGGCGTGTCTCTGCTTCAGGTAGCCCAACAGGACTTGAGCGAGCTCCTGCTGTCTCAGCGAAGTCATCTGCTCAAAGATGCTGCTCAGAGCACCAACGCTACAGTGCAAAGATCAAAACAAAAGGTAAGGACGATGCCTAAGTAACATCGATTTTCACCACCCTCTGAAACTGCTTTAGAAACACCCTCACATTCTTTTTGACAGTATTATGACAAAGGCATTTCAGAGCGGTCAAAATCTTAGGGAGCGCTACGTACATGATGTTGTATTCGTTGCAGTTGGTGTTTAATGTTGCTGTCTGGAGCATCTCTGCAGTCAAGCTGGGAAGCAGAGGAATCAGTTTCACCGTGAACCAGGAAACCCAGTCGTAGGTCACAAAGTCGGCAAAATGAAGACTGATGATGGTGAAGGTTCGATTCATCATGATGTCCCTCACCACAGGGTTGATGTCCAAATCCTAGAGGAAATGACCCAAAGAAAGCGATTGTCACATCTGGAATTTTGTCACGAATGCACTTCAAAATGTTTTTTTTCTTTTTTCCCACACAGAATAAGGCTTGCCATCTTAGTAATAAGAACGAACCTGTGAGGTCTGGGTGAGAGTCACAAAGAACTCTTCAACATTTTGGAAAGAGTTGCCGTGCTCTAGACGTACAAAGACCATGTTTATCAGAGCTTCGCTGTTCAACGCTCCAGACTCTAGCGTCAGTTGAGCAACCTGAGAAGTGCTCAGAATGTCCAGCGCCTCAAACTTCAGGGGAGAAAACAAAAACATCATTAGAAATAACATGGTTGGCAAAAACAGTAAGGTGAACAACTGGCTAGCATGACGGTACGCTTACGCTGTCGAAGCCCGTGTTGATCTCACGCAGGTCGTTGTAATCCACATAGATGGAGAATTTGCCAAAGCTCTCCTCAAGCCAAGCACTGAGGCTGCTGGTATCGGACCCACAAGCTGAGCCTGCAACGATAATGCACAGGAAACGCTCATTAGGAGACGCAGACATTCACAGAACCAGAGCAGCGCAGGCTTTCGGCACAAAACACAAAATAAATCATAACCCTCAATGGACCTACCCGAGGCGTGTCTCTGCTTCAGGTAGCCCAACAGGACTTGAGCGAGCTCCTGCTTTCTCAGTGAAGTCATCTGCTCAAAGATGCTGCTCAGAGCACCAACGCTACAGTGCAAAGATCAAAACAAAAGGTAAGGACGATGCCTAAGTAACATCGATTTTCACCACCCTCTGAAACTGCTTTAGAAACACCCTCACATTCTTTTTGACAGTATTATGACAAAGGCATTTCAGAGCGGTCAAAATCTTAGGGAGCGCTACGTACATGATGTGGTATTCGTTGCAGTCGGTGTTTAATGTTGCTGTCTGGAGCATCTCTGCAGTCAAGCTGGGAAGCAGAGGAATCAGTTTCACCGTGAACCAGGAAACCCAGTCGTAGGTCACAAAGTCGGCAAAATGAAGACTGATGATGGTGAAGGTTCGATTCATCATGATGTCCCTCACCACAGGGTTGATGTCCAAATCCTAGAGGAAATGACCCAAAGAAAGAGATTGTGACATCTGGAATTTTGTCACGAATGCACTTCAAAAAAAATTTTTTTTTTTTTCCCACACAGAATAAGGCTTGCCATCTTAGTAATAAGAACGAACCTGTGAGGTCTGGGTGAGAGTCACAAAGAACTCTTCAACATTTTGGAAAGAGTTGCCGTGCTCTAGACGTTCAAAGACCATGTTTATCAGAGCTTCGCTGTTCAACGCTCCAGACTCTAGCGTCAGTTGAGCAACCTGAGAAGTGCTCAGAATGTCCAGCGCCTCAAACTTCAGGGGAGAAAACAAAAACATCATTAGAAATAACATGGTTGGCAAAAACAGTAAGGTGAACAACTGGCTAGCATGACGGTACGCTTACGCTGTCGAAGCCCGTGTTGATCTCACGCAGGTCGTTGTAATCCACATAGATGGAGAATTTGCCAAAGCTCTCCTCAAGCCAAGCACTGAGGCTGCTGGTGTCGGACCCACAAGCTGAGCCTGCAACGATAATGCACAGGAAATGCTCATTAGGAGACGCAGAAATTCACAGAACCAGGGCAGCGCAGGCTTTCGGCACAAAACACAAAAAAAATTATAAACCTCATTGGACCTACCCGAGGAGTGTCTCTGCTTCAGGTAGCCCAACAGGACTTGAGCGAGCTCCTGCTGTCTCAGCGAAGTCATCTGCTCAAAGATGCTGCTCAGAGCACCAACGCTACAGTGCAAAGATCAAAACAAAAGGTAAGGACGATGCCTAAGTAACATCGATTTTCACCACCCTCTGAAACTGCTATAGAAACACCCTCACATTCTTTTTGACAGTATTATGACAAAGGCATTTCAGAGCGGTCAAAAACTTAGGGAGCGCTACGTACATGATGTTGTATTCGTTGCAGTCGGTGTTTAATGTTGCTGTCTGGAGCATCTCTGCAGTCAAGCTGGGAAGCAGAGGAATCAGTTTCACCGTGAACCAGGAAACCCAGTCGTAGGTCACAAAGTCGGCAAAATGAAGACTGATGATGGTGAAGGTTCGATTCATCATGATGTCCCTCACCACAGGGTTGATGCCCAAATCCTAGAGGAAATGACCCACAGAAAGCGATTGTCACATCTGGAATTTTGTCCCGAATGCACTTCAAAATGTTTTTTTTTTTTTTCCCGACACAGAATAAGGCTTGCCATCTTAGTAATAAGAACGAACCTGTGAGGTCTGGGTGAGAGTCACAAAGAACTCTTCAACATTTTGGAAAGAGTTGCCGTGCTCTAGACGTTCAAAGACCATGTTTATCAGAGCTTCGCTGTTCAACGCTCCAGACTCTAGCGTCAGTTGAGCAACCTGAGAAGTGCTCAGAATGTCCAGCGCCTCAAACTTCAGGGGAGAAAACAAAAACATCATTAGAAATAACATGGTTGACCAAAACAGTCAGGTGAACAACTGGCTAGCATGACGGTACGCTTACGCTGTCGAAGCCCGTGTTGATCTCACGCAGGTCGTTGTAATCCACATAGATGGAGAATTTGCCAAAGCTCTCCTCAAGCCAAGCACTGAGGCTGCTGGTGTCGGACCCACAAGCTGAGCCTGCAACGATAATGCACAGGAAACGCTCATTAGGAGACGCAGACATTCACAGAACCAGAGCAGCGCAGGCTTTTGGCACAAAACACAAAAAAAATCATAACCTTTATTGGACCTACCCGAGGCGTGTCTCTGCTTCAGGTAGCCCAACAGGACTTGAGCGAGCTCCTGCTGTCTCAGCGAAGTCATCTGCTCAAAGATGCTGCTCAGAGCACCAACACTACAGTGCAAAGATCAAAACAAAAGGTAAGGACGATGCCTAAGTAACATCGATTTTCACCACCCTCTGAAACTGCTTTAGAAACACCCTCACATTCTTTTTGACAGTATTATGACAAAGGCATTTCAGAGCGGTCAAAATCTTAGGGAGCGCTACGTACATGATGTTGTATTCGTTGCAGTTGGTGTTTAATGTTGCTGTCTGGAGCATCTCTGCAGTCAAGCTGGGAAGCAGAGGAATCAGTTTCACCGTGAACCAGGAAACCCAGTCGTAGGTCACAAAGTCGGCAAAATGAAGACTGATGATGGTGAAGGTTCGATTCATCATGATGTCCCTCACCACAGGGTTGATGTCCAAATCCTAGAGGAAATGACCCAAAGAAAGCGATTGTCACATCTGGAATTTTGTCACGAATGCACTTCAAAATGTTTTTTTTCTTTTTTCCCACACAGAATAAGGCTTGCCATCTTAGTAATAAGAACGAACCTGTGAGGTCTGGGTGAGAGTCACAAAGAACTCTTCAACATTTTGGAAAGAGTTGCCGTGCTCTAGACGTACAAAGACCATGTTTATCAGAGCTTCGCTGTTCAACGCTCCAGACTCTAGCGTCAGTTGAGCAACCTGAGAAGTGCTCAGAATGTCCAGCGCCTCAAACTTCAGGGGAGAAAACAAAAACATCATTAGAAATAACATGGTTGGCAAAAACAGTAAGGTGAACAACTGGCTAGCATGACGGTACGCTTACGCTGTCGAAGCCCGTGTTGATCTCACGCAGGTCGTTGTAATCCACATAGATGGAGAATTTGCCAAAGCTCTCCTCAAGCCAAGCACTGAGGCTGCTGGTGTCGGACCCACAAGCTGAGCCTGCAACGATAATGCAAATAAAACGTTCATTAGGAGACGCAGAAATTCACAGAACCAGGGCAGCGCAGGCTTTCGGCACAAAACACAAAAAAAATTATAAACCTCATTGGACCTACCCGAGGAGTGTCTCTGCTTCAGGTAGCCCAACAGGACTTGAGTGAGCTCCTGCTTTCTCAGTGAAGTCATCTGCTCAAAGATGCTGCTCAGAGCACCAACGCTACAGTGCAAAGATCAAAACAAAAGGTAAGGACGATGCCTAAGTAACATCGATTTTCACCACCCTCTGAAACTGCTTTAGAAACACCCTCACATTCTTTTTGACAGTATTATGACAAAGGCATTTCAGAGCGGTCAAAATCTTAGGGAGCGCTACGTACATGATGTGGTATTCGTTGCAGTCGGTGTTTAATGTTGCTGTCTGGAGCATCTCTGCAGTCAAGCTGGGAAGCAGAGGAATCAGTTTCACCGTGAACCAGGAAACCCAGTCGTAGGTCACAAAGTCGGCAAAATGAAGACTGATGATGGTGAAGGTTCGATTCATCATGATGTCCCTCACCACAGGGTTGATGTCCAAATCCTAGAGGAAATGACCCAAAGAAAGCGATTGTGACATCTGGAATTTTGTCACGAATGCACTTCAAAAAAATTTTTTTTTTTTTCCCACACAGAATAAGGCTTGCCATCTTAGTAATAAGAACGAACCTGTGAGGTCTGGGTGAGAGTCACAAAGAACTCTTCAACATTTTGGAAAGAGTTGCCGTGCTCTAGACGTTCAAAGACCATGTTTATCAAAGCTTCGCTGTTCAACGCTCCAGACTCTAGCGTCAGTTGAGCAACCTGAGAAGTGCTCAGAATGTCCAGCGCCTCAAACTTCAGGGGAGAAAACAAAAACATCATTAGAAATAACATGGTTGGCAAAAACAGTAAGGTGAACAACTGGCTAGCATGACGGTACGCTTACGCTGTCGAAGCCCGTGTTGATCTCACGCAGGTCGTTGTAATCCACATAGATGGAGAATTTGCCAAAGCTCTCCTCAAGCCAAGCACTGAGGCTGCTGGTGTCGGACCCACAAGCTGAGCCTGCAACGATAATGCACAGGAAACGCTCATTAGGAGACGCAGACATTCACAGAACCAGAGCAACGCAGGCTTTTGGCACAAAACACAAAAAAAAATCATAACCCTTATTGGACCTACCCGAGGCGTGTCTCTGCTTCAGGTAGCCCAACAGGACTTGAGCGAGCTCCTGCTGTCTCAGCGAAGTCATCTGCTCAAAGATGCTGCTCAGAGCACCAACGCTACAGTGCAAAGATCAAAACAAAAGGTAAGGACGATGCCTAAGTAACATCGATTTTCACCACCCTCTCAAACTGCTTTAGAAACACCCTCACATTCTTTTTGACAGTATTATGACAAAGGCATTTCAGAGCGGTCAAAATCTTAGGGAGCGCTACGTACATGATGTTGTATTCGTTGCAGTTGGTGTTTAATGTTGCTGTCTGGAGCATCTCTGCAGTCAAGCTGGGAAGCAGAGGAATCAGTTTCACCGTGAACCAGGAAACCCAGTCGTAGGTCACAAAGTCGGCAAAATGAAGACTGATGATGGTGAAGGTTCGATTCATCATGATGTCCCTCACCACAGGGTTGATGTCCAAATCCTAGAGGAAATGACCCAAAGAAAGCGATTGTCACATCTGGAATTTTGTCACGAATGCACTTCAAAATGTTTTTTTTCTTTTTTCCCACACAAAATAAGGCTTGCCATCTTAGTAATAAGAACGAACCTGTGAGGTCTGGGTGAGAGTCACAAAGAACTCTTCAACATTTTGGAAAGAGTTGCCGTGCTCTAGACGTTCAAAGACCATGTTTATCAGAGCTTCGCTGTTCAACGCTCCAGACTCTAGCGTTAGTTGAGCAACCTGAGAAGTGCTCAGAATGTCCAGCGCCTCAAACTTCAGGGGAGAAAACAAAAACATCATTAGAAGTAACATGGTTGGCAAAAACAGGAAGGTGAACAACTGGCTAGCATGACGGTACGCTTACGCTGTCGAAGCCCGTGTTGATCTCACGCAGGTCGTTGTAATCCACATAGATGGAGAATTTGCCAAAGCTCTCCTCAAGCCAAGCACTGAGGCTGCTGGTATCGGACCCACAAGCTGAGCCTGCAACGATAATGCACAGGAAACGCTCATTAGGAGACGCAGACATTCACAGAACCAGAGCAGCGCAGGCTTTCGGCACAAAACACAAAATAAATCATAACCCTCAATGGACCTACCCGAGGCGTGTCTCTGCTTCAGGTAGCCCAACAGGACTTGAGTGAGCTCCTGCTTTCTCAGTGAAGTCATCTGCTCAAAGATGCTGCTCAGAGCACCAACGCTACAGTGCAAAGATCAAAACAAAAGGTAAGGACGATGCCTAAGTAACATCGATTTTCACCACCCTCTGAAACTGCTTTAGAAACACCCTCACATTCTTTTTGACAGTATTATGACAAAGGCATTTCAGAGCGGTCAAAATCTTAGGGAGCGCTACGTACATGATGTGGTATTCGTTGCAGTCGGTGTTTAATGTTGCTGTCTGGAGCATCTCTGCAGTCAAGCTGGGAAGCAGAGGAATCAGTTTCACCGTGAACCAGGAAACCCAGTCGTAGGTCACAAAGTCGGCAAAATGAAGACTGATGATGGTGAAGGTTCGATTCATCATGATGTCCCTCACCACAGGGTTGATGTCCAAATCCTAGAGGAAATGACCCAAAGAAAGCGATTGTGACATCTGGAATTTTGTCACGAATGCACTTCAAAAATTTTTTATTTTTTTTTCCCACACAGAATAAGGCTTGCCATCTTAGTAATAAGAACGAACCTGTGAGGTCTGGGTGAGAGTCACAAAGAACTCTTCAACATTTTGGAAAGAGTTGCCGTGCTCTAGACGTTCAAAGACCATGTTTATCAGAGCTTCGCTGTTCAACGCTCCAGACTCTAGCGTCAGTTGAGCAACCTGAGAAGTGCTCAGAATGTCCAGCGCCTCAAACTTCAGGGGAGAAAACAAAAACATCATTAGAAATAACATGGTTGGCAAAAACAGTAAGGTGAACAACTGGCTAGCATGACGGTACGCTTACGCTGTCGAAGCCCGTGTTGATCTCACGCAGGTCGTTGTAATCCACATAGATGGAGAATTTGCCAAAGCTCTCCTCAAGCCAAGCACTGAGGCTGCTGGTGTCGGACCCACAAGCTGAGCCTGCAACGATAATGCACAGGAAACGCTCATTAGGAGACGCAGAAATTCACAGAACCAGGGCAGCGCAGGCTTTCGGCACAAAACACAAAAAAAATTATAAACCTCATTGGACCTACCCGAGGAGTGTCTCTGCTTCAGGTAGCCCAACAGGACTTGAGCGAGCTCCTGCTGTCTCAGCGAAGTCATCTGCTCAAAGATGCTGCTCAGAGCACCAACGCTACAGTGCAAAGATCAAAACAAAAGGTAAGGACGATGCCTAAGTAACATCGATTTTCACCACCCTCTGAAACTGCTATAGAAACACCCTCACATTCTTTTTGACAGTATTATGACAAAGGCATTTCAGAGCGGTCAAAAACTTAGGGAGCGCTACGTACATGATGTTGTATTCGTTGCAGTCGGTGTTTAATGTTGCTGTCTGGAGCATCTCTGCAGTCAAGCTGGGAAGCAGAGGAATCAGTTTCACCGTGAACCAGGAAACCCAGTCGTAGGTCACAAAGTCGGCAAAATGAAGACTGATGATGGTGAAGGTTCGATTCATCATGATGTCCCTCACCACAGGGTTGATGCCCAAATCCTAGAGGAAATGACCCACAGAAAGCGATTGTCACATCTGGAATTTTGTCCCGAATGCACTTCAAAATGTTTTTTTTTTTTTTCCCGACACAGAATAAGGCTTGCCATCTTAGTAATAAGAACGAACCTGTGAGGTCTGGGTGAGAGTCACAAAGAACTCTTCAACATTTTGGAAAGAGTTGCCGTGCTCTAGACGTTCAAAGACCATGTTTATCAGAGCTTCGCTGTTCAACGCTCCAGACTCTAGCGTCAGTTGAGCAACCTGAGAAGTGCTCAGAATGTCCAGCGCCTCAAACTTCAGGGGAGAAAACAAAAACATCATTAGAAATAACATGGTTGACCAAAACAGTCAGGTGAACAACTGGCTAGCATGACGGTACGCTTACGCTGTCGAAGCCCGTGTTGATCTCACGCAGGTCGTTGTAATCCACATAGATGGAGAATTTGCCAAAGCTCTCCTCAAGCCAAGCACTGAGGCTGCTGGTGTCGGACCCACAAGCTGAGCCTGCAACGATAATGCACAGGAAACGCTCATTAGGAGACGCAGACATTCACAGAACCAGAGCAGCGCAGGCTTTTGGCACAAAACACAAAAAAAATCATAACCTTTATTGGACCTACCCGAGGCGTGTCTCTGCTTCAGGTAGCCCAACAGGACT
Source organism: Barbus barbus (assembly GCF_936440315.1). Lineage (NCBI taxonomy): Eukaryota > Metazoa > Chordata > Actinopteri > Cypriniformes > Cyprinidae > Barbus > Barbus barbus. Next base: position 165,789 of record NC_136735.1, read on the forward strand.
TGAGCGAGCTCCTGCTGTCTCAGCGAAGTCATCTGCTCAAAGATGCTGCTCAGAGCACCAACGCTACAGTGCAAAGATCAAAACAAAAGGTAAGGACGATGCCTAAGTAACATCGATTTTCACCACCCTCTGAAACTGCTTTAGAAACACCCTCACATTCTTTTTGACAGTATTATGACAAAGGCATTTCAGAGCGGTCAAAATCTTAGGGAGCGCTACGTACATGATGTTGTATTCGTTGCAGTTGGTGTTTAATGTTGCTGTCTGGAGCATCTCTGCAGTCAAGCTGGGAAGCAGAGGAATCAGTTTCACCGTGAACCAGGAAACCCAGTCGTAGGTCACAAAGTCGGCAAAATGAAGACTGATGATGGTGAAGGTTCGATTCATCATGATGTCCCTCACCACAGGGTTGATGTCCAAATCCTAGAGGAAATGACCCAAAGAAAGCGATTGTCACATCTGGAATTTTGTCACGAATGCACTTCAAAATGTTTTTTTTCTTTTTTCCCACACAGAATAAGGCTTGCCATCTTAGTAATAAGAACGAACCTGTGAGGTCTGGGTGAGAGTCACAAAGAACTCTTCAACATTTTGGAAAGAGTTGCCGTGCTCTAGACGTACAAAGACCATGTTTATCAGAGCTTCGCTGTTCAACGCTCCAGACTCTAGCGTCAGTTGAGCAACCTGAGAAGTGCTCAGAATGTCCAGCGCCTCAAACTTCAGGGGAGAAAACAAAAACATCATTAGAAATAACATGGTTGGCAAAAACAGTAAGGTGAACAACTGGCTAGCATGACGGTACGCTTACGCTGTCGAAGCCCGTGTTGATCTCACGCAGGTCGTTGTAATCCACATAGATGGAGAATTTGCCAAAGCTCTCCTCAAGCCAAGCACTGAGGCTGCTGGTGTCGGACCCACAAGCTGAGCCTGCAACGATAATGCAAATAAAACGTTCATTAGGAGACGCAGAAATTCACAGAACCAGGGCAGCGCAGGCTTTCGGCACAAAACACAAAAAAAATTATAAACCTCATTGGACCTACCCGAGGAGTGTCTCTGCTTCAGGTAGCCCAACAGGACTTGAGTGAGCTCCTGCTTTCTCAGTGAAGTCATCTGCTCAAAGATGCTGCTCAGAGCACCAACGCTACAGTGCAAAGATCAAAACAAAAGGTAAGGACGATGCCTAAGTAACATCGATTTTCACCACCCTCTGAAACTGCTTTAGAAACACCCTCACATTCTTTTTGACAGTATTATGACAAAGGCATTTCAGAGCGGTCAAAATCTTAGGGAGCGCTACGTACATGATGTGGTATTCGTTGCAGTCGGTGTTTAATGTTGCTGTCTGGAGCATCTCTGCAGTCAAGCTGGGAAGCAGAGGAATCAGTTTCACCGTGAACCAGGAAACCCAGTCGTAGGTCACAAAGTCGGCAAAATGAAGACTGATGATGGTGAAGGTTCGATTCATCATGATGTCCCTCACCACAGGGTTGATGTCCAAATCCTAGAGGAAATGACCCAAAGAAAGCGATTGTGACATCTGGAATTTTGTCACGAATGCACTTCAAAAAAATTTTTTTTTTTTTCCCACACAGAATAAGGCTTGCCATCTTAGTAATAAGAACGAACCTGTGAGGTCTGGGTGAGAGTCACAAAGAACTCTTCAACATTTTGGAAAGAGTTGCCGTGCTCTAGACGTTCAAAGACCATGTTTATCAAAGCTTCGCTGTTCAACGCTCCAGACTCTAGCGTCAGTTGAGCAACCTGAGAAGTGCTCAGAATGTCCAGCGCCTCAAACTTCAGGGGAGAAAACAAAAACATCATTAGAAATAACATGGTTGGCAAAAACAGTAAGGTGAACAACTGGCTAGCATGACGGTACGCTTACGCTGTCGAAGCCCGTGTTGATCTCACGCAGGTCGTTGTAATCCACATAGATGGAGAATTTGCCAAAGCTCTCCTCAAGCCAAGCACTGAGGCTGCTGGTGTCGGACCCACAAGCTGAGCCTGCAACGATAATGCACAGGAAACGCTCATTAGGAGACGCAGACATTCACAGAACCAGAGCAACGCAGGCTTTTGGCACAAAACACAAAAAAAAATCATAACCCTTATTGGACCTACCCGAGGCGTGTCTCTGCTTCAGGTAGCCCAACAGGACTTGAGCGAGCTCCTGCTGTCTCAGCGAAGTCATCTGCTCAAAGATGCTGCTCAGAGCACCAACGCTACAGTGCAAAGATCAAAACAAAAGGTAAGGACGATGCCTAAGTAACATCGATTTTCACCACCCTCTCAAACTGCTTTAGAAACACCCTCACATTCTTTTTGACAGTATTATGACAAAGGCATTTCAGAGCGGTCAAAATCTTAGGGAGCGCTACGTACATGATGTTGTATTCGTTGCAGTTGGTGTTTAATGTTGCTGTCTGGAGCATCTCTGCAGTCAAGCTGGGAAGCAGAGGAATCAGTTTCACCGTGAACCAGGAAACCCAGTCGTAGGTCACAAAGTCGGCAAAATGAAGACTGATGATGGTGAAGGTTCGATTCATCATGATGTCCCTCACCACAGGGTTGATGTCCAAATCCTAGAGGAAATGACCCAAAGAAAGCGATTGTCACATCTGGAATTTTGTCACGAATGCACTTCAAAATGTTTTTTTTCTTTTTTCCCACACAAAATAAGGCTTGCCATCTTAGTAATAAGAACGAACCTGTGAGGTCTGGGTGAGAGTCACAAAGAACTCTTCAACATTTTGGAAAGAGTTGCCGTGCTCTAGACGTTCAAAGACCATGTTTATCAGAGCTTCGCTGTTCAACGCTCCAGACTCTAGCGTTAGTTGAGCAACCTGAGAAGTGCTCAGAATGTCCAGCGCCTCAAACTTCAGGGGAGAAAACAAAAACATCATTAGAAGTAACATGGTTGGCAAAAACAGGAAGGTGAACAACTGGCTAGCATGACGGTACGCTTACGCTGTCGAAGCCCGTGTTGATCTCACGCAGGTCGTTGTAATCCACATAGATGGAGAATTTGCCAAAGCTCTCCTCAAGCCAAGCACTGAGGCTGCTGGTATCGGACCCACAAGCTGAGCCTGCAACGATAATGCACAGGAAACGCTCATTAGGAGACGCAGACATTCACAGAACCAGAGCAGCGCAGGCTTTCGGCACAAAACACAAAATAAATCATAACCCTCAATGGACCTACCCGAGGCGTGTCTCTGCTTCAGGTAGCCCAACAGGACTTGAGTGAGCTCCTGCTTTCTCAGTGAAGTCATCTGCTCAAAGATGCTGCTCAGAGCACCAACGCTACAGTGCAAAGATCAAAACAAAAGGTAAGGACGATGCCTAAGTAACATCGATTTTCACCACCCTCTGAAACTGCTTTAGAAACACCCTCACATTCTTTTTGACAGTATTATGACAAAGGCATTTCAGAGCGGTCAAAATCTTAGGGAGCGCTACGTACATGATGTGGTATTCGTTGCAGTCGGTGTTTAATGTTGCTGTCTGGAGCATCTCTGCAGTCAAGCTGGGAAGCAGAGGAATCAGTTTCACCGTGAACCAGGAAACCCAGTCGTAGGTCACAAAGTCGGCAAAATGAAGACTGATGATGGTGAAGGTTCGATTCATCATGATGTCCCTCACCACAGGGTTGATGTCCAAATCCTAGAGGAAATGACCCAAAGAAAGCGATTGTGACATCTGGAATTTTGTCACGAATGCACTTCAAAAATTTTTTATTTTTTTTTCCCACACAGAATAAGGCTTGCCATCTTAGTAATAAGAACGAACCTGTGAGGTCTGGGTGAGAGTCACAAAGAACTCTTCAACATTTTGGAAAGAGTTGCCGTGCTCTAGACGTTCAAAGACCATGTTTATCAGAGCTTCGCTGTTCAACGCTCCAGACTCTAGCGTCAGTTGAGCAACCTGAGAAGTGCTCAGAATGTCCAGCGCCTCAAACTTCAGGGGAGAAAACAAAAACATCATTAGAAATAACATGGTTGGCAAAAACAGTAAGGTGAACAACTGGCTAGCATGACGGTACGCTTACGCTGTCGAAGCCCGTGTTGATCTCACGCAGGTCGTTGTAATCCACATAGATGGAGAATTTGCCAAAGCTCTCCTCAAGCCAAGCACTGAGGCTGCTGGTGTCGGACCCACAAGCTGAGCCTGCAACGATAATGCACAGGAAACGCTCATTAGGAGACGCAGAAATTCACAGAACCAGGGCAGCGCAGGCTTTCGGCACAAAACACAAAAAAAATTATAAACCTCATTGGACCTACCCGAGGAGTGTCTCTGCTTCAGGTAGCCCAACAGGACTTGAGCGAGCTCCTGCTGTCTCAGCGAAGTCATCTGCTCAAAGATGCTGCTCAGAGCACCAACGCTACAGTGCAAAGATCAAAACAAAAGGTAAGGACGATGCCTAAGTAACATCGATTTTCACCACCCTCTGAAACTGCTATAGAAACACCCTCACATTCTTTTTGACAGTATTATGACAAAGGCATTTCAGAGCGGTCAAAAACTTAGGGAGCGCTACGTACATGATGTTGTATTCGTTGCAGTCGGTGTTTAATGTTGCTGTCTGGAGCATCTCTGCAGTCAAGCTGGGAAGCAGAGGAATCAGTTTCACCGTGAACCAGGAAACCCAGTCGTAGGTCACAAAGTCGGCAAAATGAAGACTGATGATGGTGAAGGTTCGATTCATCATGATGTCCCTCACCACAGGGTTGATGCCCAAATCCTAGAGGAAATGACCCACAGAAAGCGATTGTCACATCTGGAATTTTGTCCCGAATGCACTTCAAAATGTTTTTTTTTTTTTTCCCGACACAGAATAAGGCTTGCCATCTTAGTAATAAGAACGAACCTGTGAGGTCTGGGTGAGAGTCACAAAGAACTCTTCAACATTTTGGAAAGAGTTGCCGTGCTCTAGACGTTCAAAGACCATGTTTATCAGAGCTTCGCTGTTCAACGCTCCAGACTCTACCGTCAGTTGAGCAACCTGAGAAGTGCTCAGAATGTCCAGCGCCTCAAACTTCAGGGGAGAAAACAAAAACATCATTAGAAATAACATGGTTGACCAAAACAGTCAGGTGAACAACTGGCTAGCATGACGGTACGCTTACGCTGTCGAAGCCCGTGTTGATCTCACGCAGGTCGTTGTAATCCACATAGATGGAGAATTTGCCAAAGCTCTCCTCAAGCCAAGCACTGAGGCTGCTGGTGTCGGACCCACAAGCTGAGCCTGCAACGATAATGCACAGGAAACGCTCATTAGGAGACGCAGACATTCACAGAACCAGAGCAGCGCAGGCTTTTGGCACAAAACACAAAAAAAATCATAACCTTTATTGGACCTACCCGAGGCGTGTCTCTGCTTCAGGTAGCCCAACAGGACTTGAGCGAGCTCCTGCTGTCTCAGCGAAGTCATCTGCTCAAAGATGCTGCTCAGAGCACCAACGCTACAGTGCAAAGATCAAAACAAAAGGTAAGGACGATGCCTAAGTAACATCGATTTTCACCACCCTCTGAAACTGCTTTAGAAACACCCTCACATTCTTTTTGACAGTATTATGACAAAGGCATTTCAGAGCGGTCAAAATCTTAGGGAGCGCTACGTACATGATGTTGTATTCGTTGCAGTTGGTGTTTAATGTTGCTGTCTGGAGCATCTCTGCAGTCAAGCTGGGAAGCAGAGGAATCAGTTTCACCGTGAACCAGGAAACCCAGTCGTAGGTCACAAAGTCGGCAAAATGAAGACTGATGATGGTGAAGGTTCGATTCATCATGATGTCCCTCACCACAGGGTTGATGTCCAAATCCTAGAGGAAATGACCCAAAGAAAGCGATTGTCACATCTGGAATTTTGTCACGAATGCACTTCAAAATGTTTTTTTTCTTTTTTCCCACACAGAATAAGGCTTGCCATCTTAGTAATAAGAACGAACCTGTGAGGTCTGGGTGAGAGTCACAAAGAACTCTTCAACATTTTGGAAAGAGTTGCCGTGCTCTAGACGTACAAAGACCATGTTTATCAGAGCTTCGCTGTTCAACGCTCCAGACTCTAGCGTCAGTTGAGCAACCTGAGAAGTGCTCAGAATGTCCAGCGCCTCAAACTTCAGGGGAGAAAACAAAAACATCATTAGAAATAACATGGTTGGCAAAAACAGTAAGGTGAACAACTGGCTAGCATGACGGTACGCTTACGCTGTCGAAGCCCGTGTTGATCTCACGCAGGTCGTTGTAATCCACATAGATGGAGAATTTGCCAAAGCTCTCCTCAAGCCAAGCACTGAGGCTGCTGGTGTCGGACCCACAAGCTGAGCCTGCAACGATAATGCAAATAAAACGTTCATTAGGAGACGCAGAAATTCACAGAACCAGGGCAGCGCAGGCTTTCGGCACAAAACACAAAAAAAATTATAAACCTCATTGGACCTACCCGAGGAGTGTCTCTGCTTCAGGTAGCCCAACAGGACTTGAGCGAGCTCCTGCTGTCTCAGCGAAGTCATCTGCTCAAAGATGCTGCTCAGAGCACCAACGCTACAGTGCAAAGATCAAAACAAAAGGTAAGGACGATGCCTAAGTAACATCGATTTTCACCACCCTCTCAAACTGCTTTAGAAACACCCTCACATTCTTTTTGACAGTATTATGACAAAGGCATTTCAGAGCGGTCAAAATCTTAGGGAGCGCTACGTACATGATGTTGTATTCGTTGCAGTTGGTGTTTAATGTTGCTGTCTGGAGCATCTCTGCAGTCAAGCTGGGAAGCAGAGGAATCAGTTTCACCGTGAACCAGGAAACCCAGTCGTAGGTCACAAAGTCGGCAAAATGAAGACTGATGATGGTGAAGGTTCGATTCATCATGATGTCCCTCACCACAGGGTTGATGTCCAAATCCTAGAGGAAATGACCCAAAGAAAGCGATTGTCACATCTGGAATTTTGTCACGAATGCACTTCAAAATGTTTTTTTTCTTTTTTCCCACACAAAATAAGGCTTGCCATCTTAGTAATAAGAACGAACCTGTGAGGTCTGGGTGAGAGTCACAAAGAACTCTTCAACATTTTGGAAAGAGTTGCCGTGCTCTAGACGTTCAAAGACCATGTTTATCAGAGCTTCGCTGTTCAACGCTCCAGACTCTAGCGTCAGTTGAGCAACCTGAGAAGTGCTCAGAATGTCCAGCGCCTCAAACTTCAGGGGAGAAAACAAAAACATCATTAGAAGTAACATGGTTGGCAAAAACAGGAAGGTGAACAACTGGCTAGCATGACGGTACGCTTACGCTGTCGAAGCCCGTGTTGATCTCACGCAGGTCGTTGTAATCCACATAGATGGAGAATTTGCCAAAGCTCTCCTCAAGCCAAGCACTGAGGCTGCTGGTATCGGACCCACAAGCTGAGCCTGCAACGATAATGCACAGGAAACGCTCATTAGGAGACGCAGACATTCACAGAACCAGAGCAGCGCAGGCTTTCGGCACAAAACACAAAATAAATCATAACCCTCAATGGACCTACCCGAGGCGTGTCTCTGCTTCAGGTAGCCCAACAGGACTTGAGTGAGCTCCTGCTTTCTCAGTGAAGTCATCTGCTCAAAGATGCTGCTCAGAGCACCAACGCTACAGTGCAAAGATCAAAACAAAAGGTAAGGACGATGCCTAAGTAACATCGATTTTCACCACCCTCTGAAACTGCTTTAGAAACACCCTCACATTCTTTTTGACAGTATTATGACAAAGGCATTTCAGAGCGGTCAAAATCTTAGGGAGCGCTACGTACATGATGTGGTATTCGTTGCAGTCGGTGTTTAATGTTGCTGTCTGGAGCATCTCTGCAGTCAAGCTGGGAAGCAGAGGAATCAGTTTCACCGTGAACCAGGAAACCCAGTCGTAGGTCACAAAGTCGGCAAAATGAAGACTGATGATGGTGAAGGTTCGATTCATCATGATGTCCCTCACCACAGGGTTGATGTCCAAATCCTAGAGGAAATGACCCAAAGAAAGCGATTGTGACATCTGGAATTTTGTCACGAATGCACTTCAAAAAAATTTTTTTTTTTTTTCCCACACAGAATAAGGCTTGCCATCTTAGTAATAAGAACGAACCTGTGAGGTCTGGGTGAGAGTCACAAAGAACTCTTCAACATTTTGGAAAGAGTTGCCGTGCTCTAGACGTTCAAAGACCATGTTTATCAGAGCTTCGCTGTTCAACGCTCCAGACTCTAGCGTCAGTTGAGCAACCTGAGAAGTGCTCAGAATGTCCAGCGCCTCAAACTTCAGGGGAGAAAACAAAAACATCATTAGAAATAACATGGTTGGCAAAAACAGTAAGGTGAACAACTGGCTAGCATGACGGTACGCTTACGCTGTCGAAGCCCGTGTTGATCTCACGCAGGTCGTTGTAATCCACATAGATGGAGAATTTGCCAAAGCTCTCCTCAAGCCAAGCACTGGGGCTGCTGGTGTCGGACCCACAAGCTGAGCCTGCAACGATAATGCACAGGAAACGCTCATTAGGAGACGCAGAAATTCACAGAACGAGGGCAGCGCAGGCTTTCGGCACAAAACACAAAAAAAATTATAAACCTCATTGGACCTACCCGAGGAGTGTCTCTGCTTCAGGTAGCCCAACAGGACTTGAGCGAGCTCCTGCTGTCTCAGCGAAGTCATCTGCTCAAAGATGCTGCTCAGAGCACCAACGCTACAGTGCAAAGATCAAAACAAAAGGTAAGGACGATGCCTAAGTAACATCGATTTTCACCACCCTCTGAAACTGCTATAGAAACACCCTCACATTCTTTTTGACAGTATTATGACAAAGGCATTTCAGAGCGGTCAAAAACTTAGGGAGCGCTACGTACATGATGTTGTATTCGTTGCAGTCGGTGTTTAATGTTGCTGTCTGGAGCATCTCTGCAGTCAAGCTGGGAAGCAGAGGAATCAGTTTCACCGTGAACCAGGAAACCCAGTCGTAGGTCACAAAGTCGGCAAAATGAAGACTGATGATGGTGAAGGTTCGATTCATCATGATGTCCCTCACCACAGGGTTGATGCCCAAATCCTAGAGGAAATGACCCACAGAAAGCGATTGTCACATCTGGAATTTTGTCCCGAATGCACTTCAAAATGTTTTTTTTTTTTTTCCCGACACAGAATAAGGCTTGCCATCTTAGTAATAAGAACGAACCTGTGAGGTCTGGGTGAGAGTCACAAAGAACTCTTCAACATTTTGGAAAGAGTTGCCGTGCTCTAGACGTTCAAAGACCATGTTTATCAGAGCTTCGCTGTTCAACGCTCCAGACTCTAGCGTCAGTTGAGCAACCTGAGAAGTGCTCAGAATGTCCAGCGCCTCAAACTTCAGGGGAGAAAACAAAAACATCATTAGAAATAACATGGTTGACCAAAACAGTCAGGTGAACAACTGGCTAGCATGACGGTACGCTTACGCTGTCGAAGCCCGTGTTGATCTCACGCAGGTCGTTGTAATCCACATAGATGGAGAATTTGCCAAAGCTCTCCTCAAGCCAAGCACTGAGGCTGCTGGTGTCGGACCCACAAGCTGAGCCTGCAACGATAATGCACAGGAAACGCTCATTAGGAGACGCAGACATTCACAGAACCAGAGCAGCGCAGGCTTTTGGCACAAAACACAAAAAAAATCATAACCTTTATTGGACCTACCCGAGGCGTGTCTCTGCTTCAGGTAGCCCAACAGGACTTGAGCGAGCTCCTGCTGTCTCAGCGAAGTCATCTGCTCAAAGATGCTGCTCAGAGCACCAACGCTACAGTGCAAAGATCAAAACAAAAGGTAAGGACGATGCCTAAGTAACATCGATTTTCACCACCCTCTCAAACTGCTTTAGAAACACCCTCACATTCTTTTTGACAGTATTATGACAAAGGCATTTCAGAGCGGTCAAAATCTTAGGGAGCGCTACGTACATGATGTTGTATTCGTTGCAGTTGGTGTTTAATGTTGCTGTCTGGAGCATCTCTGCAGTCAAGCTGGGAAGCAGAGGAATCAGTTTCACCGTGAACCAGGAAACCCAGTCGTAGGTCACAAAGTCGGCAAAATGAAGACTGATGATGGTGAAGGTTCGATTCATCATGATGTCCCTCACCACAGGGTTGATGTCCAAATCCTAGAGGAAATGACCCAAAGAAAGCGATTGTCACATCTGGAATTTTGTCACGAATGCACTTCAAAATGTTTTTTTTCTTTTTTCCCACACAGAATAAGGCTTGCCATCTTAGTAATAAGAACGAACCTGTGAGGTCTGGGTGAGAGTCACAAAGAACTCTTCAACATTTTGGAAAGAGTTGCCGTGCTCTAGACGTTCAAAGACCATGTTTATCAGAGCTTCGCTGTTCAACGCTCCAGACTCTAGCGTCAGTTGAGCAACCTGAGAAGTGCTCAGAATGTCCAGCGCCTCAAACTTCAGGGGAGAAAACAAAAACATCATTAGAAATAACATGGTTGGCAAAAACAGTAAGGTGAACAACTGGCTAGCATGACGGTACGCTTACGCTGTCGAAGCCCGTGTTGATCTCACGCAGGTCGTTGTAATCCACATAGATGGAGAATTTGCCAAAGCTCTCCTCAAGCCAAGCACTGAGGCTGCTGGTGTCGGACCCACAAGCTGAGCCTGCAACGATAATGCAAATAAAACGTTCATTAGGAGACGCAGAAATTCACAGAACCAGGGCAGCGCAGGCTTTCGGCACAAAACACAAAAAAAATTATAAACCTCATTGGACCTACCCGAGGAGTGTCTCTGCTTCAGGTAGCCCAACAGGACTTGAGCGAGCTCCTGCTGTCTCAGCGAAGTCATCTGCTCAAAGATGCTGCTCAGAGCACCAACGCTACAGTGCAAAGATCAAAACAAAAGGTAAGGACGATGCCTAAGTAACATCGATTTTCACCACCCTCTGAAACTGCTATAGAAACACCCTCACATTCTTTTTGACAGTATTATGACAAAGGCATTTCAGAGCGGTCAAAAACTTAGGGAGCGCTACGTACATGATGTTGTATTCGTTGCAGTCGGTGTTTAATGTTGCTGTCTGGAGCATCTCTGCAGTCAAGCTGGGAAGCAGAGGAATCAGTTTCACCGTGAACCAGGAAACCCAGTCGTAGGTCACAAAGTCGGCAAAATGAAGACTGATGATGGTGAAGGTTCGATTCATCATGATGTCCCTCACCACAGGGTTGATGCCCAAATCCTAGAGGAAATGACCCACAGAAAGCGATTGTCACATCTGGAATTTTGTCCCGAATGCACTTCAAAATGTTTTTTTTTTTTTTCCCGACACAGAATAAGGCTTGCCATCTTAGTAATAAGAACGAACCTGTGAGGTCTGGGTGAGAGTCACAAAGAACTCTTCAACATTTTGGAAAGAGTTGCCGTGCTCTAGACGTTCAAAGACCATGTTTATCAGAGCTTCGCTGTTCAACGCTCCAGACTCTAGCGTCAGTTGAGCAACCTGAGAAGTGCTCAGAATGTCCAGCGCCTCAAACTTCAGGGGAGAAAACAAAAACATCATTAGAAATAACATGGTTGACCAAAACAGTCAGGTGAACAACTGGCTAGCATGACGGTACGCTTACGCTGTCGAAGCCCGTGTTGATCTCACGCAGGTCGTTGTAATCCACATAGATGGAGAATTTGCCAAAGCTCTCCTCAAGCCAAGCACTGAGGCTGCTGGTGTCGGACCCACAAGCTGAGCCTGCAACGATAATGCACAGGAAACGCTCATTAGGAGACGCAGACATTCACAGAACCAGAGCAGCGCAGGCTTTTGGCACAAAACACAAAAAAAATCATAACCTTTATTGGACCTACCCGAGGCGTGTCTCTGCTTCAGGTAGCCCAACAGGACTTGAGCGAGCTCCTGCTGTCTCAGCGAAGTCATCTGCTCAAAGATGCTGCTCAGAGCACCAACGCTACAGTGCAAAGATCAAAACAAAAGGTAAGGACGATGCCTAAGTAACATCGATTTTCACCACCCTCTGAAACTGCTTTAGAAACACCCTCACATTCTTTTTGACAGTATTATGACAAAGGCATTTCAGGGCGGTCAAAATCTTAGGGAGCGCTACGTACATGATGTTGTATTCGTTGCAGTTGGTGTTTAATGTTGCTGTCTGGAGCATCTCTGCAGTCAAGCTGGGAAGCAGAGGAATCAGTTTCACCGTGAACCAGGAAACCCAGTCGTAGGTCACAAAGTCGGCAAAATGAAGACTGATGATGGTGAAGGTTCGATTCATCATGATGTCCCTCACCACAGGGTTGATGTCCAAATCCTAGAGGAAATGACCCAAAGAAAGCGATTGTCACATCTGGAATTTTGTCACGAATGCACTTCAAAATGTTTTTTTTCTTTTTTCCCACACAGAATAAGGCTTGCCATCTTAGTAATAAGAACGAACCTGTGAGGTCTGGGTGAGAGTCACAAAGAACTCTTCAACATTTTGGAAAGAGTTGCCGTGCTCTAGACGTACAAAGACCATGTTTATCAGAGCTTCGCTGTTCAACGCTCCAGACTCTAGCGTCAGTTGAGCAACCTGAGAAGTGCTCAGAATGTCCAGCGCCTCAAACTTCAGGGGAGAAAACAAAAACATCATTAGAAATAACATGGTTGGCAAAAACAGTAAGGTGAACAACTGGCTAGCATGACGGTACGCTTACGCTGTCGAAGCCCGTGTTGATCTCACGCAGGTCGTTGTAATCCACATAGATGGAGAATTTGCCAAAGCTCTCCTCAAGCCAAGCACTGAGGCTGCTGCTGTCGGACCCACAAGCTGAGCCTGCAACGATAATGCAAATAAAACGTTCATTAGGAGACGCAGAAATTCACAGAACCAGGGCAGCGCAGGCTTTCGGCACAAAACACAAAAAAAATTATAAACCTCATTGGACCTACCCGAGGAGTGTCTCTGCTTCAGGTAGCCCAACAGGACTTGAGCGAGCTCCTGCTGTCTCAGCGAAGTCATCTGCTCAAAGATGCTGCTCAGAGCACCAACGCTACAGTGCAAAGATCAAAACAAAAGGTAAGGACGATGCCTAAGTAACATCGATTTTCACCACCCTCTGAAACTGCTATAGAAACACCCTCACATTCTTTTTGACAGTATTATGACAAAGGCATTTCAGAGCGGTCAAAAACTTAGGGAGCGCTACGTACATGATGTTGTATTCGTTGCAGTCGGTGTTTAATGTTGCTGTCTGGAGCATCTCTGCAGTCAAGCTGGGAAGCAGAGGAATCAGTTTCACCGTGAACCAGGAAACCCAGTCGTAGGTCACAAAGTCGGCAAAATGAAGACTGATGATGGTGAAGGTTCGATTCATCATGATGTCCCTCACCACAGGGTTGATGCCCAAATCCTAGAGGAAATGACCCACAGAAAGCGATTGTCACATCTGGAATTTTGTCCCGAATGCACTTCAAAATGTTTTTTTTTTTTTCCCGACACAGAATAAGGCTTGTCATCTTAGTAATAAGAACGAACCTGTGAGGTCTGGGTGAGAGTCACAAAGAACTCTTCAACATTTTGGAAAGAGTTGCCGTGCTCTAGACGTTCAAAGACCATGTTTATCAGAGCTTCGCTGTTCAACGCTCCAGACTCTAGCGTCAGTTGAGCAACCTGAGAAGTGCTCAGAATGTCCAGCGCCTCAAACTTCAGGGGAGAAAACAAAAACATCATTAGAAATAACATGGTTGACCAAAACAGTCAGGTGAACAACTGGCTAGCATGACGGTACGCTTACGCTGTCGAAGCCCGTGTTGATCTCACGCAGGTCGTTGTAATCCACATAGATGGAGAATTTGCCAAAGCTCTCCTCAAGCCAAGCACTGAGGCTGCTGGTGTCGGACCCACAAGCTGAGCCTGCAACGATAATGCACAGGAAACGCTCATTAGGAGACGCAGACATTCACAGAACCAGAGCAGCGCAGGCTTTTGGCACAAAACACAAAAAAAATCATAACCTTTATTGGACCTACCCGAGGCGTGTCTCTGCTTCAGGTAGCCCAACAGGACTTGAGCGAGCTCCTGCTGTCTCAGCGAAGTCATCTGCTCAAAGATGCTGCTCAGAGCACCAACGCTACAGTGCAAAGATCAAAACAAAAGGTAAGGACGATGCCTAAGTAACATCGATTTTCACCACCCTCTGAAACTGCTTTAGAAACACCCTCACATTCTTTTTGACAGTATTATGACAAAGGCATTTCAGAGCAGTCAAAATCTTAGGGAGCGCTACGTACATGATGTTGTATTCGTTGCAGTCGGTGTTTAATGTTGCTGTCTGGAGCATCTCTGCAGTCAAGCTTGGAAGGAGAGGAATCAGTTTCACCGTGAACCAGGAAACCCAGTCGTAGGTCACAAAGTCGGCAAAATGAAGACTGATGATGGTGAAGGTTCGATTCATCATGATGTCCCTCACCACAGGGTTGATGTCCAAATCCTAGAGGAAATGACCCAAAGAAAGCGATTGTCACATCTGGAATTTTGTCACGAATGCACTTCAAAATGTTTTTTTTCTTTTTTCCCACACAGAATAAGGCTTGCCATCTTAGTAATAAGAACGAACCTGTGAGGTCTGGGTGAGAGTCACAAAGAACTCTTCAACATTTTGGAAAGAGTTGCCGTGCTCTAGACGTTCAAAGACCATGTTTATCAGAGCTTCGCTGTTCAACGCTCCAGACTCTAGCGTCAGTTGAGCAACCTGAGAAGTGCTCAGAATGTCCAGTGCCTCAAACTTCAGGGGAGAAAACAAAAACATCATTAGAAGTAACATGGTTGGCAAAAACAGGAAGGTGAACAACTGGCTAGCATGACGGTACGCTTACGCTGTCGAAGCCCGTGTTGATCTCACGCAGGTCGTTGTAATCCACATAGATGGAGAATTTGCCAAAGCTCTCCTCAAGCCAAGCACTGAGGCTGCTGGTGTCGGACCCACAAGCTGAGCCTGCAACGATAATGCACAGGAAACGCTCATTAGGAGACGCAGACATTCACAGAACCAGAGCAGCGCAGGCTTTCGGCACAAAACACAAAATAAATCATAACCCTCAATGGACCTACCCGAGGCGTGTCTCTGCTTCAGGTAGCCCAACAGGACTTGAGTGAGCTCCTGCTTTCTCAGTGAAGTCATCTGCTCAAAGATGCTGCTCAGAGCACCAACGCTACAGTGCAAAGATCAAAACAAAAGGTAAGGACGATGCCTAAGTAACATCGATTTTCACCACCCTCTGAAACTGCTTTAGAAACACCCTCACATTCTTTTTGACAGTATTATGACAAAGGCATTTCAGAGCGGTCAAAATCTTAGGGAGCGCTACGTACATGATGTTGTATTCGTTGCAGTCGGTGTTTAATGTTGCTGTCTGGAGCATCTCTGCAGTCAAGCTTGGAAGGAGAGGAATCAGTTTCACCGTGAACCAGGAAACCCAGTCGTAGGTCACAAAGTCGGCAAAATGAAGACTGATGATGGTGAAGGTTCGATTCATCATGATGTCCCTCACCACAGGGTTGATGTCCAAATCCTAGAGGAAATGACCCACAGAAAGCGATTGTCACATCTGGAATTTTGTCACGAATGCACTTCAAAATGTTTTTTTTTCTTTTTTCCCACACAGAATAAGGCTTGCCATCTTAGTAATAAGAACGAACCTGTGAGGTCTGGGTGAGAGTCACAAAGAACTCTTCAACATTTTGGAAAGAGTTGCCGTGCTCTAGACGTACAAAGACCATGTTTATCAGAGCTTCGCTGTTCAACGCTCCAGACTCTAGCGTCAGTTGAGCAACCTGAGAAGTGCTCAGAATGTCCAGCGCCTCAAACTTCAGGGGAGAAAACAAAAACATCATTAGAAATAACATGGTTGGCAAAAACAGTAAGGTGAACAACTGGCTAGCATGACGGTACGCTTACGCTGTCGAAGCCCGTGTTGATCTCACGCAGGTCGTTGTAATCCACATAGATGGAGAATTTGCCAAAGCTCTCCTCAAGCCAAGCACTGAGGCTGCTGGTGTCGGACCCACAAGCTGAGCCTGCAACGATAATGCACAGGAAACGCTCATTAGGAGACGCAGACATTCACAGAACCAGAGCAGCGCAGGCTTTCGGCACAAAACACAAAATAAATCATAACCCTCAATGGACCTACCCGAGGCGTGTCTCTGCTTCAGGTAGCCCAACAGGACTTGAGTGAGCTCCTGCTTTCTCAGTGAAGTCATCTGCTCAAAGATGCTGCTCAGAGCACCAACGCTACAGTGCAAAGATCAAAACAAAAGGTAAGGACGATGCCTAAGTAACATCGATTTTCACCACCCTCTGAAACTGCTTTAGAAACACCCTCACATTCTTTTTGACAGTATTATGACAAAGGCATTTCAGAGCGGTCAAAATCTTAGGGAGCGCTACGTACATGATGTGGTATTCGTTGCAGTCGGTGTTTAATGTTGCTGTCTGGAGCATCTCTGCAGTCAAGCTGGGAAGCAGAGGAATCAGTTTCACCGTGAACCAGGAAACCCAGTCGTAGGTCACAAAGTCGGCAAAATGAAGACTGATGATGGTGAAGGTTCGATTCATCATGATGTCCCTCACCACAGGGTTGATGTCCAAATCCTAGAGGAAATGACCCAAAGAAAGCGATTGTCACATCTGGAATTTTGTCACGAATGCACTTCAAAATGTTTTTTTTCTTTTTTCCCACACAGAATAAGGCTTGCCATCTTAGTAATAAGAACGAACCTGTGAGGTCTGGGTGAGAGTCACAAAGAACTCTTCAACATTTTGGAAAGAGTTGCCGTGCTCTAGACGTTCAAAGACCATGTTTATCAGAGCTTCGCTGTTCAACGCTCCAGACTCTAGCGTCAGTTGAGCAACCTGAGAAGTGCTCAGAATGTCCAGCGCCTCAAACTTCAGGGGAGAAAACAAAAACATCATTAGAAGTAACATGGTTGGCAAAAACAGGAAGGTGAACAACTGGCTAGCATGACGGTACGCTTACGCTGTCGAAGCCCGTGTTGATCTCACGCAGGTCGTTGTAATCCACATAGATGGAGAATTTGCCAAAGCTCTCCTCAAGCCAAGCACTGAGGCTGCTGGTGTCGGACCCACAAGCTGAGCCTGCAACGATAATGCACAGGAAACGCTCATTAGGAGACGCAGACATTCACAGAACCAGAGCAACGCAGGCTTTTGGCACAAAACACAAAAAAAATCATAACCCTTATTGGACCTACCCGAGGCGTGTCTCTGCTTCAGGTAGCCCAACAGGACTTGAGCGAGCTCCTGCTGTCTCAGCGAAGTCATCTGCTCAAAGATGCTGCTCAGAGCACCAACGCTACAGTGCAAAGATCAAAACAAAAGGTAAGGACGATGCCTAAGTAACATCGATTTTCACCACCCTCTCAAACTGCTTTAGAAACACCCTCACATTCTTTTTGACAGTATTATGACAAAGGCATTTCAGAGCGGTCAAAATCTTAGGGAGCGCTACGTACATGATGTTGTATTCATTGCAGTTGGTGTTTAATGTTGCTGTCTGGAGCATCTCTGCAGTCAAGCTGGGAAGCAGAGGAATCAGTTTCACCGTGAACCAGGAAACCCAGTCGTAGGTCACAAAGTCGGCAAAATGAAGACTGATGATGGTGAAGGTTCGATTCATCATGATGTCCCTCACCACAGGGTTGATGTCCAAATCCTAGAGGAAATGACCCAAAGAAAGCGATTGTCACATCTGGAATTTTGTCACGAATGCACTTCAAAAAAATTTTATTTTTTTTTCCCACACAGAATAAGGCTTGCCATCTTAGTAATAAGAACGAACCTGGGAGGTCTGGGTGAGAGTCACAAAGAACTCTTCAACATTTTGGAAAGAGTTGCCGTGCTCTAGACGTTCAAAGACCATGTTTATCAAAGCTTCGCTGTTCAACGCTCCAGACTCTAGCGTCAGTTGAGCAACCTGAGAAGTGCTCAGAATGTCCAGCGCCTCAAACTTCAGGGGAGAAAACAAAAACATCATTAGAAATAACATGGTTGGCAAAAACAGTAAGGTGAACAACTGGCTAGCATGACGGTACGCTTACGCTGTCGAAGCCCGTGTTGATCTCACGCAGGTCGTTGTAATCCACATAGATGGAGAATTTGCCAAAGCTCTCCTCAAGCCAAGCACTGAGGCTGCTGGTGTCGGACCCACAAGCTGAGCCTGCAACGATAATGCACAGGAAACGCTCATTAGGAGACGCAGACATTCACAGAACCAGAGCAACGCAGGCTTTTGGCACAAAACACAAAAAAAATCATAACCCTTATTGGACCTACCCGAGGCGTGTCTCTGCTTCAGGTAGCCCAACAGGACTTGAGCGAGCTCCTGCTGTCTCAGCGAAGTCATCTGCTCAAAGATGCTGCTCAGAGCACCAACGCTACAGTGCAAAGATTAAAACAAAAGGTAAGGACGATGCCTAAGTAACATCGATTTTCACCACCCTCTCAAACTGCTTTAGAAACACCCTCATATTCTTTTTGACAGTATTATGACAAAGGCATTTCAGAGCGGTCAAAATCTTAGGGAGCGCTACGTACATGATGTTGTATTCGTTGCAGTTGGTGTTTAATGTTGCTGTCTGGAGCATCTCTGCAGTCAAGCTGGGAAGCAGAGGAATCAGTTTCACCGTGAACCAGGAAACCCAGTCGTAGGTCACAAAGTCGGCAAAATGAAGACTGATGATGGTGAAGGTTCGATTCATCATGATGTCCCTCACCACAGGGTTGATGTCCAAATCCTAGAGGAAATGACCCAAAGAAAGCGATTGTCACATCTGGAATTTTGTCACGAATGCACTTCAAAATGTTTTTTTTTCTTTTTTCCCACACAGAATAAGGCTTGCCATCTTAGTAATAAGAACGAACCTGTGAGGTCTGGGTGAGAGTCACAAAGAACTCTTCAACATTTTGGAAAGAGTTGCCGTGCTCTAGACGTTCAAAGACCATGTTTATCAGAGCTTCGAAGTTCAACGCTCCAGACTCTAGCGTCAGTTGAGCAACCTGAGAAGTGCTCAGAATGTCCAGCGCCTCAAACTTCAGGGGAGAAAACAAAAACATCATTAGAAGTAACATGGTTGGCAAAAACAGGAAGGTGAACAACTGGCTAGCATGACGGTACGCTTACGCTGTCGAAGCCCGTGTTGATCTCACGCAGGTTGTTGTAATCCACATAGATGGAGAATTTGCCAAAGCTCTCCTCAAGCCAAGCACTGAGGCTGCTGGTGTCGGACCCACAAGCTGAGCCTGCAACGATAATGCACAGGAAACGCTCATTAGGAGACGCAGACATTCACAGAACCAGAGCAGCGCAGGCTTTCGGCACAAAACACAAAATAAATCATAACCCTCAATGGACCTACCCGAGGCGTGTCTCTGCTTCAGGTAGCCCAACAGGACTTGAGTGAGCTCCTGCTTTCTCAGTGAAGTCATCTGCTCAAAGATGCTGCTCAGAGCACCAACGCTACAGTGCAAAGATCAAAACAAAAGGTAAGGACGATGCCTAAGTAACATCGATTTTCACCACCCTCTGAAACTGCTTTAGAAACACCCTCACATTCTTTTTGACAGTATTATGACAAAGGCATTTCAGAGCGGTCAAAATCTTAGGGAGCGCTACGTACATGATGTGGTATTCGTTGCAGTCGGTGTTTAATGTTGCTGTCTGGAGCATCTCTGCAGTCAAGCTGGGAAGCAGAGGAATCAGTTTCACCGTGAACCAGGAAACCCAGTCGTAGGTCACAAAGTCGGCAAAATGAAGACTGATGATGGTGAAGGTTCGATTCATCATGATGTCCCTCACCACAGGGTTGATGTCCAAATCCTAGAGGAAATGACCCAAAGAAAGCGATTGTGACATCTGGAATTTTGTCCCGAATGCACTTCAAAATGTTTTTTTTTTTTTTTTCCCGACACAGAATAAGGCTTGCCATCTTAGTAATAAGAACGAACCTGTGAGGTCTGGGTGAGAGTCACAAAGAACTCTTCAACATTTTGGAAAGAGTTGCCGTGCTCTAGACGTTCAAAGACCATGTTTATCAGAGCTTCGCTGTTCAACGCTCCAGACTCTAGCGTCAGTCGAGCAACCTGAGAAGTGCTCAGAATGTCCAGCGCCTCAAACTTCAGGGGAGAAAACAAAAACATCATTAGAAATAACATGGTTGGCAAAAACAGTAAGGTGAACAACTGGCTAGCATGACGGTACGCTTACGCTGTCGAAGCCCGTGTTGATCTCACGCAGGTCGTTGTAATCCACATAGATGGAGAATTTGCCAAAGCTCTCCTCAAGCCAAGCACTGAGGCTGCTGGTGTCGGACCCACAAGGTGAGCCTGCAACGATAATGCACAGGAAACGCTCATTAGGAGACGCAGACATTCACAGAACCAGAGCAGCGCAGGCTTTTGGCACAAAACACAAAAAAAATCATAACCCTTATTGGACCTACCCGAGGCGTGTCTCTGTTTCAGGTAGCCCAACAGGACTTGAGCGAGCTCCTGCTGTCTCAGCGAAGTCATCTGCTCAAAGATGCTGCTCACAGCATCAACGCTACAGTGCAAAGATCAAAACAAAAGGTAAGGACGATGCCTAAGTAACATCGATTTTCACCACCCTCTGAAACTGCTTTAGAAACACCCTCACATTCTTTTTGACAGTATTATGACAAAGGCATTTCAGAGTGGTCAAAATCTTAGGGAGCGCTACGTACATGATGTGGTATTCGTTGCAGTCGGTGTTTAATGTTGCTGTCTGGAGCATCTCTGCAGTCAAGCTGGGAAGCAGAGGAATCAGTTTCACCGTGAACCAGGAAACCCAGTCGTAGGTCACAAAGTCGGCAAAATGAAGACTGATGATGGTGAAGGTTCGATTCATCATGATGTCCCTCACCACAGGGTTGATGCCCAAATCCTAGAGGAAATGACCCACAGAAAGCGATTGTCACATCTGGAATTTTGTCACGAATGCACTTCAAAATGTGTTTTTTTTTTTTTCCCCACACAGAATAAGGCTTGTCACCTTAGTAATAAGAACGAACCTGTGAGGTCTGGGTGAGAGTCACAAAGAACTCTTCAACATTTTGGAAAGAGTTGCCGTGCTCTAGACGTTCAAAGACCATGTTTATCAGAGCTTCGCTGTTCAACGCTCCAGATTCTAGCGTCAGTTGAGCAACCTGAGAAGTGCTCAGAATGTCCAGCGCCTCAAACTTCAGGGGAGAAAACAAAAACATCATTAGAAATAACATGGTTGGCCAAAACAGTCAGGTGAACAACTAGCTAGCATGACGGTACGCTTACGCTGTCAAAGCCCGTGTTGATCTCACGCAGGTCGTTGTAATCCACATAGATGGAGAATTTGCCAAAGCTCTCCTCAAGCCAAGCACTGAGGCTGCTGGTGTCGGACCCACAAGGTGAGCCTGCAACGATAATGCAAAGAAAACGTTTATTAGGAGACGCAGAAATTCACAGAACCAGGGCAGCGCAGGCTTTCGGCACAAAACACAAAAAAAATAATAAACCTCATTGGACCTACCCGAGGCGTGTCTCTGCTTCAGGTAGCCCAACAGGACTTGAGCGAGCTCCTGCTGTCTCAGCGAAGTCATCTGCTCAAAGATGCTGCTCAGAGCACCAACGCTACAGTGCAAAGATCAAAACAAAAGGTAAGGACGATGCCTAAGTAACATCGATTTTCACCACCCTCTGAAACTGCTTTAGAAACACCCTCACATTCTTTTTGACAGTATTATGACAAAGGCATTTCAGAGCGGTCAAAATCTTAGGGAGCGCTACGTACATGATGTGGTATTCGTTGCAGTCGGTGTTTAATGTTGCTGTCTGGAGCATCTCTGCAGTCAAGCTGGGAAGCAGAGGAATCAGTTTCACCGTGAACCAGGAAACCCAGTCGTAGGTCACAAAGTCGGCAAAATGAAGACTGATGATGGTGAAGGTTCGATTCATCATGATGTCCCTCACCACAGGGTTGATGTCCAAATCCTAGAGGAAATGACCCAAAGAAAGCAATTGTCACATCTGGAATTTTGTCACGAATGCACTTCAAAATGTTTTTTTTCTTTTTTCCCACACAGAATAAGGCTTGCCATCTTAGTAATAAGAACGAACCTGTGAGGTCTGGGTGAGAGTCACAAAGAACTCTTCAACATTTTGGAAAGAGTTGCCGTGCTCTAGACGTTCAAAGACCATGTTTATCAGAGCTTCGCTGTTCAACGCTCCAGACTCTAGCGTCAGTTGAGCAACCTGAGAAGTGCTCAGAATGTCCAGCGCCTCAAACTTCAGGGGAGAAAACAAAAACATCATTAGAAGTAACATGGTTGGCAAAAACAGGAAGGTGAACAACTGGCTAGCAAGACGGTACGCTTACGCTGTCGAAGCCCGTGTTGATCTCACGCAGGTCGTTGTAATCCACATAGATGGAGAATTTGCCAAAGCTCTCCTCAAGCCAAGCACTGAGGCTGCTGGTGTCGGACCCACAAGCTGAGCCTGCAACGATAATGCACAGGAAACGCTCATTAGGAGACGCAGACATTCACAGAACCAGAGCAGCGCAGGCTTTCGGCACAAAATAAATCATAACCCTCAATGGACCTACCCGAGGCGTGTCTCTGCTTCAGGTAGCCCAACAGGATTTGAGCGAGCTCCTGCTGTCTCAGCGAAGTCATCTGCTCAAAGATGCTGCTCAGAGCACCAACGCTACAGTGCAAAGATCAAAACAAAAGGTAAGGACGATGCCTAAGTAACATCGATTTTCACCACCCTCTGAAACTGCTATAGAAACTCCCTCACATTCTTTTTGACAGTATTATGACAAAGGCATTTCAGAGCGGTCAAAAACTTAGGGAGCGCTACGTACATGATGTTGTATTCGTTGCAGTCGGTGTTTAATGTTGCTGTCTGGAGCATCTCTGCAGTCAAGCTGGGAAGCAGAGGAATCAGTTTCACCGTGAACCAGGAAACCCAGTCGTAGGTCACAAAGTCGGCAAAATGAAGACTGATGATGGTGAAGGTTCGATTCATCATGATGTCCCTCACCACAGGGTTGATGCCCAAATCCTAGAGGAAATGACCCACAGAAAGCGATTGTCACATCTGGAATTTTGTCCCGAATGCACTTCAAAATGTTTTTTTTTTTTTTTCCCGACACAGAATAAGGCTTGCCATCTTAGTAATAAGAACGAACCTGTGAGGTCTGGGTGAGAGTCACAAAGAACTCTTCAACATTTTGGAAAGAGTTGCCGTGCTCTAGACGTTCAAAGACCATGTTTATCAGAGCTTCGCTGTTCAACGCTCCAGACTCTAGCGTCAGTTGAGCAACCTGAGAAGTGCTCAGAATGTCCAGCGCCTCAAACTTCAGGGGAGAAAACAAAAACATCATTAGAAATAACATGGTTGGCAAAAACAGTAAGGTGAACAACTGGCTAGCATGACGGTACGCTTACGCTGTCGAAGCCCGTGTTGATCTCACGCAGGTCGTTGTAATCCACATAGATGGAGAATTTGCCAAAGCTCTCCTCAAGCCAAGCACTGAGGCTGCTGGTGTCGGACCCACAAGGTGAGCCTGCAACGATAATGCACAGGAAACGCTCATTAGGAGACGCAGACATTCACAGAACCAGAGCAGCGCAGGCTTTTGGCACAAAACACAAAAAAAATCATAACCCTTATTGGACCTACCCGAGGCGTGTCTCTGTTTCAGGTAGCCCAACAGGACTTGAGCGAGCTCCTGCTGTCTCAGCGAAGTCATCTGCTCAAAGATGCTGCTCAGAGCACCAACGCTACAGTGCAAAGATCAAAACAAAAGGTAAGGACGATGCCTAAGTAACATCGATTTTCACCACCCTCTGAAACTGCTTTAGAAACACCCTCACATTCTTTTTGACAGTATTATGACAAAGGCATTTCAGAGCGGTCAAAATTTTAGGGAGCGCTACGTACATGATGTTGTATTCGTTGCAGTTGGTGTTTAATGTTGCTGTCTGGAGCATCTCTGCAGTCAAGCTGGGAAGCAGAGGAATCAGTTTCACCGTGAACCAGGAAACCCAGTCGTAGGTCACAAAGTCGGCAAAATGAAGACTGATGATGGTGAAGGTTCGATTCATCATGATGTCCCTCACCACAGGGTTGATGTCCAAATCCTAGAGGAAATGACCCAAAGAAAGCGATTGTCACATCTGGAATTTTGTCACGAATGCACTTCAAAATGTTTTTTTTCTTTTTTCCCACACAGAATAAGGCTTGCCATCTTAGTAATAAGAACGAACCTGTGAGGTCTGGGTGAGAGTCACAAAGAACTCTTCAACATTTTGGAAAGAGTTGCCGTGCTCTAGACGTTCAAAGACCATGTTTATCAGAGCTTCGCTGTTCAACGCTCCAGACTCTAGCGTCAGTTGAGCAACCTGAGAAGTGCTCAGAATGTCCAGCGCCTCAAACTTCAGGGGAGAAAACAAAAACATCATTAGAAATAACATGGTTGGCCAAAACAGTCAGGTGAACAACTAGCTAGCATGACTGTACGCTTACGCTGTCAAAGCCCGTGTTGATCTCACGCAGGTCGTTGTAATCCACATAGATGGAGAATTTGCCAAAGCTCTCCTCAAGCCAAGCACTGAGGCTGCTGGTGTCGGACCCACAAGCTGAGCCTGCAACGATAATGCACAGGAAACGCTCATTAGGAGACGCAGACATTCACAGAACCAGAGCAACGCAGGCTTTTGGCAAAAAACACAAAAAAAATCATAACCCTTATTGGACCTACCCGAGGCGTGTCTCTGCTTCAGGTAGCCCAACAGGACTTGAGCGAGCTCCTGCTGTCTCAGCGAAGTCATCTGCTCAAAGATGCTGCTCAGAGCACCAACGCTACAGTGCAAAGATCAAAACAAAAGGTAAGGACGATGCCTAAGTAACATCGATTTTCACCACCCTCTCAAACTGCTTTAGAAACACCCTCACATTCTTTTTGACAGTATTATGACAAAGGCATTTCAGAGCGGTCAAAATCTTAGGGAGCGCTACGTACATGATGTGGTATTCGTTGCAGTCGGTGTTTAATGTTGCTGTCTCGAGCATCTCTGCAGTCAAGCTGGGAAGCAGAGGAATCAGTTTCACCGTGAACCAGGAAACCCAGTCGTAGGTCACAAAGTCGGCAAAATGAAGACTGATGATGGTGAAGGTTCGATTCATCATGATGTCCCTCACCACAGGGTTGATGTCCAAATCCTAGAGGAAATGACCCAAAGAAAGCAATTGTCACATCTGGAATTTTGTCACGAATGCACTTCAAAATGTTTTTTTTCTTTTTTCCCACACAGAATAAGGCTTGCCATCTTAGTAATAAGAACGAACCTGTGAGGTCTGGGTGAGAGTCACAAAGAACTCTTCAACATTTTGGAAAGAGTTGCCGTGCTCTAGACGTTCAAAGACCATGTTTATCAGAGCTTCGCTGTTCAACGCTCCAGACTCTAGCGTCAGTTGAGCAACCTGAGAAGTGCTCAGAATGTCCAGCGCCTCAAACTTCAGGGGAGAAAACAAAAACATCATTAGAAGTAACATGGTTGGCAAAAACAGGAAGGTGAACAACTGGCTAGCAAGACGGTACGCTTACGCTGTCGAAGCCCGTGTTGATCTCACGCAGGTCGTTGTAATCCACATAGATGGAGAATTTGCCAAAGCTCTCCTCAAGCCAAGCACTGAGGCGGCTGGTGTCGGACCCACAAGCTGAGCCTGCAACGATAAT
Source organism: Barbus barbus (assembly GCF_936440315.1). Taxonomy (NCBI): domain Eukaryota; kingdom Metazoa; phylum Chordata; class Actinopteri; order Cypriniformes; family Cyprinidae; genus Barbus; species Barbus barbus. The sequence goes on from NC_136735.1 coordinate 191,590, forward strand.
GCACAGGAAACGCTCATTAGGAGACGCAGACATTCACAGAACCAGAGCAGCGCAGGCTTTCGGCACAAAACACAAAATAAATCATAACCCTCAATGGACCTACCCGAGGCGTGTCTCTGCTTCAGGTAGCCCAACAGGACTTGAGTGAGCTCCTGCTTTCTCAGTGAAGTCATCTGCTCAAAGATGCTGCTCAGAGCACCAACGCTACAGTGCAAAGATCAAAACAAAAGGTAAGGACGATGCCTAAGTAACATCGATTTTCACCACCCTCTCAAACTGCTTTAGAAACACCCTCACATTCTTTTTGACAGTATTATGACAAAGGCATTTCAGAGCGGTCAAAATCTTAGGGAGCGCTACGTACATGATGTGGTATTCGTTGCAGTCGGTCTTTAATGTTGCTGTCTGGAGCATCTCTGCAGTCAAGCTGGGAAGCAGAGGAATCAGTTTCACCGTGAACCAGGAAACCCAGTCGTAGGTCACAAAGTCGGCAAAATGAAGACTGATGATGGTGAAGGTTCGATTCATCATGATGTCCCTCACCACAGGGTTGATGTCCAAATCCTAGAGGAAATGACCCAAAGAAAGCGATTGTGACATCTGGAATTTTGTCACGAATGCACTTCAAAAAAAATTTTTTTTTTTTTCCCACACAGAATAAGGCTTGCCATCTTAGTAATAAGAACGAACCTGTGAGGTCTGGGTGAGAGTCACAACGAACTCTTCAACATTTTGGAAAGAGTTGCCGTGCTCTAGACGTTCAAAGACCATGTTTATCAGAGCTTCGCTGTTCAACGCTCCAGACTCTAGCGTCAGTTGAGCAACCTGAGAAGTGCTCAGAATGTCCAGCGCCTCAAACTTCAGGGGAGAAAACAAAAACATCATTAGAAATAACATGGTTGGCAAAAACAGTAAGGTGAACAACTGGCTAGCATGACGGTACGCTTACGCTGTCGAAGCCCGTGTTGATCTCACGCAGGTCGTTGTAATCCACATAGATGGAGAATTTGCCAAAGCTCTCCTCAAGCCAAGCACTGAGGCTGCTGGTGTCGGACCCACAAGCTGAGCCTGCAACGATAATGCACAGGAAACGCTCATTAGGAGACGCAGACATTCACAGAACCAGAGCAGCGCAGGCTTTTGGCACAAAACACAAAAAAAATCATAACCTTTATTGGACCTACCCGAGGCGTGTCTCTGCTTCAGGTAGCCCAACAGGACTTGAGCGAGCTCCTGCTGTCTCAGCGAAGTCATCTGCTCAAAGATGCTGCTCAGAGCACCAACGCTACAGTGCAAAGATCAAAACAAAAGGTAAGGACGATGCCTAAGTAACATCGATTTTCACCACCCTCTGAAACTGCTTTAGAAACACCCTCACATTCTTTTTGACAGTATTATGACAAAGGCATTTCAGAGCGGTCAAAATCTTAGGGAGCGCTACGTACATGATGTTGTATTCGTTGCAGTCGGTGTTTAATGTTGCTGTCTGGAGCATCTCTGCAGTCAAGCTGGGAAGCAGAGGAATCAGTTTCACCGTGAACCAGGAAACCCAGTCGTAGGTCACAAAGTCGGCAAAATGAAGACTGATGATGGTGAAGGTTCGATTCATCATGATGTCCCTCACCACAGGGTTGATGTCCAAATCCTAGAGGAAATGACCCAAAGAAAGCAATTGTCACATCTGGAATTTTGTCACGAATGCACTTCAAAAATTTTTTTTTCTTTTTTCCCACACAGAATAAGGCTTGCCATCTTAGTAATAACAACGAACCTGTGAGGTCTGGGTGAGAGTCACAAAGAACTCTTCAACATTTTGGAAAGAGTTGCCGTGCTCTAGACGTTCAAAGACCATGTTTATCAGAGCTTCGCTGTTCAACGCTCCAGACTCTAGCGTCAGTTGAGCAACCTGAGAAGTGCTCAGAATGTCCAGCGCCTCAAACTTCAGGGGAGAAAACAAAAACATCATTAGAAGTAACATGGTTGGCAAAAACAGTAAGGTGAACAACTGGCTAGCATGACGGTACGCTTACGCTGTCAAAGCCTGTGTTGATCTCACGCAGGTCGTTGTAATCCACATAGATGGAGAATTTGCCAAAGCTCTCCTCAAGCCAAGCACTGAGGCTGCTGGTGTCGGACCCACAAGCTGAGCCTGCAACGATAATGCAAATAAAACGTTCATTAGGAGACGCAGAAATTCACAGAACCAGGGCAGCGCAGGCTTTCGGCACAAAACACAAAAAAAATTATAAACCTCATTGGACCTACCCGAGGAGTGTCTCTGCTTCAGGTAGCCCAACAGGACTTGAGCGAGCTCCTGCTGTCTCAGCGAAGTCATCTGCTCAAAGATGCTGCTCAGAGCACCAACGCTACAGTGCAAAGATCAAAACAAAAGGTAAGGACGATGCCTAAGTAACATCGATTTTCACCACCCTCTGAAACTGCTATAGAAACTCCCTCACATTCTTTTTGACAGTATTATGACAAAGGCATTTCAGAGCGGTCAAAAACTTAGGGAGCGCTACGTACATGATGTTGTATTCGTTGCAGTCGGTGTTTAATGTTGCTGTCTGGAGCATCTCTGCAGTCAAGCTGGGAAGCAGAGGAATCAGTTTCACCGTGAACCAGGAAACCCAGTCGTAGGTCACAAAGTCGGCAAAATGAAGACTGATGATGGTGAAGGTTCGATTCATCATGATGTCCCTCACCACAGGGTTGATGCCCAAATCCTAGAGGAAATGACCCACAGAAAGCAATTGTCACATCTGGAATTTTGTCCCGAATGCACTTCAAAATGTTTTTTTTTTTTTTTCCCGACACAGAATAAGGCTTGCCATCTTAGTAATAAGAACGAACCTGTGAGGTCTGGGTGAGAGTCACAAAGAACTCTTCAACATTTTGGAAAGAGTTGCCGTGCTCTAGACGTTCAAAGACCATGTTTATCAGAGCTTCGCTGTTCAACGTTCCAGACTCTAGCGTCAGTTGAGCAACCTGAGAAGTGCTCAGAATGTCCAGCGCCTCAAACTTCAGGGGAGAAAACAAAAACATCATTAGAAATAACATGGTTGGCAAAAACAGTAAGGTGAACAACTGGCTAGCATGACGGTACGCTTACGCTGTCGAAGCCCGTGTTGATCTCACGCAGGTCGTTGTAATCCACATAGATGGAGAATTTGCCAAAGCTCTCCTCAAGCCAAGCACTGAGGCTGCTGGTGTCGGACCCACAAGGTGAGCCTGCAACGATAATGCACAGGAAACGCTCATTAGGAGACGCAGACATTCACAGAACCAGAGCAGCGCAGGCTTTTGGCACAAAACACAAAAAAAATCATAACCCTTATTGGACCTACCCGAGGCGTGTCTCTGTTTCAGGTAGCCCAACAGGACTTGAGCGAGCTCCTGCTGTCTCAGCGAAGTCATCTGCTCAAAGATGCTGCTCAGAGCACCAACGCTACAGTGCAAAGATCAAAACAAAAGGTAAGGACGATGCCTAAGTAACATCGATTTTCACCACCCTCTGAAACTGCTTTAGAAACACCCTCACATTCTTTTTGACAGTATTATGACAAAGGCATTTCAGAGCGGTCAAAATCTTAGGGAGCGCTACGTACATGATGTTGTATTCGTTGCAGTTGGTGTTTAATGTTGCTGTCTGGAGCATCTCTGCAGTCAAGCTGGGAAGCAGAGGAATCAGTTTCACCGTGAACCAGGAAACCCAGTCGTAGGTCACAAAGTCGGCAAAATGAAGACTGATGATGGTGAAGGTTCGATTCATCATGATGTCCCTCACCACAGGGTTGATGTCCAAATCCTAGAGGAAATGACCCAAAGAAAGCGATTGTCACATCTGGAATTTTGTCACGAATGCACTTCAAAATGTTTTTTTTCTTTTTTCCCACACAGAATAAGGCTTGCCATCTTAGTAATAAGAACGAACCTGTGAGGTCTGGGTGAGAGTCACAAAGAACTCTTCAACATTTTGGAAAGAGTTGCCGTGCTCTAGACGTTCAAAGACCATGTTTATCAGAGCTTCGCTGTTCAACGCTCCAGACTCTAGCGTCAGTTGAGCAACCTGAGAAGTGCTCAGAATGTCCAGCGCCTCAAACTTCAGGGGAGAAAACAAAAACATCATTAGAAATAACATGGTTGGCCAAAACAGTCAGGTGAACAACTAGCTAGCATGACGGTACGCTTACGCTGTCAAAGCCCGTGTTGATCTCACGCAGGTCGTTGTAATCCACATAGATGGAGAATTTGCCAAAGCTCTCCTCAAGCCAAGCACTGAGGCTGCTGGTGTCGGACCCACAAGCTGAGCCTGCAACGATAATGCACAGGAAACGCTCATTAGGAGACGCAGACATTCACAGAACCAGAGCAGCGCAGGCTTTTGGCACAAAACACAAAAAAAATCATAACCTTTATTGGACCTACCCGAGGCGTGTCTCTGCTTCAGGTAGCCCAACAGGACTTGAGCGAGCTCCTGCTGTCTCAGCGAAGTCATCTGCTCAAAGATGCTGCTCAGAGCACCAACGCTACAGTGCAAAGATCAAAACAAAAGGTAAGGACGATGCCTAAGTAACATCGATTTTCACCACCCTCTGAAACTGCTTTAGAAACACCCTCACATTCTTTTTGACAGTATTATGACAAAGGCATTTCAGAGCGGTCAAAATCTTAGGGAGCGCTACGTACATGATGTTGTATTCGTTGCAGTCGGTGTTTAATGTTGCTGTCTGGAGCATCTCTGCAGTCAAGCTGGGAAGCAGAGGAATCAGTTTCACCGTGAACCAGGAAACCCAGTCGTAGGTCACAAAGTCGGCAAAATGAAGACTGATGATGGTGAAGGTTCGATTCATCATGATGTCCCTCACCACAGGGTTGATGTCCAAATCCTAGAGGAAATGACCCAAAGAAAGCAATTGTCACATCTGGAATTTTGTCACGAATGCACTTCAAAAATTTTTTTTTCTTTTTTCCCACACAGAATAAGGCTTGCCATCTTAGTAATAACAACGAACCTGTGAGGTCTGGGTGAGAGTCACAAAGAACTCTTCAACATTTTGGAAAGAGTTGCCGTGCTCTAGACGTTCAAAGACCATGTTTATCAGAGCTTCGCTGTTCAACGCTCCAGACTCTAGCGTCAGTTGAGCAACCTGAGAAGTGCTCAGAATGTCCAGCGCCTCAAACTTCAGGGGAGAAAACAAAAACATCATTAGAAGTAACATGGTTGGCAAAAACAGTAAGGTGAACAACTGGCTAGCATGACGGTACGCTTACGCTGTCAAAGCCTGTGTTGATCTCACGCAGGTCGTTGTAATCCACATAGATGGAGAATTTGCCAAAGCTCTCCTCAAGCCAAGCACTGAGGCTGCTGGTGTCGGACCCACAAGCTGAGCCTGCAACGATAATGCAAATAAAACGTTCATTAGGAGACGCAGAAATTCACAGAACCAGGGCAGCGCAGGCTTTCGGCACAAAACACAAAAAAAATTATAAACCTCATTGGACCTACCCGAGGAGTGTCTCTGCTTCAGGTAGCCCAACAGGACTTGAGCGAGCTCCTGCTGTCTCAGCGAAGTCATCTGCTCAAAGATGCTGCTCAGAGCACCAACGCTACAGTGCAAAGATCAAAACAAAAGGTAAGGACGATGCCTAAGTAACATCGATTTTCACCACCCTCTGAAACTGCTATAGAAACTCCCTCACATTCTTTTTGACAGTATTATGACAAAGGCATTTCAGAGCGGTCAAAAACTTAGGGAGTGCTACGTACATGATGTTGTATTCGTTGCAGTCGGTGTTTAATGTTGCTGTCTGGAGCATCTCTGCAGTCAAGCTGGGAAGCAGAGGAATCAGTTTCACCGTGAACCAGGAAACCCAGTCGTAGGTCACAAAGTCGGCAAAATGAAGACTGATGATGGTGAAGGTTCGATTCATCATGATGTCCCTCACCACAGGGTTGATGCCCAAATCCTAGAGGAAATGACCCACAGAAAGCGATTGTCACATCTGGAATTTTGTCCCGAATGCACTTCAAAATGTTTTTTTTTTTTTTTCCCGACACAGAATAAGGCTTGCCATCTTAGTAATAAGAACGAACCTGTGAGGTCTGGGTGAGAGTCACAAAGAACTCTTCAACATTTTGGAAAGAGTTGCCGTGCTCTAGACGTTCAAAGACCATGTTTATCAGAGCTTCGCTGTTCAACGTTCCAGACTCTAGCGTCAGTTGAGCAACCTGAGAAGTGCTCAGAATGTCCAGCGCCTCAAACTTCAGGGGAGAAAACAAAAACATCATTAGAAATAACATGGTTGGCAAAAACAGTAAGGTGAACAACTGGCTAGCATGACGGTACGCTTACGCTGTCGAAGCCCGTGTTGATCTCACGCAGGTCGTTGTAATCCACATAGATGGAGAATTTGCCAAAGCTCTCCTCAAGCCAAGCACTGAGGCTGCTGGTGTCGGACCCACAAGGTGAGCCTGCAACGATAATGCACAGGAAACGCTCATTAGGAGACGCAGACATTCACAGAACCAGAGCAGCGCAGGCTTTTGGCACAAAACACAAAAAAAATCATAACCCTTATTGGACCTACCCGAGGCGTGTCTCTGTTTCAGGTAGCCCAACAGGACTTGAGCGAGCTCCTGCTGTCTCAGCGAAGTCATCTGCTCAAAGATGCTGCTCAGAGCACCAACGCTACAGTGCAAAGATCAAAACAAAAGGTAAGGACGATGCCTAAGTAACATCGATTTTCACCACCCTCTGAAACTGCTTTAGAAACACCCTCACATTCTTTTTGACAGTATTATGACAAAGGCATTTCAGAGCGGTCAAAATCTTAGGGAGCGCTACGTACATGATGTTGTATTCGTTGCAGTTGGTGTTTAATGTTGCTGTCTGGAGCATCTCTGCAGTCAAGCTGGGAAGCAGAGGAATCAGTTTCACCGTGAACCAGGAAACCCAGTCGTAGGTCACAAAGTCGGCAAAATGAAGACTGATGATGGTGAAGGTTCGATTCATCATGATGTCCCTCACCACAGGGTTGATGTCCAAATCCTAGAGGAAATGACCCAAAGAAAGCGATTGTCACATCTGGAATTTTGTCACGAATGCACTTCAAAATGTTTTTTTTCTTTTTTCCCACACAGAATAAGGCTTGCCATCTTAGTAATAAGAACGAACCTGTGAGGTCTGGGTGAGAGTCACAAAGAACTCTTCAACATTTTGGAAAGAGTTGCCGTGCTCTAGACGTTCAAAGACCATGTTTATCAGAGCTTCGCTGTTCAACGCTCCAGACTCTAGCGTCAGTTGAGCAACCTGAGAAGTGCTCAGAATGTCCAGCGCCTCAAACTTCAGGGGAGAAAACAAAAACATCATTAGAAATAACATGGTTGGCCAAAACAGTCAGGTGAACAACTAGCTAGCATGACGGTACGCTTACGCTGTCAAAGCCCGTGTTGATCTCACGCAGGTCGTTGTAATCCACATAGATGGAGAATTTGCCAAAGCTCTCCTCAAGCCAAGCACTGAGGCTGCTGGTGTCGGACCCACAAGCTGAGCCTGCAACGATAATGCACAGGAAACGCTCATTAGGAGACGCAGACATTCACAGAACCAGAGCAACGCAGGCTTTTGGCAAAAAACACAAAAAAAATCATAACCCTTATTCGACCTACCCGAGGCGTGTCTCTGCTTCAGGTAGCCCAACAGGACTTGAGCGAGCTCCTGCTGTCTCAGCGAAGTCATCTGCTCAAAGATGCTGCTCAGAGCACCAACGCTACAGTGCAAAGATCAAAACAAAAGGTAAGGACGATGCCTAAGTAACATCGATTTTCACCACCCTCTCAAACTGCTTTAGAAACACCCTCACATTCTTTTTGACAGTATTATGACAAAGGCATTTCAGAGCGGTCAAAATCTTAGGGAGCGCTACGTACATGATGTTGTATTCGTTGCAGTTGGTGTTTAATGTTGCTGTCTGGAGCATCTCTGCAGTCAAGCTGGGAAGCAGAGGAATCAGTTTCACCGTGAACCAGGAAACCCAGTCGTAGGTCACAAAGTCGGCAAAATGAAGACTGATGATGGTGAAGGTTCGATTCATCATGATGTCCCTCACCACAGGGTTGATGTCCAAATCCTAGAGGAAATGACCCAAAGAAAGCGATTGTGACATCTGGAATTTTGTCACGAATGCACTTCAAAATGTTTTTTTTTCTTTTTTCCCACACAGAATAAGGCTTGCCATCTTAGTAATAAGAACGAACCTGTGAGGTCTGGGTGAGAGTCACAAAGAACTCTTCAACATTTTGGAAAGAGTTGCCGTGCTCTAGACGTTCAAAGACCATGTTTATCAGAGCTTCGCTGTTCAACGCTCCAGACTCTAGCGTCAGTTGAGCAACCTGAGAAGAGCTCAGAATGTCCAGCGCCTCAAACTTCAGGGGAGAAAACAAAAATATCATTAGAAATAACATGGTTGGCAAAAACAGTAAGGTGAACAACTGGCTAGCATGACGGTACGCTTACGCTGTCGAAGCCCGTGTTGATCTCACGCAGGTCGTTGTAATCCACATAGATGGAGAATTTGCCAAAGCTCTCCTCAAGCCAAGCACTGAGGCTGCTGGTGTCGGACCCACAAGGTGAGCCTGCAACGATAATGCAAAGAAAACGTTCATTAGGAGACGCAGAAATTCACAGAACCAGGGCAGCGCAGGCTTTCGGCACAAAACACAAAAAAAATTATAAACCTCATTGGACCTACCCGAGGCGTGTCTCTGCTTCAGGTAGCCCAACAGGACTTGAGTGAGCTCCTGCTTTCTCAGTGAAGTCATCTGCTCAAAGATGCTGCTCAGAGCACCAACGCTACAGTGCAAAGATCAATACAAAAGGTAAGGACGATGCCTAAGTAACATCGATTTTCACCACCCTCTCAAACTGCTTTAGAAACACCCTCACATTCTTTTTGACAGTATTATGACAAAGGCATTTCAGAGCGGTCAAAATCTTAGGGAGCGCTACGTACATGATGTGGTATTCGTTGCAGTCGGTGTTTAATGTTGCTGTCTCGAGCATCTCTGCAGTCAAGCTGGGAAGCAGAGGAATCAGTTTCACCGTGAACCAGGAAACCCAGTCGTAGGTCACAAAGTCGGCAAAATGAAGACTGATGATGGTGAAGGTTCGATTCATCATGATGTCCCTCACCACAGGGTTGATGACCAAATCCTAGAGGAAATGACCCAAAGAAAGCGATTGTCACATCTGGAATTTTGTCACGAATGCACTTCAAAATGTTTTTTTTTTTTTTTTCCCACACAGAATAAGGCTTGCCATCTTAGTAATAAGAACGAACCTGTGAGGTCTGGGTGAGAGTCACAAAGAACTCTTCAACATTTTGGAAAGAGTTGCCGTGCTCTAGACGTTCAAAGACCATGTTTATCAGAGCTTCGCTGTTCAACGCTCCAGACTCTAGCGTCAGTTGAGCAACCTGAGAAGTGCTCAGAATGTCCAGCGCCTCAAACTTCAGGGGAGAAAACAAAAACATCATTAGAAATAACATGGTTGGCCAAAACAGTAAGGTGAACAACTGGCTAGCATGACGGTACGCTTACGCTGTCAAAGCCCGTGTTGATCTCACGCAGGTCGTTGTAATCCAGATAGATGGAGAATTTGCCAAAGCTCTCCTCAAGCCAAGCACTGAGGCTGCTGGTGTCGGACCCACAAGGTGAGCCTGCAACGATAATGCACAGGAAACGCTCATTAGGAGACGCAGACATTCACAGAACCAGAGCAGCGCAGGCTTTTGGCACAAAACACAAAAAAAATCATAACCCTTATTGGACCTACCCGAGGCGTGTCTCTGCTTCAGGTAGCCCAACAGGACTTGAGCGAGCTCCTGCTGTCTCAGCGAAGTCATCTGCTCAAAGATGCTGCTCAGAGCACCAACGCTACAGTGCAAAGATCAAAACAAAAGGTAAGGACGATGCCTAAGTAACATCGATTTTCACCACCCTCTGAAACTGCTTTAGAAACACCCTCACATTCTTTTTGACAGTATTATGACAAAGGCATTTCAGAGCGGTCAAAATCTTAGGGAGCGCTACGTACATGATGTGGTATTCGTTGCAGTCGGTGTTTAATGTTGCTGTCTGGAGCATCTCTGCAGTCAAGCTGGGAAGCAGAGGAATCAGTTTCACCGTGAACCAGGAAACCCAGTCGTAGGTCACAAAGTCGGCAAAATGAAGACTGATGATGGTGAAGGTTCGATTCATCATGATGTCCCTCACCACATGGTTGATGTCCAAATCCTAGAGGAAATGACCCAAAGAAAGCGATTGTCACATCTGGAATTTTGTCACGAATGCACTTCGAAATGTTTTTTTTTTTTTTTCCCACACAGAATAAGGCTTGGTGTTCTAATTTTTTGAGATAGGAATTTTGGGTTTTCATGAGCTGTATGCCAAAATCATCAATATTAAAACAATAAAAGGCTTGAACTACTTCAGTTGTGTTGTAATGAATCTAAAATATATGAAAGTCTAATGTTTATCAGTACATTACAGAAAATAATGAACTTTATCACAATATGCTAATTTTTTGAGAAGGACCTGTACACCTGCATAATCCTATATTCATCCATAAGCCTTCAGAGTTTTACCGTATTTTTATTATGTAAATTTGATCCTTGATCAGTTACCAAAATTTTAAGGAATGCTTTTTTATTTTCGAAACATTAGTGCTATATCTAATTACTGTCAACCAGTGATAAGTGGAGGTATATAGTCTTAGATAAACAGTGAATGTACTGTAGCATGAAGCTGTAAAATTAACCTGCGTTATACGTATTTCTGGACAGTTCATAAATGTAGAATTTTTTCTATGGAAGCAGAAGAATGCCAATAGTTTTTGAAACATAAAGCATGCTGAATTCCACAAATCGAAAAAAAAGATGCTTTGCAATTAACAGTGCTTGCATTTTAATGCCTTGTATTTCCAGGGCTTGCATTTTTAGGTCCTGAAATTGAACATAGTTGTTTATTTAAACTGTGAATATTTAAATTCTAAATATTTCACACACATTTTCATAATTAAAAATTCAATAATTCATATTCACCTTACAGAATTCACTTCCAAAATATTCAGTCTGTTTAAAAATGCGATGTATAATATTCGACAGGCAAATTTCGGTCATTTTATTTCACTTTCCGAATTCGCTGCCACAAATTCAGTGGTTAAAATTCGGCAGAAAATTCAGCGTTGCACATCCGGAACCCGCAGGAATAGCAGTAGAGCATCGATGCATGATCTCCAGCTGATGTCAACCACTCACCAGCAGGTGGCGCAATCGGCTGTTGATGAAGGCCATTCATTCACAAAAACTGATTTGCAGAAATGGAGCAAGCTCTAAGTAGAAGTTTTGATTATTTTTAATTCTTTATTTCGGTTGCTTAGTTTCTGTAACTTTGTATCATGGCTTGTGTGACTGTGCTGTAATACTGGGGTTCCCCGTCACAATCCAGCATTCCCCGATGACGCGTAACGCGCCTCAGTGATATAACTAATACAGTGATACAAGACCTCAGATCTCAGAACACTTTACTGATGATTATGCCAACTATATACAGACAAGCAAATGAGGTCAGAAGAACGCAACACGCTGCATTTTTGTTGCTTTCCCTTACCACTGATCTGTAGAGTCGACAGTCCTACAAATATATCAATACCACGATTAGTTTTAACAGTAAGCAACCACTTTATATCGACATAAAAAAGGAGTTCAAAACCGCCTAGGTGTATTGTTGCTGCAAATGTAAACCGCAGAATGCATTGACGCGCTTTCGCACGTAAGGGGCCGTCTGACAATTCCACCGACTGGGTTAAAACGTCCAATGTATTTAAATTCAAATGACTTAACATTTAAAATAACACGCTTTCAAACTGTAAAGCTTGTATTGCTCATAGTGATTTACTACAGATGAGATTGTGCCAATACCGCCCTTTTTATATATGTACAGTACACAATTATTTACATATAAAAAAATCCCTGCAAAGATTATTATTTTTTTTTTTCTCATGTTCCAACAGTAGTACGTTGCTAGGTATGAACAGTACACAAATATATTTTTTGAAAAACTATATAAGGGTTTTTCATGTTCCACAGGTTGTAGTACGTTGACATTTTGCCAATATCTCCCTTACTGTATGTACAATTTACAATTATTTAAAACAAAAACAAAACAAAATCAGTAAGAACCCAAAAAAGGAATTGTTCATGTTCCAAAGGTTGTAGTATAAAATATCGATGTACTTTATGCACATTAAGGGAGGTATTAGCAAAATTTCACCTATAGTAAGTCAGTCTAGTCACTAGGAATGTACTACAAACTTTGGAGAAAAAAAAAAAGCTTTGTGAATTACAGTAATTACTTAAGAATAATTATATGAAGTGAAGTGACATTCAGCCAAGTATGGTGACCCATACTCGGAATTCGTGCTCTGCATTTAACCCATCCAACGTGCACACACACAGCAGTGAACACACACACACCGTGAACATACACCCGGAGCAGTGGGCAGCCATTTTATGCTGCAGCGCCCGGGGAGCAGTTGGGGGTTCGGTGCCTTGCTCAAGGGCACCTCAGTCGTGGTATTGAGGGTGGAGAGAGCGCTGGACATTCACACCCCCCACCTACAATTCCTGCCGGCCCGAGACTCGAACCCACAACCTTTGGATTACGAGTCCGACTTCCCCGTGGCATTATATATAGCATTATCCAAAGAAACTAGTGTTAATGATAAATCCCCTGCAATGTTTGTACTGGCTACTGTATACAGGCCACCAGGGCACCATACAGACTTTATTAAAGAATTAGCTGATTTTCTATCTGAGGTAGTGCTGGCTGCAGATAAAGTCCTAATTGCTGGTGATTTTAATATCCATGTTGATAATGAAAGAGATTCATTGGGATTAGCATTTATAGACATTCTAAACTCCATTGGTGTTAAACAACACGTTTCAGGACCTACTCATTGTTGAAATCATACTCTAGATTTAATACTGTTACATGGAATTGATGTCAGTGGCGTTGAAATATTGCAGCAGAGCGATGATATCTCAGATCATTATCTAGTTTCGTTTATATTCCATATAGCTAAAGCTGTAAAGCCAACTCCTTGTTGCAAATATGGTAGAACCATCACTTCTACCACAAAAGACTACTTTATAAATAATCTTCCTGATTTATCTCAATTCCTCAGCATATCCAATAGCTCAGAACAACTTGATGATGTAACAGAAACTACTGACTCTCACTTTTCTAGCACTTTAGATACGGTTGCTCCTTTACGCTTAAGGAAGATTAAGGAAAAGAGTCCAACACCGCGGTATAATGAGCACACTTGGGCACTAAAGAGAGCAGCCCGGAAAATGGAGCAGAGCTGGAGAAAAACAAAATTAGATGTATTTCGTATTGCTTGGCAGGAAAGTACCCTATCCTACAGAAAAGCATTAAAAACTGCTAGATCTGCTTACTTTACGTCTCTTTTAGAAGAAAACAAACACAACCCCATGTATTTATTTAATACAGTAGCTAAATTAACAAAAAATATAACATCAGCAGGTGCAGACATTACCCAGCAACACAGTAGTAATGACTTTATGAACTACTTTACTTCCAAGATACTTCCTATTAGAGATAAAATTGTAACCATGCAGCTGTCAGCCACAGTATTGCATCAGATAGATGCACTATAGATCAGCTGAGGAACAATTCCACTCATTCTCTACTACTGGAGATGAAGAATTGTATAAACTTGTTAAATCATCTAAACCAACAACCTGTATTTTAGACCCTGTTCCATCTAAGCTCCTAAAAGAGGTGCTTCCAGAAGTAATAGATCCTGTTCTGAATATTATTAACTCATCATTGTCATTAGGATATGTCCCAAAAACTTTCCAAATGGCTGTTATTAAGCCTTTCATTAAAAAAACACAACTTGACCCCAAAGAATTAATTAATTACAGACCGATCTCGAATCTCCTTTTTCTGTCAAAGATATTAGAAGAGGTAGTATCAACATAACTATGTTCCTTCTTAGAGAAAAATGATATATGTGAGGATTTCCAGTCAGGTTTTAGACCATATCATATTACAAACGACCTGCTTTTATCATCTGATCGTGGTTGTATCTCTCTATTAGTGCTACTTTTGACACCGTGTTTGGCGCCGCGTTTGACACTATTGACCACAACATTCTTTTAAATAGACTAGAAAATTATGTTGGCATTAGAGGAAGTGCACTGGCATGGTTCAAATCGTACTTACCTGACCACCATCAGTTTGTGGCAGTAAATGAAGAGGTATCATACCAATCACAAGTGCAGTATGGAGTATCTCAAGGCTCAGTACTTGGTCCCTTACTTTTCACGCTTAACATGTTACCCTTGGGAGATATCATTAGGAAACATGGTGTTAGCTTTCACTGTTATGCTGATGATACCCAGTTCTATATTTCTTTGCGACCTGATGAAACTTACCAATTTGCTATACAACTAACGGAATGTATAGTTGATATAAAAAACTGGATGACTAGCAATTTCTTACTGCTAAATTCTGAAATAACAGGTGTTAATTATTGTACCAAAAACTTTTGCATGTAATAACCTAGATCACTGTCTAATACTTGATGGCTGCTCTGTAAATTCTTCGTCATCAGTTAGGAACCTAGGTGTACTTTTTTATATCATCTTTCCTCCGAAAAACATGTTTATAGCATTTATAAAACTGCATTTTTCCATCTTAAAAATATATCTAAATTACGACCTACTGTGTGTTCTCAATGTCAAATGCAGAAACATTAATTCATGCGTTCATGACCTCGAGGCTAGATTATTGTAATGCTTTATTGAGTGGTTGCTCTGCACGTTTAATAAACAAACTCCAGCTGATTCAAAATTCAGCAGCAAGAGTTCTTACTAGAACCAGGAAGTATGACCACATAAGCCCGGTTCTGTCAACACTGCACTGGCTCCCTGTTAAACATTGTATACATTTTAAGATCTTACTAATTACCTAAAGCCCTGAATGGTTTGGCACCTCAGTATTTGAGTGAGCTCTTATTGCATTATAGTCCTTCACGTCCGCTCCGATCTCAAAACTCTGGCCATTTCATAATACCTAGAATATCAAAATGAACTGCGGGTGGGAGATCGTTTTCCTATTTAGCACCCAAACTCTGGAACAATCAACCTAACACTGTTCGGGAAGCAGACACACTCTGTCAGTTTGAATCTACATTAAAGTTTAAAAAGTCGTGACGTATTGTCAAGTATGGTGACCCATACTCGAAATTGGTGCTCTGCGTTTAACCCATCCAAGTGCACACACACAGCAGTGAGTAGTGAACAAATCCACACACACACACACACACACACACCGTGAACACACACCCGGAGCAGTGGGCAGCCATGCTGCAGCGCCCGGGGAGCAATTGGGGGTTCGGTGCCTTGCTCAAGGGCACCTCAGTCGTGGTATTGAGGGTGGAGAGAGCGCTGGACATTCCCTCCCCCCACCTACAATTCCTGCCAGCCGGGGGCTCGAACTCGCAACCTTTCGATTACGAGTCCGACTCTCTAACCATTAGGCCACGACTTCCCCAAGGGGAAGGGGGAAAGGGACGTTCTCTGCATTTAACCCATCCAGGAACACCTGGAGCAGCGGGCAGCCATCAATGCGGCGCCCGGGGAGCAGTTGAGGGGTTCGGTGCCTTGCTCAAGGGTCTCACCTCAGTCGTGGTTGCCGGACCTGAGACTCGAACCCACGACCGTCGGGTTACAAGTCCAACTCTCTATCCATTAGGCCACTACTGCCCCCACTCTCTTTAACCTGGCTTACACATAATACACTATCGCATTTCTATAATTCAAATCCGTTAAAGGATTGTCAACCGGAACCGGGAACACTTCCTAAAACACCTGATGTACTTGTTTCATTGTTAGAAGAATGGCATCCACGCTAATATTAGTCTGTTTTTTTCTTATTCCGAGGTCACCGTAGCCACCCAGATCCAGACTGTATCCAGATCAGATGGTGGATCAGCACCTAGAGATGATCTCTACAGCCAGGACACCTAGGTGAGCCCCAGAGACTGATCCCCAGTGAAGACCCTGTCTCCAAGACGGCCATCGGGACAAGACCACAGGAGCCAGATGAGTCCTTTGCAGAATCTGATTCTGCTTTAGCCTAGATTTAAACTGCTCATTTTGTCTGGCCAGAGGAGAATGACACTATTTTGACAAACTATTTCCCCGTCTAAATACTGTAAAGCTGATATAAAGCCACCCAGCTTCATATCAAGTCGATGTAAAGCTGCTTTGACACAATTTGCATTGTTAAAAGCACTATACAAATAATATTGACTTGACAAAAATGTGAAAAAGAAAATTAAATAAAAGGTAATTTCTTTAATGTTCCACACATTTTTAATATGTCTTTTAAAACTGGTTTTTAATGCTTTTTTAACCCTTAAGCATCCTTCATTTAGCCTTTAATTGGTCCTTTGTGGACACATTTGGGCCCAGAGGTGGTTGTTGTTTTTTTAAATAAACGTGACATCACTATATTTGATCAAATAAAAACTATGAATTTATGCAATTTTTGGTGTGTTTTTTATTTACCTCTAAAATTACCATATTTTGGGGGTGAAATATGCTCACTTTTATGCTACATTTAAAATTTGTTTTACTTCTGTTTGTTTTGTTTACTTAAAAAGAAAATCCAGTAATTCAGACAGCAAAAATCTAAAATTTTGGTGACAAAAGATGGTATACAAATATGAAAAACCTCTATTTGGCTATAGTATTCAATGGCTGCATATAGGCTGATACTATTGATACTTGATACTATCAGACTATTTTTGTAAAGAACTTAATCTCTTAAGCTTGAGATTTTATCACAAATTAAAACTGTTGAAGTTATAAAAGTTCCAGGTTACCTGTCTGTCATGGTACTCCCTCATAAGCAAACTAGGTCACTTAAGTCTGGGGATCTTGGACTACTCTTTGTGTGCAGGACTAAGCTAAAACATAGAGGGGGCAGAGCCTTTGCATGGGTAGGCCCTAAACTATGGAACAACTTACCAATGTTCCATGTTTCAGGAAGTAGGGGTTTGCATGGGGTTTCAGAGGGGGGTGGAGTGGTATGAGTTCAGGGCTCTCACAGCCTGGGGGAAAAAGCTGTTGAGCAGTCTGGCGGAGCGGGCTCTGATGCTCGGTACCATCTTCCTGATGGTAGCAGCTAGAAGAGACTGTGGGAGAGATGGGTGGAGTCCTTCACGATGCTGATGGTTTTGCTGGAGCATCGTGTAAGGAAAATGTCCAGGATGGAGGGGAGAGGGGCAACGATGAT
Source organism: Barbus barbus (assembly GCF_936440315.1). Lineage (NCBI taxonomy): Eukaryota > Metazoa > Chordata > Actinopteri > Cypriniformes > Cyprinidae > Barbus > Barbus barbus. The sequence goes on from NC_136735.1 coordinate 208,985, forward strand.
CTTTGCAGCTGTGTTCACTGTCCGCTGGAGGTTCCTGCGGTCAGCAGCACTGCAGCTCCTGTACCAGACAGTGATGCAGCTGGTCAGCACACTCTCAATGGTGCCCCTGTAGAATGTGGTAAGGATGGGTGGAGGGAGACTTGCTCTTTTCAGCCGGCGGAGAAAGTGTAGGCGCTGTTGTGCCTTTTTGGAGAGTGACATGGTGTTGGTGGTCCAGGTGAGATCCTCTGTGATGTGCACCCCCAGGAATTTAGTGCTGCTGACTCTCTCCACAGTCGAGCTGTCGATGGTCAGTGGGGGCTGGTCAACGGAGTTTCTTCTGAAGTCCATCACAACCTCCTTTGTCTTCTCCACATTGAGGGACAGATTGTTAGTGCCACACCATTCAGCCAGCTGTGCCACTTCCTCTCTGTAGTGCGTTTCATCGTTGTTGCTGATGAGATCTACCACTGTTGTGTCATCAGCAAACTTGATGATGTGGTTGGAGCTTAACTTGACAGTGCAGTCGTGGGTCAGCAGTGTGAAGAGCAGCGGGCTGAGCACACAGCCTTGTGGAGCACCTGTGCTCAGTGTGGTAGTGCTCGAGGTGTTGTGGCCAACACGGACTGACTGAGGTCTTCCGGTTAGAAAGCCCAGGATCCAATTACAAAGGGAATTGTTAACGCCCAGCAAGTTTAGTTTATTTATGAGCTGTTGTTGGATTATTAGCCGAGCTGAAGTCAGTGAACAGCATTCTAACAAAGGAGTCTTTATTTTCTAGGTGGGTAAGAGCCAGGTGGAGGGTGGAGGAAATTGCATCGTCTGTAGAGCGGTTTGGACGGTATGCAAACTGGAGCGGGTCGAGTGTGTTGGGGAGGCTGGATTTGATGTTGTGCATGACTAGCCTCTCAAAGCACTTCATCATGATTGGAGTCAGTGCTATGGGATGGTAGTCATTTAGACAGGACACAGGTGATTTCTTTGGCACCGGTATGATTGTTGTGGATTTGAGACATGTGGGGACGACTGCCTGGCTCAGTGAGGTGCTGAAGATATCTGTTAGGACATCTGTCAGCTGTGCAGCACAGTCTCTCCGAACACGGCCAGGTATGTTGTCAGGACCCGCAGCCTTGCATGGGTTAATCCTAGATAGGGTCTTCCTTACGTCGTCTGGAGACAGACAGAGCGCCCGGTCGTTGGGAGGTGTGGGCAGTTTTTGTGCAGGTGTGTCATTCTGCATTTCAAACCGTGAATAAAAGTGGTTGAGTGCATCGGGGAGGGATGTGTCATCATCACAGGCCTGTGGCAGTGGCTTGTAGTCAGTGATGATCTGAATGGCTTTGCCACAGGCTCCGTGTGTCTCTGCTGTTTGTGAAGTGATTGTGGATTTATTGAGCATGTGACCATTTTGCATTTTTGATGCCACAGGACACATTGGCTCTTGCTGTTTTGAAGGCTACTCTATCTCCTGATCTGAATGCTTCATCTCTGGTCTTTAGCAGCCCACGAACCTTTGCTGTCATCCATGGCTTCTGGTTTGCACGTGTGGTGATGGTCTTGGTGACTGTCACATCATCAGTGCACTTTTTGATGTAAGCAGTCACAGTTTCAGTGTACTCATGCAGGTCTGTGTGGTTGTTGTTGGTGCACTGTAAACTCCCCAGAGTAAAATTAACTCTATTCAGAGAACATTTGGTCCCACTCTAAATAGAGTTAAATTAACACTGAAGCAGAGTTAAAGTTAATGAGCAAATTAAGTGACTAATTAAATGATTATAGATCATTAGTGATGAACACCTGTTGTTAACAAGCAGAATCACTGAAGAAAAGAGAAACACAAGAACTGCAACTGACTTCAGCCGCAGATTAAATCAACTAAATAAAATAAGACATATACCCCTGGTTTCACAGACAAGTCTTAAGCTAGTCCCAGACTAAAATGCGTGTTTGAGCTGTCTCAACTCAAACTATTTTAAAATATTTCAAAATATGTCTTATCTTAAAATATGTCAGGGTCAGGGTCACTGTTCTGTGTCAAGATATACACCTGTAATGTTTTCTTCTAAGGCATTTTTGTAAAAGTTGCTTAAATATCTTAATTTAACCCATTGGGGTCGGCTGTATCGCCGGCGATATGAACTCTGTTTTTTTAAGATAAGTGCAAAAGACACTAAAAATACTCTGTTGATTTTGGTCATACAAATAAGTGTTATACATCAATCGAAACTGTTAAGTGTCTACTTTTTTTTGAGTACACTCACGATTACAACAAAACTTTGTGGTTTTGGGGAAAAAAGAAAACAAACAGGGTGCGCTCTCTGTCTTCTCTGTCTCCGCGATCTGTTTATAGTAACGCGTCACTAAAATGAAGTGTAACTCAGCAAATACTCAACGCAGAAACATGAGAGTTATCTCTATAGAAAGCCTAAAGTGTCTGCTTTCAACTGAAGTAAGTTTGTTTCAACTGTCGAAAACAAATGTTCTGTGATAAAGTAATCCGTATGAAACCGACACGATGTTCAGTCTGTCCAGTCTAACTCATTATTTCTAATGAGATCCCGTCCCCTCGTGTTCACATGTAAATAACCACGTGACCTGCACGCGCTTGGAGACGCCCAACAACAAACAAACAGTCACAAGACTCTGTTCATCTCTGCTGGAAGAAGACGCGCTGAGTAAAGGCTGGATTTACCTCAGAATAACAGCAAGAGTTCATCCAGAAGACATCGATCGATCTGAGTAAGTAAAGCTTGTTTTTGCATTAGTTAGCGTGTTATTGTGACAAACCTGAACGCGTTTAGTTGGGTTTTTCCCAAACGACAACATGATGAATGCTACGCATCTAAGAATGTTTAATGTTCACAAATAGATTTAATATCGTGCTAAACAATAACAATTAGTTTCTCAGATATAAAATATCATTTTTTTAATGGTACAAAGTACATCCTTTTGTAGTTCACAGCATGCGTGAGTCATGGCTGCAGAATCATAACAGCTTCTATAAAATCATGCATACTAGACTATATGACTGCAAAATCATAGTTGTTTTTCTCCCAAACTGTAATTCCAGACTACAGTGTTTGAATATGATGGACAATTCATTGTATTTAAATTTCTTACGGCACAATGATGTTTTCATGCTCTATACAAAACAAAAGTATTATGAGAGTACATTGTAACATGATGAATGCTACGAGTCTAAGTATGTTTACAACATGTTTATTATTAATAGTCTTCTCTGTTCAAAAATAGATTTAAATAATGTGCTAAACAATAATAAATAGTTTCTCAGATATAAAATATTTTTTATAGTACAAATTACATCCTTTTGTGGTTCACAGCATACATGAGTCTATGGCTGCAGAATCATAACAGCTTCTATAAAATCATGCATACTAGGCGGTATGACTACAAAATCATAGTTGTGTTTTTTTGTTTTTTTTTCCCCAAACTGTTGTTTTCATGCTCTATATAAAACAATAAAAGTAATATGAGAGTACATTGTAACATGATGAATGCTACGAGTCTAAGTATGTTTACAACATGTTTATTATTAATAGTCTTCTCTGTTCAAAAATAGTTTTTAATAACGTACTAAACAATAATAATTAATTTCTCAGATATAAAATGTCTTTTTTTGTGTACGATAGTACAAAGCATGCATGAGTCTATGCTCACAAATGTTTTTTTTTTGGTTGTTTGTATTTTATTGAATCAGGTGCCTGAACCACAGATGAATCCTGATGACTTTCTTCAAGATGTTTTCCTCTGAGAGCGCTGTACCAACATCAGATGGTCAACTACACTGATATTCTATGGTAAAACAAGATCCTTGACTACTGATTATGCTTTTTTCTTCTTGAATCCATGGAAATAAGTAAATTTCAGGTACTTGTTTCACTTGTTGAACAGAATCTGTTGCAGGAATGACTCAAAGTCTCTTCACATCTCTGTGGTTAGATCAGTGTGCACAATAATGTGTCTTTGACCTTCATTATGTATGTTTTGATTATACTGTGTTGTAAATAAAATACAAATAATTTAAAAACCCAAATTTTTTTCAGTCTCCTCACACTCTCTCTCTTACCTGCCTCAGTCACAGTCACACTGATGGGCCATTAGCAGCTTTAGGGGAGGGCCCTTTGTCTCTCAGGTGAGAATCACTTAATATTCAAGGCTATTACCACTCCCTCGCATATTGGCTTTCGATCACAAAACATGTCTTTAAACATTTAAATCAATATATTGTTTTCTGTGAATGAGTAAGCTGAATGATTTTCACATAATTGTGAAGTAAATATTCTAGCCTACAAGACTGATTACACAAAAGTCTTATTCAGGACGATTTAGTGTGGCTTTTATGGCTTTATTTCAGCTACATTTTTTAAATGTAAAAATTTACCAAAATTACCTCAGACCTCAGAGGGTTAACTAAGGCCTAGTCCCGGTTTAAGCTAAGCCCCGTTTGTGAAACCAGACCTAAATCTCAGCAGAGGAGGATTAAACAACTCCACAAACAGCATCACCAGCTTCACCCATTACCAACCAGACTGACTATATTTCTATCACATGTCTACAGAAGCTCTTACTGAGAATTACAGAGGATCAGATGTTGATGTTTTATTGGTTAAAATGATGCCACCATCATGGAGAGCAGTGTTTACTTTATTTGGTCTCTTGACCCTTGACTCCTCTGTGAGATCTCTCTCTGTAGCAATGCATGTGGTGTTATAAAGCAGAGAGATCAGTGGTATACATTAAGCACATATTAGCTGTTTGTATGATAAAATAGTCATCATGAGTTGATTTGATTACATGTAATTTTTTTTTCCCTTCTCATTAAGTGTTTAGGTTTTGCATAATCAACCCTGTGAAACTACAGCTGCCAAACAAAGTGCTGTTCTAATAGTTATTGTGAATGATTTTAAGTCCATATAATTGATGAAAAATGTCAAACATCTGTATTATGCAGATACACAGACATCAAGAACCAGTATATGTATCTCAACAATGGCGACAATATACAAAACACTTCATGCTGCAATGCATGCTGTGTACCAGCACAGTAAAAAAAAATCCCATCATGCACTGCTGTATGAATAATTATTGTCACCACTATTGAGGATCATATGATACGTATCCATGTCTAAAAGCCTGAGTTGATGCAGTTTTTTTTATTTTTTTATATTCAAAACTGAAGCATTATATTATTATTATTTGTTTTGGTTTTCATTCAAATGAGTTATAAGCAGAAATCATTACTCTGCTACTTCCAACTTTTGATTTAGCAGTGCATAAATAATTGCTGTGAAACAATATTGCAATTGCTCAAAAGCAAAAAATTATGAGTTATTAAACGAGTCAAGAGCCCAACTAAAGTAAACACTGACCACTATTATGGTGGTATCATGTGTTTGTTGTTGTTTGTTGTTGTTGTTGTTGTTTGTTTCTTGACCAATAAAACATCAACATAAACCTTTGTAAATTCTCAATTAGAGTTTCTGTAGACATACAATAAACTCAGTCTGGTTAGTATGTTTGTGGAGTTGTTTAATCAGATCTTCAGAGATTTCACGTCTTATTTTATTTCAGCTGATTTCATCTGAGGCTGAAGTCAGTTGTAGTTCTTGTGTTTCTCTTTTCCTAAGTGATTCTGCTTGTTAACAACATGTGTTCATCACTAATGCTCAATCATCATTTAATTAGTCACTTAATTAGCTCACAAACTTTAACTCTGCTTCAGTGTTAATTTAACTCTATTTAGAGTGGGGCCAAATGTTCTCTGAATAGAGTTAATTTTACTCTGGGGAGTTTACTGTTTGGCTGCCTCTTTAAGCATGTTCCAGTCTGTGCACTGAAAGCAGTCCTGTATTGCTGAGGTGGCATTGTCTGGCCATACTGTGATCTGCTTTTGAACTGGTTTGGCAAGTTTGAGAAGTGGTCTATATGCTAGGATTAGCATAACAGAGATGTGGTCTGAGTACCCGAGGTGGGGGCGGGGTACAGCCTTTTTAAGCGTTCTTTACTGTTGTGTAAACAAAGTCCAGTGTGTTGTTTCCCCTTGTTGCAAAGTTCACATGTTGGTAGAACTTTGGCAAAACAGTCTTTAAGTTTGCGTGGTTGAAGTCACCGGCTGTGATTAAGGGAAGTCGTGGCCTAATGGTTAGAGAGTCGGACTCGTAATCCAAAGGTTGCAGGTTCGAGTCTCGGGCCGGCAGGGATTGTAGGTGGGGGGAGTGAATGTCCAGCGCTCTCTCCACCCTCAATACCACGACTGAGTTGCCCTTGAGCAAGGCACCGAACCCCCAACTGCTCCCCGGGCGCCGCAGCATAAATGGTTGCCCACTGCTCCGGGTGTGCGTTCACGGTGTGTGTGTGTGTGTTTGTGTTCACTGCTGTGTGTGTGCACGTTGGATGGGTTAAATGCAGAGCACGAATTCCGAGTATGGGTCACCATACTTCGCAGTATGTCATATCACTTCACTTCATGATGAAAAAGCCGTCAGGGTTATTTGTTTGTTGTTCGCTGATGGCGCTGTACAGTTCACGAAGCGCGTCCTTAGCGTTTGCACACGGGGGGGATGTAAACCGCGACGATAACAATGGCCGTGAACTCCCGCAGCAGATAGAATGGTCGACACTTCACAAACATAAACTCCACCAGCGATGAACAGTGTTTTGGTAATACCGCAACATTGTTACACCAGTCTTTGTTGATATACACACACAAGCCACCTCCGCGGGTCTTACCAGATCCGCTCGGTAGCTGGTTAGCCCGTGCTGCTGCATGGCGGAGTCTGGGATGTTGTCGTTTAACCATGTTTCAGTGAAAACAAACACACAACAATCCCTTGCCGCATGCTGTGTAGACCGACTGAGTTGAATTAAGTCCAGTATGTTTTCCAGAGAGCGAACATTTGAGAGCATGAGTGTTGGAAGAGCCGGTCTTGTTGGGTTAGCTCTTAGCCTAGCTCGTATACCTCCGCGCTTACCGCGCTTCCGTCCTCTCTCACACCGATTGCGACGCTGCCTTGTGCGGGTAGCGTCAGTAGGCGAGGCCGCGGTCTCGAGGTGCGGCTCCAGCAGTAAACAAAGGCCTCGTAGCTTCTCATTAGCCGCTGGCAAGAGTTGTTGTTTGTATGCGTTGCCGATATTCAAAAGGCTTTGGCGATCATAGATGTGTTTTGGATTGATTTCCTTGCGAGTTAGCGGTAATTTTACACTATTTGGAGACGAACAGACTACATTAAAAGACATAAAAGCACTGTCTTTGGGACCCGGAGCAGCCGCTGCGTCTGACCATGCTGCCATCTTGGATCATGGCGAATTAGTAATTAGTAATTCCTTTAGAAGGATGTAGTAACACCTGAATAATTACTATCCAATGCTTTACAACACTCTCAAAAGCTTACAATGATTTCATTCGTTACTAGGGAGTTATCATGATCTTCACTTTAGAATACTGATCCATATAATTAGTAATTCCTTCTGAAGAATTTGGTAATTCCAGTCATTATTCCAGTTCGAGTCATTACTAGTGGGTTACCATGACCTTTACTTTAGAATTAATTATACATTATGTATTATTCATATTAATTATGAACCTGTATGCAGTATTTCTTAGTAGATAGAATGGGGAGGTATGAAAAAATAATAATTACTGATTAGCTAATAATGAACTACCACATTCGACTAAGCACTATTACTTACTAATTCATTAATCAGAGTTTCTTGTTAATTACTAATAGTTACTAGTTCTAATATTGCGTTATTCATGTGTTCTTGTGTAGTTATTCATTAATGATGGAACAGTATTTTAAAGTTTTACCTTCAGTACAGCACTTTGGTAAACCTTTGGGTTGTTTTTAAATGTGCTTTATAAATAAACAAACAACAACAACAAGTATGGGACACCATACTTGGCCACACATCAATTCCTTTCCTTTTCCTTTCCTTGCAGGTAGAGGCAGAGGAAATGCCTTTGACCCTACAGTGAAGGCAGTTACTAGTGAATTACAGGATTAGTTTGTGAGGGCATATAGATTGTCACGAATCCGGTCCATGAACATCCATTCACTCACCACCAGAGGTCACCCGCTCACCGCATGGACTCTTGCATTACACCACTGTTGCACTTCACCATTGGACTACATTTTCCATCATCCATTGCACCGACGACACACAGCTGTCACCAGTGGCGTAACTTTGCTTTGAAAAGTGGTGGGGACACCGCACAACTCGTTTTGCTATTTGTTTATTTAATAACCGAATTTACTTGGGGACTGAGTTCAGAGTTGGAAATGCACTTAATTTTCACTTTGATGTACACATGCATCACATTCACAAATATGTCTATAAACATCCAAATAAGCAAAACGTAACATTCACAATGTGAATGTTACGTTTTGCTTATCACAACACATCCAGGGTAGCTAATATCAATCAAAATACGCAAGATAAATATGGTGAACTTACCATTTCATGGTCAGCTCAGCTGCAGCGTATTCATTAATTGCACAATTGTGTGTGTGTGTGTGTGTGTGTGTGTATTACGATTCATTCTACTTTGAATTACTTGAATGAATGAATTTTCTCTTAATACCAGCCGGACAACTTGCTAAAAGCAGGTGTAATCGATGCACGCGCTGAACATGGAAGAATCAACATTACGTCAAGAGTCAAGACAAGCCCACAAAATGTTTCCTCATCCAATCAAATAATTTACCAATCCTGAACTACACAAAACCTCGTGTAAAACATAGTAAACAGAGTTAATTTGTGTTTAAAATGGTTAAACTACCTTTATTAATTAAATAATTAAATAAATGAAATTGTTTTGACAAATCTTTTTTTTATTACGTTTTTATAAAAGCTCTATTTTTTCCTCCCCCACCCCACATGTAAAGGCTAATTAACGGTAAATGTTGCTACCTATAGCATAAATGTTAAAACATCAACAAAATGTCCAAAAGATTTTTAGTGAAGCAGCCACGCACAGTAAAGGCCATTGCACACTGAGTCCGAATTTTTCGTCCGAAATTTTCGCACGTTGAAAAATAAATACGACCTCACGTTGTCAATCACGTTTGCACACTGCCTCCGAAATTGTCGTCCGTCAAAAAGAAATTCGGATCGGGTTCGATTTTTTGCGTTTTTCGCATCCGTATAAAGCATTTTGAGATGCTTTGAGAAGGTGTTTTGACCATTCAGAGCCACCGTACAAGCGAAAGCCAAAATCCAAAATAGTGTCAGACAAATTAATACACTTCGTCTTGCAGCACAGAGCACTTTATGACAAACAAATTGCGGAATACAAAGATACAGAATATAAAGAACTGCTGTAGCCTATTTTTTTATGCCTGGCACGCACCTTTCCGATGCCGCAGTTCGGTGTGTGTGTGTGTGTGTGTGTGTGTCTGTTGGTGTATCCATACCTCAGACAGTCTCTGTTCAGGATAAATTGGTTCACGGAAATTGGTGGTCTTCTTTTTAAAATGTGGATTCAGTATCGCTAGCAAAGTATCAAACTGAGGCACTGACATCCTGAAATAAACTTTGAATCTCTTGGGATAATCCCGCTGCTCTTTGATAAGGAGGTGGAACTCTCCTTCCTCGCTGCGCAATCTAAGGATTGGATGGACCCAATATTTCCTTTTTCTTTTTCTTTTTTTAAAAAGAGAGAGGACAACAAAATCATCCTCACTGCATGAAGACATTTTGTATAGTTTTGTGAATTTTTTCGCAACGGATTAATTAAAACGCATCGGACTCAGTGTCTGTGCGTGACGAATTTTTAAGATTGCGAATGCGAAAAAACGCATGCGAAAATTTTGGACTCAGTGTGCAGAGACCTTAAAATTAAAATACAGTATTAACATTGTAGACTACAAATAAATTTTAAAAGAGGTACAGGATCTGTAGACTATAGGGAAAGGAAACTACATATCCCATGACGCATATCGCGTATCTCGCGGTAGTTTCACAACGAGACTTAATATTCATCTTTGAGGACGTTGAAAAGCTTCTGACCGGCGGAAAAATTTGTTAAATGAATGAATTAGATTATGAAGAGTGACGATTTGTAGATGGTGCTTTTCCTTTAATATATACCTTACGCAATCTATTTTTCAGATACTTTTTAAAAGTGGTGGGGACAATATCGAGCCTGGTAAAAAGTGGTGGGGACATGTCCCACCCATAAATTACGCCTATGGCTGTCACCAATCTCACATTGCTCTGTTTACACAGCTGATCACACAATCACACACTCTTTATAAGCCTTGGACTTCCTCTCTGTCATTGCCGAGTTTTGTATAGCGTTTATCACTCTCCTAGTGATAGCTACTCTGCGGAGCCCACGTAGTTGTCATAGTCTTGCCTTGCCTTGTGCGTTTTCTCTGGTTTTGATTCTTGCTTGTGTTTCCTGGATTAACCCTTTGCCTTGCCGTTCAGACTCTGTTTGCACCTCTCTTGGACTATTGCTCGTGTTCCTGGATTATCTCTCTGCCTTGCCCTGTTGGATATTGTTTGCCGATCAAGACCCACGCTTGCCCTAGGATTACGCTTGTGTCTTGCCCATGCCATATCCGTTTGCTGTTGTTTGACCCTGCCTGTGATTTGACTATATTTATTAATAAAAGCTTGCACTTGGATCTGCTTGCCTCACGTCTCCTTCGCCCCGTTATATAGATAGTCACCCAACCAAAAGTTTATTGAAAGATTGATGGTAAAAAGGAAAAGAGAAAAATAAGTTTTGGTTGGACTGAGGATTATGAAAATTTATCGTATAGCGTTCGTTCTGGCAGGTCACGTGAGTCAAGCTTGCATCAGCCGACTCTCTGCTGATCACATCTACCTATAGGAATACAACACCTACCGCATCATTCCTACATAAGCTCTATTCAGTATTATTCAGCAGCTTTTTGCTTGCTCAGGAGTAATTACTCTCCTCCATCGCCAACTCCTCCTTTTGCCACAATCAAGACTTGGCTTTCTGATATTACTTTTTGAATCAGACTCCTTTATCTTGAGTAATGTAATGATATCTGCTTTGTTCTGTTCTGTTAACCCTAGTTAATAACTAGGTTTATTATCGCTGCTCTCCCTGCTCATTCATAACAGGCTGCATGGATGGGCAGGGAGTTTTTTGCCCAGAACAGAAGCTTACCGCCAAACCAAACTGTATGCTAAGTGTCTATCATTTTGACAATAGCGGTCCTGACAGAATTGTATTTATGTGGGTTCCAGTCCATATGGGTATTCTAGGAAACAAAAACGTAGATAAAATAGCTAAGCAAGCATTTCAAAAAGAGAATATAGATATTGCTATCAGTCTTTCAAGATCAGAAAGAAGGAGTATTGTATGGAGACATATAATTAAAGAATGGCAGCAGAGGTGGTATCAAGAACTAAAAGGAAGACATCTATATGTATTAAAGAAAAGAGTTGGTACAGTGGAAAGTAAAAGGGAAAAACAGGAGAGAAGAGACTATTTTAACCAGATTAAGAATCGAACACAGTAAATTAAATAGTATGCTTCATATGATAGGGAAACCTCCAACAGGACTTTGTGACCAGTGCCAAGTACCTGAGAATGTAGAACACGTGATTGTGTATTGCACAAAATATGAAATTCAAAGGATGATATTTGTAAAAGACATGGCGGAAACAGGATAAACTAGTTGTGGATTAAAGAACATACTGGAATGCAGAAGGAGCGGACAAGGAATAAAATATTTGATTTGTTTTGTTTCTTTTTACTAAGATGAGACTAATATCAAGAATTTGAAAAACAAGATGATGTACATGGGAAGTAACTAGCTCCAGAAGATGGCGGTAATGCAACACCAAGGATGCAAGCTGCCATTATAAGAAGAAGAAGAAAAAGTTAGTCTATCCCTGCGTTCCATTTGGAAGAGCTCATCCCTATGCCCTAATCTCTTCAAAGGGTTTACCCTCCGGAGTGAGAACTTCGAAGGGTTGAAGGGTGTAGAGGACCAAACAACTGTTTCTCGGAGTGCCCTTCTGCACTTTCAATTCAATTCAAAAGGCTTAAAAAACATACTAAAATGCACAAAGTCTCCTGTGAGGGCTATGTTTAGGTGTAGGGTTGGTGTAGGGCAATAGCACACACAGTTTGTTCAGTATAAAAACCATTACGCCTATGGAGAGTCCCCATAAACCACAAAAACCAACATGTGTGTGTGTGAATGTTTTCCACATTGAGAATGTTGTATAGGCTCACCCCTTCATTTATGTGTATGTATGATCTGCATTATGTTGCATTATGTTTCATTATGATTTATTGATTTTTATTGGACAAATAAAAAAAAAAAGTTCTGAATTATAGTACTTGGGGGTGGTGATGGTGCAGTGGATAAGACACATGCCTTTGGTGTGAGAGACCCGGGTTCGAATCCACTGTGAGACACCAATGTGTCCCTGAGCAAGACACTTAACCCCTAGATGCTCCAGAGGCGTGCGACCTCTGACATATATAGCAATTGTAAGTCGCTTTGGATAAAAGCGTCAGCTAAATGAATAAATGTAAATGTAAATGTGTACTTCCCATTCACTTCCTATGGGTGCCCACTTTTGTCCATGAAGGACAAATTTGGGATTTTTTTTTTCAACCAATTAACTTGGTTGAATCAAGTCCATTTGTGTGTGTGTGTTCAGGTGCCAAACTTAGGAAAAGTAGCCAAGTATTGTACCGCTCAGATCAAGGAAAGCGATGTAATTGCTTAAGTCCCTTATTATTATTATTATTATATTAAATTTAGTCCATTATACCACATTGAGCGTTTTACTGTATGGGAGGACAAGTGAAAATTTGCGTATTGTGGGCGTCTGCTTACCTTGTAGTACATTTAATAATAACTATACATTGAATTTTATCTTTTAATTGCACTTAATGTATTTTAACACATTAAGCCATATTAAGTGTTTATGGTTTTCTGCGGGAGGAAAACGCTTAATGAGAAACTCTGCGCATTGCGTTCATATTCTGCTGTTCTTGCGGGTCTTGTCTTTTTCTCCTACAGATGACTTGCAGGACTCTGTTTGTTATTGTACTAAATTAGTTTTAATCGTTTAACCACCACGGCATCTTGTCTCCATTGGCAACGCACACGATTTGTGTCGAATGCAAGTGACGTTGCAGGTAGCGGAATGTGCAAGCGGCAATTGCAAGTGACGTAATTTAATTTATTTTTTCTTGTCTTCACCACCTAGCTACTGTTGTAAAATGTTGAGAGATTCCAAAAAAAAAAAAATCAATAAACAGAACAAAATAAAAAAGACTGCAAGTGACGTCACTCGCGGAAGCACAGGTGCCTGAGAGTGCAAGTCTGAGAGTGCAAATACTGAGAGTGCAAGTGCAAGTCTGCAGCCAGACCCTATTGGAAATAGAGGAGAAGTAGCCCCCTGACTGAGCCTGGTTTCTCCCAAGGTTTTTTTCTCCATTCTGTCACCGCTGTCACCTCTGGCTTGCTTAGTTGGGGACACTTCATTTCCAGTGATATAGCCGACTTGATTGCACAGATACTATTTAAACTGAACTGAGCGGGATGATGACATCACTGAATCAGCGATCAACTGACTGTAAACTGAAAATGTATGGTTTTCTGTTGTCTTTTTGCATTATTACACACTATTTTTCCTCTTTTTTTTTTTTTTACCTCAGATTGAACGAGTGTCCAGAAAAACTGATCCATGTTCTGGAAAGCATCACCTTCCTCTAGACGGTCAAAAATGCTGTCGATCATATTCGCACTGTTCAGCACTCCAGAAGTCGCTGTCAGCTCTGCTAGTTGAGATGGACTCAATAACCCTAACAAATCAAACTACAAAATACAAAAAGTCGTTAGCTGGAGCTTATTTGCATCATAACCGTTGTTAGATCATTACTTTCAGAACTCAACTCACCTCAGTGAAATGGCTGTCCAATATTTGCAGTTGGCTGAGTGTTGCATATTTGGAGAAGATCCCGAAATTCCTCTGCATCCATTCATGGTTACTGGTGATGTTTGAATGGCAGCCTGGATCTGAAATTAAACATTTTGCATCAGTGACTTCCAATGCTCCATAAGGATCCTTTTGATACACTTGACAGTTAATGTCTGTGTACCTGCTGTATCTGCTCTGGACAGGAAAGAGTAAATGAGATGCGTGAAGATCAGCTTCTGCTGCCTGTCTGTGATCAGCGATTCCTCCCTGCCGAGAACTTCCACACTGTCCATTCAGAAAAGAACATTGCTGTACTAGCACTCATGGTATTAAGGTGAAATATTTAAATATGAATGTATGTATTTTTATGGTGTTTCAGGTAATTTCATGTACATGACTTGGAAGGCCCCACAGGTGAAGTTCATCCAGCTCAGTTGTGTCACAAACTCCTCATTCATATATGACAGAACAGGCAGAAACCTCAAATACAGCCAGTTCTCAACAAACGCTAGATCATGGATGGTTGTTTCAGTGAGATCGTCCAAAGAAGCGAAGAAATCAGCCACACTGACATTTTTCTGTGAGCCCTGTAAAAGACAGAAAACTGTGACTCGTCGAGCTTAGAAAGCTACATAAGAGATGGAGCTGGACTCGTGTGTTGTGTGAGTTTACGGACCAGCTCCACAGAGAAATCCAGCTCTGATTCGGTTATATGACTGAGCTACATGTTTATCACTGGAGACGTTTCCATCACTTAATCGATTTATCCTATCACTGATCTAAAGGTTATGTACTGCTGGTTTGTTCCATCAACATGAACAAGGTGTCAGATATATTACTGTTAACAGCTGTTTAGGGAGGTATTTTAGGCTGAGGCCTTTGGTGGGCAGACGTCCTTACCGCTGAGGTTGTGTGGTTCACCTCTGCCGAGTCATAAGTTTCTATCGAGACATTCAGCGTCCTGTTTGGGAACAAAAAAAAAAAACACTTTTTCTCTTTAGACTTTTTACAATGCTATGAATTTAGGAAGGTAGGCATAATCACAAAGCTGTTCGGACCTGTTCTCTGACTCAGCCTGCTGAATCTCTGCTGGGAAAGAAAATGAACAGTAGCAGACAGCTCAGTTTCAACAGCTACAGTGTTCTGTGTAATCACACTAGAATTATTCTGAACTATTTTATATATATATATATATATATATATATATATATATATATATATATACACTTAATGGGGTCAATATAACTATGTTTGAACTTACCATTAAAATGATCTGTGACATACTAAAGATAAAACAAAGCACAACAATTTAAGAGCAACATATTCAGAACAATAGTGCTTCATCCAAAATATTATCAGGAGAAATAAGTTAAATAGTTGTAAACGTTCTCTATTTGACATGCTACTGCACAGAACTAGGAACCATTGAATGTAGTTATCATGCCCCACTACACCAAGTGTCATCGGGTTTTTTGCAGAAATAAGGAAAAATAAATGTGAAAGATTTTTTTCTTTTTGTGAAAAGGGTGTCATGTAAAACATAAAATCAAATATTGGATGCATTAATAATGAAAATGAAAAATCATGTTTTAAAAGTCATATTAAATGATATTATGTTAAAATTATACAGAAGCAATTGAGATAAAAGCTTAGATCCATAGAAGAACTGTAGCAATCCTTCAAGATGCCGGAATGACCAACCTAGAAACTACCTTCAAGCTGCAGTTCATAAGTTTTGCCTCTTTGTCACTATCTCTGTTTGAAAACCTGGAATTGCAGCTGCTTGCGGAATTATCTTGCTTGCGTGGCGTTGTGCTCCGGCACGGCTCCAGCGCGGATTAATCTAATGTTTTGAGGTGAATGTGTAGCTGTCAGTCACCGCACCGGTGTTTTGGATGTTTACTGTACTTCAGAATCACAGATTCTAGCCTATGTCTTGGAATATATGACCCAAATAAGAATTTTCACCATATATTGCCATCTGAACAAGTAAGTAACAAGGAACCGCTCAACTGAGGAAAAAAATTATTATAATAAATCACGCAACCAATGGTGATTAAATCTATTGATCGGTTAGCTCATATCACATCAAACCGTGCAAATTATTATTATTGTTATACTTTATTCTCAAATTATTAATGTTAACAACATCAGCATTGCGTAACTATGGGTATAATGTGTATTAGCGTGTAGATTTCAATTTCTGTACAGTCTAAACTAATTGTCATGCCATTCGAATTTCCTATTAATAAATTATTTTAACCCAAAAAGCAAAGTATGCTCTCTTCGAACTGGTTGTCTTTAAAATACAAATCTTGTGTAATCCCAGGCTATCTGCAATCAGAAGCACATTTAAAACTGGAATATAATTTAATTTCATTCACATGTGTTTCATAAACACATAATCCTTTCTGGATTACAATCCGCCATCAAAATGATAAATGTAATTATTTCAGCTGCTGTGAGAAAAGACTATAAACGATCCGTCACCTGCAGGATCCTCACATGCGATAGCCTACTAGCCGAGAAAACTTCTTCATGTTTACAGACGTGATGTAATGACACAATGCCGTGCTCAAATTTCCAGCGAAAACCTACCCGTACCACTCAAATTAGAAAACATTATTATAACCTAACCGTTGTGAATCTGGCTAAAGTAAAGCAATAGTTTTGAACACTGGTTGGTGATGTACTTGCTCAAATATTGATATTGGATCATTTTTAACCAAAAAAAGTTACAGACTGCAGCTTTAAAAATTGTGGGCAAGTGTGCCAAGGAAAAAAGAGTGGTCACACTAAATAGTGATTTAGAAAAAAAACAATCTTCACTTCACTGCAATGCTGCAGTTTGCCAGGAGGTTGTTCCAGCATCATGGAGAGGTTGTCAGAGTTCATTGATTTAAACAGGGTTTCCCAGTCCTGTTCCTGGAGATCTAACCCTGATCCAACATATCTGCCTGTAATTGTCAAGTGCGCCTGAAGATCTTAATTAGCTGCTTCAGATGTGTTTGATTAGGGTTGGAGCTAAACTTTACATGAAGGCAGATCTCCAGGAACAGGATTGGGTAACACTGATTTAGATTTAGATCATTTTATTATTATCATTATTATTATTAATTGTATGCATTTGCTCTACTTACCTGTCCATGCAGTACTGAAGTAAAGTAGCCTAAGGAGAAGATCAAATAAATGTATTAAATGCATTCATTTCTTTTATCTGAGGCAGCAGAAATCAGGCATCTTGGGAGATTCCCTGTGGCCACACCTTTCTTCTGACTCCTTTGCTTGTTCATGTGCCCTCTGCTGTTTTTACCTCCGTTTCTTTTAGCTCATTTTGTCAGTGATTTAAAGCCTCATTATAGCTTCCGAACTCTCCCTGGTATCTGTCTTTCTGTCACGTATCTTCACTTATGCCTGTTGATTAATGTGAGCAACGGAAGGCCATACGTCTTGCTCAGAAGATGCTAGCAGTCTATCAAACTCATCAGGCACGGCTCAGGTGAAGAGAAGAACCGGATTTCTAAGCAATGCTGAATTCTCTCTCAGACTCATTGATGTATTTTGCTGGATAAACGCCAATCCAAATTTAGAGCGGGGTTTGTAAAAAAAAACAGATGCTGACTTTCAAGCTAACGAAAGCCCAGCGAAGATACAGTTCTGCTTCAGCTTTATATCATTTTCTTAACATGAGTAATTCAAATCACAGCAGGTGTAGGTTAAGTTAAAGAAATTGGCCAATTAGCTACAAATAGTCTCCTTGTCACACAGCCCTTTCTCTTCAGGCCTATGATTAGATAGTGATTACATCCTCACTGTGGCATGATATTTGCATGTTTAGACACCATCTTGAGCAGTGTATTTCGCTTGCCAAGTGTAAAGGTCCCGTAACGAAATGCAATACAGTGGAATGGATTACATTCCAATGTGCAAATGTTTTTCATTCTGGCATAAATTTACGTTTTCATTCTGGCATAAATTTACGTTTTCATTCTTTAAAACAATGAGATAAGCAGCATTGCCAAATATTTCCACAGGCTACTAATGAAAAGACATATCATGGTGCATTTAATCCAACAATGACCCAGCCTGCATTTCAACGTGGCATGAATTCTGTAAAAATCTCTTGTAATAGGAAGCCTCTGCCAATGACTTGAGAAATATACTTCAAAATAAATGATGCTTGAGTATGTTCTTTGCTTACAGTTTGTTACGTTTTGAGGATTTGTCTTCCTCATTAGTATTTAGACGTCATCTGACTTGCAATCATTTCATACTGAATGGTCTCTTATGACACTGGCAAAAAGAGTGGCAAATTGCTCAAAGAAACACCCATGAAAGGAAACATTCCTGTAGACAGACCTGTTGAACAGAATACTTTGAAACGAGATGTGAAAGCAGGCCTATAGTGGGAACAATAACAAAGCATGCCAGGCACAGGCGCCTTCAGGAGAGCTTGGCAAAAACTGCAGAGAGCGGTAATGAAATACATCTGTAGAAGAAAAGCAGGGAAATCCCAAGCCAGCCAAACAGACCTGATGAAGGTGCAAGTGTTACGCTAGCGGCTCTGATGTGAAGAATGCAGTGTTAGACTCATCGTGTTGAGTCCAACAGAAAAAGAAGAGCTTAGTCTCCACTGCTTAATAGTGTGCTCTGCTATCCAAACCTTTAAAAATTTAAACGCTGAGCTGATAACGCTAACGCATGCACTTCTAACCATTTAATCATCCAGCTAAATCTTTATACAAAACTCTGCTGCTCGAGTGCTTCCCCAGTATGGGTCAGTATGTTGTTGACTTAGATAGTAATAAAGAGGAATGTGCAAAAAGAATGTGCAAAAAGTTGTACAGGGTATTTAAATAGCAGCAATATGAGGTAGAAAAAATTATGAATAGCTTATTGATATGATGATATTTACATGGAGTCAAGTGATGTTATGACACAGAGTTAGAGTTTAGGAGCCTGATGGCCCGGGGAAGAAGCTCCTCCTAAGTCTCTCAGTCTTTGCCATCAGGCTACAGAAGCGCTTACCAGATGGAAGCAAAGTGAATAGATGGTTACCAGGGTGATTTGAGTCCTTGATGATTTTAACAGCTCTTCTTTTGCAGCGTTTGAGGTAGATGTCCTGCATAGAGGGGAGAGCAGACCCTGAGGTGCGCTCAGCTAAGCGCACAACTTTCTGTAGTGCTTTGCAGTCCTGATTGGAACTGTTTCCATACCACACTGAGATGCACTGAGTCAATACATTTTCTATGGACCCTGAATAGAAAGTTTTCAGGATTGCTGGTGAGACCCTGAATTTCCTCAGCTGTCGCAGATGGTACAGTCTTTGCCTGGCTTTCTTAACCTGTGTTTGGATGTGTGTAGTCCAAGTCAGGTTCTCGGAGATTTTTACACCGAGGTACTTGAAGTTACTCACCCTCTCCACAGGGGTCCCACTGATCATAAGAAGAGTGTAGGGCTGCTGCTGTCTCTTCCTAAAGTCCATGATCAGCTCTTTAGTTTTGCTCACATTCAGAGAGAGACAGTTGTCCTGGCACCATGATGTGAGTCTCTCTACCTCATCCAAGTATACAGTCTTATCGTTGTTGGAGATGAGGCCCAGAACCGAAGTATCATCAGCGAATTTGACAATAGATGTGGAGCTGTGAGAGGACACGCAGTCATGCGTGTAGAGAGAGTAGAGCAGGGGACTCAGGACGCAACCCCACAGCCCTCTCCTACATTCAGTGTGATGGAGTTTGAGGTGAACTGGCCAACTTTCACCACTTGAGGTCTGCCGGTGAGGAAGTCTTGAATCCAGTCACAGAGTGACGAGTTTAGGCCGAGGTCTGTGAGTTTAGAGGCCAGCTTGATGGGGACTATAGTGTTGAAAGCTGAGCTATAGTCAATGAATAGCAGCCTTACATAATTCCCATTGTTGCTGTCCAAGTGTGTGAGAGAAGAGTGGAGGACGTGAGAGATGGCATCGTCCGTAGATCTGTTTGGGCGATAGGCAAACTGAAGAGGGTCCAAAGTATCAGGTATGGAGGAGCAGATGTGGCTCTTTACAAGTCTCTCAAAAACCTTCATGACTATAGATGTGAGGGCAACTGGGCGATAGTCATTCAGGCAAGAGGGTTTATTGTTCTTAGGCAACTGGAGAATTGGCAGACAGACACCTGTGCGGGAGAACCAGAATGAGACGTGGGAGCGCACCCAGATAACTGCACGAATCGAAGTCTGTAATTAACTCTTGTTTTACATTTGTGTAATTGTGTTTATGTGGTGCGCACGAACGCTCCCTCTGTCACGTGATTGTCTGCTCCTGGAAATCACGCTAGGAGGAGAGGGGACGTGGCGTGAGAGACACACGGTAGCCTGACACACGGTAACCCTCGTAGGCTGTTTTTTGGTTGAGCTAGCATTGCTCCCCTCACTATAGAGGGTCACCTATGAGCATGCTGCTCCCTCCCGAGTTCTCCTTGTTGGTCGAGCTGGCATTGCTCCCCTCAGCTTAGAGGGTCACCTATGAGCATGCTGCTCCCTTCTGAGCATCTGAGTTACTCTCCAGAGCTCTGCCTTGGTAGAGCTAGCATTGCCCCCCTCACTATAGAGGGTCACCTATGAGCATACTGCTCCCTCACGAGCTCTCCTTGTTGGTCGAGCTGGCATTGCTCCCCTCAACTTAGAGGGTCACCTATTAGCATGCCACTCCCTTCTGAGCGTCTGAGTTCCCTCTCATGCTGAGAGTTAAGTTCTCCGCTCTCCAGAGCTCTGCCTTGGTAGAGCTAGCATTGCTCCCCTCACTATAGAGGGTCACCTATGAGCATGCTGCTCCCTCCCGAGCTCTCCTTGTTGGTCGAGCTGGCATTGCTCCCCTCAACTTAGAGGGTCACCTATGAGC
This sequence comes from Barbus barbus, assembly GCF_936440315.1. Taxonomy (NCBI): domain Eukaryota; kingdom Metazoa; phylum Chordata; class Actinopteri; order Cypriniformes; family Cyprinidae; genus Barbus; species Barbus barbus. The sequence continues at coordinate 229,794 of NC_136735.1, forward strand.
ATGCCGCTCCCTTCTGAGCATCTGAGTTCCCTCTCATGCTGAGAGTTAAGTTCTCCGCTCTCCACAGCTCTGCCTTGATAGAGCTAGCATTGCTCCCCTCACTATAGAGGGTCACCTATGAGCATGCTGCTCCCTCACGAACTCTCCTTGTTGGTCGAGCTAGCATTGCTCCCCTTAACTTAGAGGGTCACCTATGAGCATGCCGCTCCCTTCTGAGCGTCTGAGTTACTCTCCAGAGCTCTGCCTTGGTAGAGCTAGCATTGCTCCCCTCACTATAGAGAGTCACCTATGAGCATGCTGCTCCCTCCAGAGCATTTGAAAAGATGGTGTTTACAAATCCATGTTATGGTAAGTGCGCATGCTAGTCTCTGCACTTTCTGATAGCCACGTTGTGGTAAGATCGCACACCAAGTGTTTTGCGGCCTTTCTAAAATCCTGTACGGTATGGGTTACACGCTGCGGCTTCGTTCCCATTCTTTGAGTCGGTCAGGCCCTGGTTTGACCTTGGGCCCCACTCTACCTATGTATGTGCTGAGTGCCCTCTCATGCTGAGCGTTAAGTTCTCCGCTCTCCAGAGCTCTAAGCCATGATAGAGCATCTGAAAAGAATTCAGCTCTGTGAGTCAGCAACTTCAGGTTGTTAGGCTTCTCTCTGCCTCCCTGTAAAGTTGCTCTCCTTGTTGGTAGAGCTAGCTTCGCTTCCCTCAGCATAGAGGGTAACCTATGAGCATACTGCTCCCTCCCGAGAATATTTCAAATCCATGATATGGTAAGTGCGCACGCATGTCTCTGTGCACTTTCTTAAAGCCACGTTGTGGTAAGATCGCACACCAAGTGTTTTGTGGTCTTTCTAAAATCCTGTACGGTATGGGTTATGTGCTGTGGCTTCGTGCCCTTCTTTGAGTCGGTCAGACCCCGGTTTCACCTTGGGCCCCACTCTACCTATGTATCCCCAGTGATACTACTTGAACAGGGTGTTGCTACCAAGGATTTTTTGAGACAGTTCCTTCAGCGAGCTCTTGCAGAGCAAGCAGTAGCCCCTAGATGACAGGCCAAGACTTGGTTACTATCCTAAGCGCTTGGTCGTATCCCCTTAAAGGAATCTCTTCTTCTGATTCCAAGCCTTTGAGCTCTACCCTGGGTCCAGGAGGCCCGGCCCCTAAGAGGTAAGTTCTGGGGTATGCAGCTCAGGCCTTTGGCCGAAGGGGATAATGTCACTGACAGCCGTCCTACCATCCCAGGGGCAACTCCCTTAGCCGGGTAGAGTTGGTACTTAGTGCTTGACTTTTGTGCTTGGCTTGCACTCTCCTCAGCATGGTGGCGTGGGTATTCTGTTCCTCATAGCGACCCCTAGAGGACGCAGTTCGAAGTTCCCTCGAAAGGGAACATCTCAAGTTACGTATGTAACCTTGGTTCCCTGAGAGTAGGGAACGAGACACTGCGTCCTCTAGGTTTGGTGCCATGCTTCGGACGCAAGCTTCAGACGAAGAAGTGAATGACGTATTTTCCCGGCGCCCCTTTATACTGTGGCCGCGCAGGAAGTAACGTCATAGGCTGTCGCCGGCCAATGTTATTGTCGTGATTAGATATATGCTTCAAGACACCGGTCACGCCAAGTGAAGTGAAGTGAAGTGACATTCAGCCAAGTATGGTGACCCATACTCGGAATTCGTGCTCTGCATTTAACCCATCCAACGTGCACACACACAGCAGTGAACATACACACAGCAGTGAACACACACACACACACCGTGAACACACACCCGGAGCAGCACACACCGGTCACGCCAAGGGGTTCCCCATAGCGACCCCTAGAGGACGCAGTGTCTCATTCCCTAATCTCAGGGAACCAAGGTTACATACGTAACCTGACACGTTTTACTGAATTGGGGGGGTCCGGGGGGGTCAGTATCTAGTGTGGCCACCATTTGCCTCACAACACATCTCCTTCGCATAGAGTTGATCAGGTTATTGATTGTGGCCTGTGGAATGTTGGTCCATTCCTCTTCAATGGCTGTGCGAATTTGCTGGATATTGGCAGGAACTGGAACACGCTGTCGTATATGCCGATCCAGAGCATCCCAAACATGCTCAATGGGTGACATGTCCGGTGAGTATGCTGGCCATGCAAGAACTGGGATGTTTTCAGCTTCCAGGAATTGTGTACAGATCCTTGCAACATGGGGCCGTGCATTATCATGCTGCAACATGAAGTGATGGTTGTGGATGAATGGCACAACAATGGGCCTCAGGATCTCGTCACGGTATCTCTGTGCATTCAAAATGCCATCAATAAAATGCACTTGTGTTCGTTGTCCATAACATACACCTGCCCATACCATAACCCCACCGCCACCGTGGGCCACTCGATCCACAACATTGACATCAGCAAACCGCTAACCCACACGACACCATACACGCTGTCTGCCATCTGGCCTGTACAGTGAAAACCAGGATTCTTCCGTGAAGAGAACACCTCTCCAAAGTGCCAGACGCCATCGAATGTGAGCATTTGCACACTCAAGTCGGTTACGACGACGAATTTCAGTTAGATTGAGACCCCGATGAGGACGACGAGCATGCAGATGAGCTTCCATGAGACAGTTTCTGACAGTTTGTGCAGAAATTCTTTGGTTATGCAAACCGATTGTTGTAGCAGTTGTCCGGGTGGCTGGTCTCAGACGATCTTGGAGGTGAAGATCCTGGATGTGGTGGTCCTGGGCTGGTGTGGTTACACGTGGTCTGCGGTTGTGAGGCCGGTTGGATGTACAGCCAAATTCTCTGAAACACCTTTGGAGACGGCTTATGGAAGACAAATGAACATTCAATTCACGGGCAACAGCTCTGGAGGACATTCCTGCAGTCAGCATGCCAATTGCATGCTCCCTCAAAACTTGCGACATCTGTGGCATTGTGCTGTGTGATAAAACTGCACATTTTAGAGTGAATGAATGAATGAATGATGCATTTATATAGCGCTTTTATTGTGTATTGCCGTGGATCAGCACCTAGAGATGACCTCCACAGCCAGGACACCTAGATGAGCCCCAGAGACTGATCCCCAGTGAAGACCCTGTCTCCAAGACGGCCATCGGGACAAGACCACAGGAACCAGATGAGTCCTTTGCACAATCTCATTCTGCTTTAGCCTAGATTTAAACTGCTTATTTTGTCTGGCCAGAGGAGAATGACACTATTTCGACAAGCTATTTCCCCGTCTAAATACTGTAAAGCTGATATAAAGCCACCCAGCTTTATATCAAGCCGATGTAAAGCTGCTTTGACACAATTTGCATTTGTTAAAAGCGCTATACAAATAATTTTGACTTGACTTGACTTATGGCGCTCACTGCAGTCACAGGAGCCCTACAGTGATACCAGGTCAAGTTCATTACATTGATTTGGACTATTCGAGTGTCAAAGCAGCTTTGCAGTATTACAGTATTATTAAACAGTATTAAACAAAGCAACTTTAGCTTTACTGTATTAAATATCAGACATATTAGAGAGGTTTGAGGTACAATGACATAATACACTCAGTAAATAAATATTAATCACCACAGATGTCTTTAATCCTAATTAACTGTAATCATAGTTGCAATGTAAATGTCCACTGCATTCACACAAACAGCCATCGGACTAATTAAAATAATTAAAATAATGCAGGGGCCTCAACTCCTTTCAGCGTCTTTATTTTATTTGAACTGCTTTAAGTACGACACAGACTGCACACCCGATAAAGTGCAGAAGTGGTTTTGTAGGCCAAAACCCAGAAACCAGTTGCATTTTATCAAATCCAGTTCTATCATACTGAGGTCAGTGATTATTTGAATTGGTTTTTAGTTAAATGCCTAAAATAAGGCCTGTGGTGAACACAAGCTCAAGTTTTTTCTATATTTTATTCTATGACATAAAATACATCAGTAAAACCTCCTTGACATTTTTAAAGCTTTTATTTGTCTTGGAAAAAGGAAGTTGCCATCAAGTGTCTAAATGGCATTAAACGTCATCAGGCCGCATGTTTTTAAAGGAAGACAGAGAGTTGTCAGAAGCTTAATGGTGGCCACCTTAAAGTCATGTGACTGTGATGTAGTTTGTTTATAGCCTACATTTACCTTTTTACTTCTGCTGATAGTATATAGTCTTTAAAATTCATGTTCATGTCAAGTTTATTTCTCAATGTTATCACGATGAACAAAACATGTAGGAATCAAACTTTTGTTGGTTGGAGATCATATTTTTCTGCAATAATGCAAAATACTATGAAAGAAAAACGTACGTTTTTGTGGAGAGAAACAGGGTGAAAATGTACATAATCACGGCAGCACTATATTTCATTGCATCATAATACAAAATAAAATAAAGCGTTTGTGTAACTCACCGCAGAAGAGAATAAACACAATAAGAACTTTGTTGCTGAGCAGTTTTTTCCTCGTTGTTGCCGTCATCGTCATATCAAATCATGGTGTTTATATCTGGAATGACACATCAGATACAGAGTCAGCATATTAGAAATAAATGACTGGCTGACGTGACATGTCTTACTGTCCTAAAACCTTTCTACACAACAATTTTATGATGATTGTACAATATGTTACTATTATACAAAGAACCTTCAAGAGCTCATAATGATTACCCGGTTGGCTGTCAGTTCCACTTCGTGAGCATTGACCAGAAAATAACATTTCCAACTTCAACTGTTCTAAATCTAGAATACTTTGGAGCGCAGACTTAAAGGTATAGTTCACCCAAAAATGAAAATTTGCTGTCTATTTACTCACCTTCAGGCCATGTAAAATGTAGGTGACTTTTTTTTCTTCAGTGGAACAATAAAGACAATTCTTAGTTGAAACCATGCTCTTGGTGATTCATTAAATGCAAGTCAGTGGCTTTGAGAGTCAAAAAAGCACACATCAGGCAACAATGAATAGCCGTGACTCCTGATGATATATTGAGGTCTACGATTATTTACAGCATTATTACCTGTAATCCAGAGCCTCAGACATACGGTTCAGTTTGTGAATTAATCATTCTTTTGAACTGGTTCTTTTAGTGAATTAGTGGAACCCTTTCATCAAATCGGACTGAAGAGTGTGAATCAGTTGGCGGCTCGAGCAGCTCAGATCTACGTTATGACGTTACTCAATCAAAACTCACTTTCAGACGCCCGACAGTCACTCTGACTCGGACCGAAGACAGATGAGGCGCTGATATGAGCATGTGTGAACTGAGAGCTAGAATGATAGGGTGAAATTAACGATTTTATGGGTTCTCATTGTTTATGTAAAAATGTGAGCTGATAATGATTCATTTATTCACATTATATGCTTTAGACATGTAAAACATCTTTTCACATCATTATTGGGTGCTTTAATAATATAATTGAGTATAGGTTGTGCCATCGTGGTTACACTAGTGAACTGAACCAGTTCATTGATGGAAAAGAATCGTATTTCCCCATCTATCTGAAACTCAGGATTACAGGTTCACTTCATTAGACCTCAGTTTATCGTCAGGAGCCACGGCTATTTATTTTGTGTTGCCTGATATAATTATTTTTTTTTTTTACTCTCAAAGTGCCGGTAGCCATTGACTTCCATGTTATGAATCACCAAGGAGCGCAATTTCAGCTAAAAATCTTCTTTATTGTTCTACTGAAGAAAAAAGTCACCTACATCTCGGATGGCCTGACAGAAAGCAAATTAACAGCAAATGTTTCTGTTTTGGGTGAACTATCCCTTTAAGTCCAGTCTGTTTTGGCAACTTATTGTAGAAAAATTAAAATAAGAAAGTTATGCAAGTTTGAGTTTGTGATAGCAAAATAAAACTGTAAATGTTAATATTTTATGTAAAATGTATATTTGACAAAACCCGTTGAACTCTAAAATGGCAAAAATTAGAGTTCCAAATTTAAGGTTGATATTAAAAAAAAAAAAAAGAGCTTTCAGTAGGATTTTGAGTAGGGCGCAGTATCAAACTTTTCCACTAGATGACCACCAAACTCCATTAGTCACCATATACTGCTAGGGCACCCATATTTCCATAGATGGTTTGAGTGACCTGAACCACGTTATTCCATACTTTTCACAATTTTCATGAAGGAGGAATAATATTGAGAAGCATTATGGGCAGTATGCCAGCATTTGATTTGAATTCAACCTCTAACAAACACATAAAAGACATGTAGCATGAACCCTGGACGTTCGTCATAGTTCACACTGCATCACAAACAGAGAATCTATCGTTTTTCTTTATATTCATGGACAACACATTTTTTGTGGTTTTATATGTGCATCACTATTTAAAAATAAAGATCAGAACTTGCTCATTGACTCTTGAGTACTCTTATTGCAAATTAATAAACTACATTTGCTCTGTAAAATATATTGAAAATCAGTCACAAAATAGGAAAGTGATGTCTTTAAGCTTTCAAATTATATATATTTTGTCAAGATAATAGTTATAATAACAAGTGGGCCACTGGTGACAGTAGATGAGTAATATTTGCACATTTGAATTTATATATATCAGACCACAAGTGTAAATTTAATAAACACTTATAAGCCTATAGGCTGACTATTTAAAGCATATATAAAGCATACATATATATACCCTACTACTCAGTTTAAAAAAAAAATAAGTTTAGTCTCTTATTCATCAAGGCCACATTAAGCTGATCAAAAGTGACAGTAAAGACATTTATAATGTTACGAAAAATTTATATTTCGAATAAATGCTGTTCTTTTGAACTTTCTATTCATCTGTGAATCCTGAAAAATAAAATGTATCACAGTTTCCACAAAAATATTGTGCAGCACAACTGTTTTCAACATTAATAATAATCAGAAATGCTTCTTGATCAGTAAATCAGTATATTAGAACGATTTCTGAAGGATCATGTGACACTGAAGACTGGAGTAATGATGCTGAAAATACAGCTGCAGATCACAGAAATACATTACAGTTTAACACATTCACGGAGAAAACAGCAGTTTTACATTAGAATAACATTTGTATTTGTACTCCGATAAATGCAGCCTTGGTGAATACAACAATCTTTGTTCCAAAACACACATAATCTTACTGAAACCAATTAGTTAATAAGTCATTATAAAAATTATAAAATGTAATTATAAAAATGTTCATGACAATTGTCAGTTACCCCCCACCAAAAAAACAAACAAACAAATAACTAAAAGTGCTTCTGCTTCTATCTGTCTGCTAAAGAAATCTAAGTGAATAAACAGCTCTTTTCTTAAAAACTAACCAAGAAAAAAAATCTATAGACAGAAACATATGAAATATCAGCTGATGAGTTCTCCTGAACTCCTTTTATTGAAATCTATCATAAGCAATTAAGCGGAGACATTTGATGATTCATTACAAATATAACCCTGTTTTCACCCAGATCTTTATTCTTAAGAGATTTGCTGCTTCTAAAGATGATATTCACAAAGTATCCAGCTCTTACCCGTACGTTGCGTGTGTGTGAGAGAGAGAGAGGGAGTGTGTGAGTGTGTGTGTTCCTCAGGTATACAGTCGGACCTGCAGGCATCAGTCATCTGAGTGCTGATCACACCCAGAAGAGATGAGTCCAGTTTGACTGACTCTGGACAGAGCTCTAGTGACCCCACTGACCCTGAACACACCCATTTCATGAAGGACAGATAGGCTCACCTGAAGGGATGTAGAGAATCACACAATTCAAACATTATAAATCACGTATCTGTAATATTATAGGGTGAAAAGTGATCGGTTCTCTGACAGGAATGACAGGAATGCAGAATTCAGTTAGAGATCAACCTGTTCTCTCTGTTTTAAGATCCATCGTCTCCATCAGGCTCATCAGCTGACTAAGCATTCTGAGTTCATTAGACAAATCTGCTTCAGAAACGTATGTGGTCTTTGATTCCTCCAACTGCTGGAGGAATAAAGGATGAAGAGGACCAGATCTTGGAATGGTTCATCGTGTGCTAACAAGGGCCATGAGTCAGTTAAAGGAAGGGATGCTGCTGATATTATCCTGCAGAATGAGCAGCGGTCAGAGAAAATGTGGCCTGATCAGCCCGTTCCACTCCTGCTTTTAAAACAAGCCCCTAAACAGACTGGAGTTTGATTCAGATACAGCTGAATGTTCCTTAGGGGTTTTCTTTCAGCCGTCAAACTGCTGTGCAATTGAATCTCGGATGACAAATGTAAACAACGTACCTTGTAAATCTTTTTTTTATTATTATTAAAAAAATAAACCAAAAAATAGAGACAATATTTTTTTCTATGCATAATACTGTATAAATAAGCAACAGAGTCTTGAGCGTTTAGAATGCACTGACAGAGCCAAAGCTTCTCTTTTTTTTGTGGTCTATGATTCATAACTTTCGAATGCAGAGCGTGTGCGTGAGAACAACAGCATGTGTTTTTTTAATGATAAATATTTGTGTATTGATTGTTTTAGTTTTATATATATATATATATATATATATATATATATATATATATATATATATATATCAATCCATTACTGTTTCTAAATATAGCACTTTGTGTTATTTTATGTGTAACTAGGTTCCTTGTCTTGTCACGTACAAATCATAATCCAAATCATTAATACAGAAATATGGATAGCACTTGTTAAAAACACTCTAACAATCAATTCAGACCACGTGTTACTACAACTGCTCATTAAATTGATGTCCTACATAAGTAGCATTTAGCACATGCTATTGTGTTATCTGTTGATTTGAACTCAAACACACAAGATTAGCTGCTTCCAGAGTCAAAACTCTGTTAGTTGGAGCAACTACATGTTTCTGAGTAATCAAACACACAATTTAGGTTTATGTTACATATTAAGTTCCTCTAACTCAGTGTAGTTTTTGGGTTGAACAAAAGTTCTATTAAATATTAGAAGCGGCCATGATTCAAAAAGACTGATGCAAATAGTTTTTTTTTTTTTTGCGTAGGTTGAATTGGAATCTACTGCATGCTTTCCTTTTGGGGTGTTTCTGCTTCCTATCAGAGTCACTTTGCACATTCATTCAGTCGGTCTGATCTTTTCTTCACATTGTTTGAACAAACCAATCACATGCTGAACATTCATCTTGGTGTGAACAGACTGTAGGTGTCAAACCTGTTCTGATCTCACTCCTGAACACACTAAACGATCAAATAGAAACTCTGGCCTTCAGGACTGATACTGGAGCAGCGCCACACCCCAATACCAGTGTACTAGAGGAATAGTGTACTAAAGGACAAGTGTACTAGATGACAAGTGTATATAACACTTTTAACAATACAGATTGCGTCAAAGAAACTTTACAATATCAAAATAGGAAAATAATGTGGCAATAATGCAAAATGACAAGATTAAACACTCAATTTTCAGCTAAAGGCATTTCATACACTAGTGAAGAGGTCTTCAACCCTGCTCCTGGGGACCCACTCTCCTGGAAAGTTTATTTCCAACCGGCTTCAGCACACCTGCCTGCAATTTTCAAGTAGTCTTGACGACCTTGATTGGCCGCTTCAAGTGTGTTTGATTAGGGTTGTAGCTAAACTCTTCAGGATAGTGGGTCCCGAGAAATAGGGTTGAAGACCTCTGCACTAGTGGGTGTACTATAGGACTAGTTTGTGTACTAGAGGACTAGTGTGTGTACTAGAGGACTAGTGTGTGTACTAGAAGACTATTTTGTGTACTAGTGTGTGTACTAGAGGACTAGTGTGTGTACTAGTGTGTGTACTATAGGACTAGTGTGTGCACCAGTTTGTGTGTACTAGAGGACTTGTTTGTGTACTAGAGGACTAGCGTGTGTACCTGTATGTATCAGAGGACTAGTGTGTGTACTAGGGTGTGTACTAGAGGACTAGTTATGAACTAGAGGACTAGAGGACTAGTGAGTGTACTAGGGTGTGTACTCGAGGACTAGTGTGTGTACTAGTGTGTGTACTAGAGGACTAGTGTGTGTACCAGTGTGTGTACAAGAGGACTAGTGTGTGCAATAGTGTGTGTACAAGAAGATTAGTTTGTGTACTAGTGTGTACTAGATGACTAGTGTGTGTACTAGAGGACTAGTGGGTGTACTAGTGTGTGTACTAGAGGACTAGTGTGTGTCCATCTCTCCAGTAGAGTAGAGATTTGCTAAATATCTTGTGTTATAAGTCTTGTGTTATACTAAACCCCACATTATGTGCTATGAATAACGCTGGCTGTATGCAAGTTGCTTTTATTGTTGTTTTTCTGCTCCTCTGTGTTATTTTCAGTGTTCTCAGGCGACGGCCGGAGTGTTTTAAGATGTGTGACGGTGTTGTGTTGGCATGTGATGGTTGGACCCAGTTACCGTATGAAATCCTCCATCAGTGCAGATGGTTGAGGTTCTAGAGAAAATATAGAGGGAAGCTAACCCTTGGGTTGGGCTGTACAAACATCTATTCTTGATTCTGCTATGTTACATATCTGAATCAGTTTTCAGCCATCTTAAAAGTAGCACATTTACAACACTGCATAGCTCATGAAGTACATAATTACATTAGATTGTTGATGTCTCATAATTTAAGTGTGAAAGTTATCAGATCAAATAATTTCTCTGAATTCAAATATCAGTTGTGTGCTCTTATGAAATATATTACCTAAGGACTTACCTAAAACACCGGTCGAGCCGGTTTGCTGATCATGCTTGGCATAGTCTGGTTTTCCCTGAGTCGTCCTCTGCCTTTGGCTCCATAGCTCTCGCTTCTTCTTCTGACCATTAAACACTGGAATAAATGTTCATTAGTCATGGCTCTTACCAGTGCTGACAGTGCCAAGGTCACTCATCAACTGATCAAATACAAGTCATTTTGGATAGAAATGTGATCATTGTCACTTAATTCAAAGGTGCTTCTTAATATGAAATTAGTATCAAATTATTTAAGTCAATCAATGCCCTCCCTGCTGAAAAATCCAGCATATGCTGGTTAGTTATGTTTTGAAGCATGGCTGCTGGTTTGAGCTGGTTTAAGCTGGTCTTAAGCAACTAGCTCCTGCTCAGGACCAGCACATGACCTGTGGTGTATTCCAGAAAGCACGGTTAACTTACCTTCAGCTAAACCCTGAACTTTGGGTTGATTAACCCCAAACCTTGCTTACTCGAGGTATGTGGTTCCAAAAACGCGTCCGGGAGTAAGTTCATTCAATACAGAGAATGTTCCTGATTAAGACTCAAGACATTCTCAACAGAGCGACGAATCGACGAGTCACTATGGAAACGGACGCTAAGAAAAAGCGCACCATGCGGTTTCTTTCTTCTTCTTTTCTTCAATGGTCGTTTACATGCTTAGTGCATATCGCCACCTAATTGACGGTTGTGTAATCATTTTTTTTTCCCGTTTAATCTTTAATCTTTTTGAATATGACTTATATTTTTAGTTTGACGCTAATTATATATTAAGTCATATCAGATATGTATTTTATTATAGAAATACATTATAGAAAATGCCAATCCATGTGTGAGATGATAATATAAAATGTAATAAGTATATATAATAAATTAAACATTACCTTGTCATAGTGTTTTATAATTTATACAGATAACTGTTATATATGCCAATAAAATAACCATATTAGAATAATATATTACCTTATTTATTATTTATATTAGCGCTTTATATATATATATATATATATATATATATATATATAAGACTATATTACATAATCTAATATTATATAACGTTGTGCTCTATCTGTCAGGCCCACTGAAGGCTGGTCAGTAGGTCAGGTGTGCTCTGATAGCACTGAAGTGAACTAACCCTGGAACATAACCTGCTCCGGAGCAGGTTATCTTCAGAAAGCAAGTTACTATGGTTACTTACATACCCCCGAAAGTAACCTCCGATTTTGGAACCGAAAGCCGAGTTTATCTGCTCGCTTATCCTCAAACTTACCCGGGTATGTCACATAACCTGCTTTCTGGAATACACCCCAGCTTAAACCAGCAGCCATGCTTCAAAACATGCTTACCTAACCAGCATATGCTGGATTTTTCAGCAGGCCTGGCGCCAATATTTCCAATCAAAAATATGATGTGACATCAAAGATCTAAATGCTAATTATGTCTCTATTTGTCTCTGTTTCTGCCACGGGATTAACATCCCGTGGTAACTAGGAATTACAGAAGCTTCAGTCTGGATCCAACCCCTAAATGATCTGAGATGACCGAACACCTGAGAAAAGATAATGCCAACCCCTCAGAGGATTTCGGAGGATGCCAACGCTCAGACAACATACAGAATTACCAAATGACCACTGGAACCAGTTGAGACCTTACAATCTGACTTTGCTGCAGTTGGAATTGAACTGCTGGTTCGTTTGGCCAGAGGAGAACTGGCCCCCGACTGAGCCTGGTTTTTTTCTCCATTCTGTCTCTGATGGAGTTTTGGTTCCTTGCCGCTGTCGCCTCTGGCTTGCTTAGTTGGGGACAATTCATTTCCAGTGATATCGTCGACCTGATTGCAATTTTTTTTTCTTTTTTCATTTTACACTATTGACACACTATTTCCTTTTTTTTTTGGATATTGTGCAGTTGCTTTGACACAATTTACATTGTTAAAAGCGCTATATAAATAAAGGTGACTTGACTTGACTTGACTTAAATGGGAACATTATAGAACCCTACCCCTCACAGAAAATGATCTGCAGTTTTACAATTAAAACAAACAAACAAAATTGTTTACATTACTTTTACATACCAGTTTTACAAATGAGGAAATCCCTAAAGGAATGTGGTTTGGTCTCTTTCTGTCATTGCCTTCAGGAAAATGAGTCATGCCAAACTAAATCATGATGATAAACATCATCACAAAGACGTAATTCCAGTAATGCATCTCTAGACAATATGAGCCGGACAGGTTTTGTGAAATTCACCCTCATGGATGGTGTTTTCTGGATACAATGTTTTAGCTTTCAGTAGTTTAGAATGACAAAGAAAGTGTAATTCTCCACTGCATTTTGTGTACAATTAGTTTTAAACATCAAGCTTTCGCCAATTGTTCAGGACTGAAACATCTTCTTATCCCTTATTAGGTCTTCAGAACAACTAAGACTCAAGGAATTGTTTTTTAGTGAAAACTGACAGTCATAAATTCCTCCTTCATATATGTGCTTTGTGAAAATGATTATACAAATAAACAAATAGACTTACAATTGCTATATATGTCAGAGGTCGCACGCCTCTGGAGCATCTAGGGGTTAAGTGTCTTGCTCAGGGACACATTGGTGTCTCACAGTGGATTCGAACCCGGGTCTCTCACACCAAAGGCATGTGTCTTATCCACTGCGCCATCACCACCCCTCATGAATACTGTGTAGTTTGATATCCTACTGCTTTTAGACACATTGCTGAGAAAGAGACAGTGGTCGATTACATGTTGACCACATGACTGAATATGACTACATCATATTGGTAACTCTTTACCAGTGCACAGCTCTTTTAACCTTAGCAGCCATTTAGAAATTTATAAATGTGCTACTGTTGATTGTTTAGTAGTGTTTATTCATCACACTAATTTTTATTTATTCATGTTTTATTTCTATATATTGTTTAGCTGTAGATGTAATGTGGTCCATCCCAGTCCACCTCCATGACATATTGTCACCTCTGTGCAGTGAGAAATCATACTTTGAACATTTTGTGATTTTCAGTGTAAGCTGTGTTTTCATAATAAACATTCATAACCCAGCCCAAAAATGCAGAGAATTTATCTGTTCTGGCTCCGCACATCTAATGCGTCATCTTCAGCTGCAGTTTATGTATTTCTTTGTGTGGTGATTGACAGGTTCACATGAACACCCTTGAGTTTCGCAGAAGATTCTGGTGAATGTTTAGATTGACAAACCCAGAGGCATAAATCTGCTTTCCTGTGTGGTTTCCATTCATGTTCAGTAAGTCAACAGTCTGTTGGCAGTTATTCCCTATTTATCCTGTATATTCCTGTTGAGATACGACGCTCGACCTCAACTCCATAATCATGGGCAAATTCATCAGCGGGCCCATCAACAAGTTTTTGACGATTGCTAGGACACATTTCTCAATACTTGGGTCACTTTTTCAAACCTCTTCACACAGCGAGCACAACATCAGAGTCTGTGGGATAAACTATGGATCATTTATCACTGCTTTGGCACAAAATGCATTAATTGACGTCATCTGTGAAATTACATGAATTCTTTTGTCACTTCGACACAAACACCACCAAAACGTTTTATGTGCTATACAAGCCAATTTGCATGTTAACATACTGTTTTTAAAACTGTTAAACTTCAGCTCAAAACCAAATAAGGCATATGAATAAGGCAGAAATCTGCATAATTTCTACAGTAATATCATATAGAAAAATATTCTGAATGTAAACACTGAAATACTATCAAAGCAGTTGCATATAGCTGAACATCTTCACAAGTGTTAGTCTTTGACTTTCATTACCATCTGTACAAAAGGAGAAAACTTAGGAATAATTCTGTACTGTAATATAAACATGGAGCATATACTACAGTGAATTATAAACAGTAGAGAGTATCATTCTTATTTTGTAAAGAAATTTTACAGTAGAAAACGTATAATTCTCCCTGTTGTCAGTGTTTTTAGGTTGTAGTGTTATGAGTGATGGGTGTCAAGAGTGATGGACCCCTCACATCCAGCACACAACCTCTTTGAACTGTTACCGTCTGGTCGACGCTACAGAGCTCTGAGCACCAGAACGACCAGACACAGGAACAGTTTCTTCCCTCAGGCAATCCATCTCATGAACACTCAATAAATAAACGTGGAACACACAACTAATTCATTATCCATTCACCACACTCACTTATTTTATTTTTATTTTTATCATTTCTAATTTGCACATACTTGACCTGTACATACATAGTCGCCTATATTATATATTATATATTGTGTATTTTTTATTTTTTTGCTGCTTTGTACATTGGTTGCATTTACATTTACATTTATTCATTTAGCTGATGCTTTTATCCAAAGCGACTTACAATTGCTATATATGTCAGAGGTCGCACGCCTCTGGAGCAACTAGGGGTTAAGTGTCTTGCTCAGGGACACATTGGTGTCTCACAGTGGATTCGAACCCGGGTCTCTCACACCAAAGGCATGTGTCTTATCCACTGCGCCATCACCACCATGGTTATTGGCTATTTCTTGTTATTTTGTTTTATTACCTGTGGCCTGTCCTGTTGCTGTCTTTCTGTTGCACTGTGGAGCTTCTGTCACTACAACAAATTCCTTGTATGTGTAAACATACTTGGCCAATAAAGCTCATTCTGATTCTGATGTGTTTGTTTGCTAGTGTTATGTAAGAATAGCATGATTTGAGGCATTAATGAAGTGTTTAGCTAGTTTTAGTGTGTTTTGAATGTGAAATCAACTGCTGTGTCAAGCTGAAAGATGGTTAGGATAACTGTGTGAAGAGTTTTAAAAAAAATTATTTGAGAAAAGTGTCCTAGCGATTATAAAGAAGTTTAGTAGAAAAAGACTCCGGTATGAGACTTCTCCAGACGACACTGAGGGTAACTCAGGAATGACAGAATGGTTATTCTGGGGTTCAAACGGGGCTGTATATTACCTAACTGGATTTTAGCGTCATCTTATTATCCTGTTCCTCCAGTCAGATTCTTTATGTGTGACTCACATGAAAATGATCCCCGATTCTGTCAGCTCAGATCAGCTTGTTCTCAAAAAATACATTCAGTGACAGAGCGGAAAAACTTCTGGCTTCTTTGACAAAAATATCTTTTGCACAACAAAGTTTCAAGTCTCTCTTGAAACGAATCAGTTAATTATACACCTGCTCAATTACAGTATTTCACCCCGTTGCTCCTTTGGTCATCAGTTTGATGAAACAATTATTCACTTACTTTGAAATCAGTGTGTTTATTATCGAAAGTGACTGACTCTTATAACAATGAATTTATCCACAAGCTTTTTTATCAGCTAAAAATGTATGATTATTACGCTCCGAGTCTAGGGAACGAATGGGGCATAATGAAGATAAGGTTGGTAATGGATTCCCAAACAAATTAAAGAAGAAATCACTCTGATCGGGGACCAAACAAGCGCACGGATTAAGTAAGCAAAACTGTGAGGTTTATTAATGAGAATTGGTGAAACAAAGAGCATCTCTTTGGGGTGACCACAGGCCGACATAACAAACAAAAGGAGTCTAGAACAAAAGTTAGAAATTAAATAACCTAATCACATTGTAAAATAAAATAATATTTTTGTTCCGTCACGGTTACATTCTGTTGCACTGTGGAGCTTCTGTCACGAAAACAAATTCCTCGTATGTGTAAACATACCTGCAATAAAACTCATTCTCATTCTGATTTGGATTCAATTTAATAAGTTTATAATTAATTTATTATTATTTCTTGCAAAAATGTACATTTATAAATTACCTTCTTTTTATCTCCAAGAAAGATATTTGAATTCTTTAAGAAACTAAAAGTGCAATAGCCTGCAAGACACTTCTGTGGGATCATAAATACAAGCTAACAATCTGCTCGAGTAGAATTTTATTTTAACCCGCTGTTTTTTTTTTTTTTATTGTCTTCGTTCAGTTCAAAAAGACATTTCTCAATACTTTCAACATATTTCACCTGCTTTCACACATGATCCAATTTGCTTAACCTTTTCTGCAAAACACTACACAAAATGCCCTCCTTTTGCACAGGTTTAACCATGTTCTCATTCAGAAAACACCATTGGTGTATAATAGTGCTTCTCAAAGTCCGGACCCGGGGGGAATTCAATCCGGACCCACCTCCATTTCGTATTCCAAGAGCACTAATTACATTTCCTACTTTGATAAACGCATGCTAAACTTGTAAATCATTTGTTTAGTTGCTATGGTCTTTATGGAGATGGTCCGAAATGTAAACAAGGGCGAGATATTGAAACTTTTCCTTCATGGCATTTGTTGTCATGACATCCACTGTGTGTGTGACGTTTCACATAATCGGACAACATTTCACCGCTAATGAGTAATTTTTTTTAAAAACATTAGATTTTTTTTAGCACTTAGATTATGGCTATTTGACAGTGTCCAATGTTTCCCATACACTGAGTTATTTGTTGCGGCCCGTCACAATATCAAAACTGACCGCCACAAATAGATTTTCTAAAAGGCTTGTACTTGGTTGAATAAACTGAGCTCTGCACGTTTCAAAAATGAAATGCAACGCAGGTGTTTTATATGAATGTATCTTTATAGTAGTAGCTTTTTATTGTCACTAGTCACAAGTACCAGCGAAATTAGCCATCAACCTGTCCATACATACACAACATACATACAATATGACAAGGGGGTAGACAGGACAGGAAGACAGGGAATTTAGGAAGATAATACAGCATAAACATAAGGAAGGGAGAGGAAAAAAATATATAGCCCCCAGACTATGCTCCTGCGGGAGTACAGTATGAGAACAGGAAAAAAAAACCTCAGCAACAGAAGCACATAATCATAATATAGACACATGACTAGCAACGGGGGGTGATAATCCAGCTCTGGCAAGCAGCCATCTGGTCCTGCGGCCTTCCAAGGCGCCGGTCACAGACCCGCTTATTCACAGTGGCGGTGCGAAGCGGCGAAGGCGTTGGATGGGGGTTGGGAGGTGAATGCATATCAGTATACGTGATGGAGTTCGTGTGTTCGTTGGCCTGGCGTGTCGTCACGCTGGAATTCAAATCAAGTTGCCTCAGTCCGCAGATTGTAATAGCCACACAGCAGGTTGCCACGGAAACAGCCTTGATCAGGTCCCAGACAGTCGTCAACAGCAGGTGTCTGGAAGGGGAGAGGAACGCGAGAGCGTCTTCACTGCAGTGCTTCTTCCGGGGTTGTTTACACCAGCAGTGACCTTGCCGAGCCAGCTGGTTGAGGGGAGCCGAAAGAAGATAAGATTCGATTGTTTGGTCTTGGGGCGAGTAGCCGCATTCCAATTTGACGGCTACTCTCTTAGTCCATTACTGGTCTCCAAATCAAATTTTCCTTTGCAAAAGCCGTGAGCTTCCCCGTGATGGTATCCATATTGCGGTTAATAGTCTCAGACAGAGCTGACCGCTCTGCCCACTGCTTCAATCATGACGGGCAGCCTTGTGAGGCTTTGGACAGCTATTTCCGTCTCCTTAATTCTTTGATAATACAGAGCAAAGCCTAATCCAATCAGCAGTAAACCCGTTATCGTGGTTCCAAATAGGTAGATGTCGGAGCTTCTCGTTGAGAAGATGGTGTCAATTTCGTTGAGAGACCAGTTGATCAAATCCATGATTTTTCAGTTTGGTGAGCATTGCAGAAAGAGTCTCTCAGTGAGACGAGACGAAGAAGCAAAAGCAGGGAAGGCTAGGGCAGGGAGGGAGAGAAAATGCGTCCGCCTTCGCTGCGAGCCAAACGAGAAGAAACTGACCAGCAGTTTCGGCAGCCGGTTCAACAGCAAACTGACCAGCGGTATCTTTGAAAAGAACCGATCGTCTTCAGAAAAGCTTTGATGTAATTTTCATTTCGTGTTTCCTGTAATGCCTGATAAAGTAGTACTTGTGAGCACAGCACTGATTTGATTACAGCCGTTACCGTGGAAACCACTATATCTCCCGCTCCAGCAGTGCTACCTGCTGGCAGAGAATCAATTTGCATTTGTAAGTCTTTGGGAAACACTGGTGTCAGCAAATATAAACAAAAAGCATGCTTCAGGGGGCTTGATCATTAAACACGTTTACCAAACAAGTCAGGCTTATTTCATTTAATCTGATTTATTTTGAGCCAAATCAATTGACAATAAATCAGACTAACTGAAATAAACCTGGCTTATTTGGTAAATCTGTTTAATGAAACAGGCCCCAGAACTGTTTTGAGAAGATGCTTAAGTTTTGAGCCATGTATTATTACTATAAATTAGGCTACTACTACTACTACTACTACCATCTGATGCCCTGCAATAAACAATTACTCTACTCTCTTTTATGAGATAAAGGGGGGAAAAAAAGAAAATTGCAATTTTAAACAAACATATCAGCCAAAAAAAAAATAAAATCATAAATATCGGCATCGGCCAGAGAAAAAAATTGTTTTGCCACTTTTGCACTTGTTAATGTATTTTGAATGCAAAGGGCACTTTATTTAAAAAAAAAATAGTGTTTTTATTTGTTTGTTTGTTTTGTATGTTTATTAAAAACAAGTTTTGTAATAACCAATTGTTCGGACCTTTGACGTCGATGAATATTCAGATTTGGACCTTTGAATGTAGACTTTGAGAACCCCTGGTGTATAAAGTTCATGAAAGCCACACTCAAGTAAAAGTACAGATATCTTGCTAGAAAAAGACTTTGATAGAAATTGAAGTCACCGTCTAGAATATTACTTGAGAAAAAGTCTTAAAGTACAGTTGGGCAAAAAAGTATTTAGTCAGCCACCAATTGTGCAAGTTCTCCCACTTAAAAAGATGAAAGGCCTGTAATTTTCATCATAGGTACACTTCAACTATGAGAGACAGATGGGGGGAAAGAATCCAGGAAATCACATTGTCTGATTTTTTAAAGAATTTATTTGCAAATTATGGGTGGAAAATAAGTATTTGGTCAATAACAAAAGTTCATCTCAATACTTTGTTATATACCCTTTGTTGGCAATGACAGAGGTCAAACGTTTTCTGTAGGTCTTCACAAGGTTTTCACACACTGTTGCTGGTATTTTGTCCCATTCCTCCATGCCGATCTCCTCTAGAGCAGTGATGTTTTGGGGCTGTCGCTGGGCAACACGGACTTTCAACTCCCTCCAAAGATTTTCTATGGGGTTGAGATCTGGAGACTGGCTAGGCCACTCCAGGACCTTGAAATGCGTCTTACGAAGCCACTCCTTCGTTGCCCGGGCGGTGTGTTTGGGATCATTGTCATGCTGAAAGACCCAGCCACGTTTCATCTTCAATGCCCTTGCTGATGGAAGGAGGTTTTCACTCAAAATCTCACGATACATGGACCCATTCATTCTTTCCTTTACACGGATCAGTCATCCTGGTCCCTTTGCAGAAAAACAGCCCCAAAGCATGATGTTTCCACCCCCATGCTTCACAGTAGGTATGGTGTTCTTTGGATGCAACTCAGCATTCTTTCTCCTCCAAACACGAAGAGTTGAGTTTTTACCAAAAAGTTATATTTTGGTTTCATCTGACCATATGACATTCTCCCAATCCTCTTCTGGATCATCCAAATGCTCTCTAGCAAACTTCAGACGGGCCCGGACATGTACTGGCTTAAGCAGGGGGACACGTCTGGCACTGCAGGATTTGAGTCCCTGGCGGCGTAGTGTGTTACTGATGGTAGCCTTTGTTACTTTGGTCCCAGCTCTCTGCAGGTCATTCACTAGGTCCCCCCGTGTGGTTCTGGGATTTTTGCTCACCGTTCTTGTGATCATTTTGACCCCACCGGGTGAGATCTTGCGTGGAGCCCCAGATCGAGGGAGATTATCAGTGGTCTTGTATGTCTTCCATTTTCTAATAATTGCTCCCACAGTTGATTTCTTCACACCGAGCTACTTGCCTATTGCAGATTCAGTCTTCCCAGCCTGGTGCAGGTCTAAAATTTTGTTTCTGGTGTCCTTCGACAGCTCTTTGGTCTTGGCCATAGTGGAGTTTGGAGTGTGACTGTTTGAGGTTGTGGACAGGTGTCTGTTATACTGATAACTAGTTCAAACAGGTGCCATTAATACAGGTAACGAGTGGAGGACAGAGGAGCCTCTTAAAGAAGAAGTTACAGGTCTGTGAGAGCCAGAAATCTTGTTTGTTTCGTAGGTGACCAAATACTTACTTTAACGAGGAATTTACCAATTAATTCATTAAAAAAATCCAACAATGTGATTTCCTGGATTCTTTCCCCCCATTCTGTCTCTCATAGTTGAAGTGTACCTATGATGACATACATACATACACATACATACATACATATACATACATACATGCATACATACATGGGCTGTAGTACGTCTCGGACTCGTTGGTGTTTGCAATCGGACTTGTCTCGGGCTTGGTTATTGGACTCGCCAAATGTTCTCGTTGGTCTCGACCGAGTCCAGCATTATGCTTTTTTTCTCCTTCAAAACAAAACCACATTCGCATGTCGCGCCTAATATTCTCCTTTTTTCCAAAGCACTTTGTAGCTGCGCTCTATGCTCGCGCTCCTGTGGCGTCTGCCGTTGCTAAGCAACCATGACCTGTGCTCTCCATGAAGACGCAGCAGTTTCAGCAAAGGATAAATTGATTTCCAGCACTAAAAATTCCTTGCAGTAGCTCTGCAACTAACTTTATTTAAAAAATGGCTATCCTTGTACAGCTATGATCAGCTGTCTCTCCATCTTGGCTTAGCTTTCAATTTTGTTACGGGAAAGGATGAAGCTGATTGGCTAGTTCTTGTCTTTTTTTAGTTTTTTTGTTGGCCCTAATATGCACAGTTAATTATTCATGGGACTGTGGGGGCCATTTTAGTACAGTGAACTCATTGTCATGTTCAAGAAACCAATTTGAAATGATTCGAGCTTTGTGACATGGTGCATTATCCTGCTGGAAGTAGCCATCAGAGGATGGGTACATGGTGGTCATAAAGGGATGGACATGGTCAGAAACAATGCTCAGGTAGGCCGTGGCATTTAAATGATGCCCAATTGGCACTAAGGGGCCTAAAGTGTGCCAAGAAAACATCCCCCACAACATTACACCACCACCACCGGCCTGCACAGTGGTAACAAAGCATGATGGATCCATGTTCTCATTCTGTTTACGCCAAATTCTGACTCTACCATCTGAATGTCTCAACAGAAATCGAGACTCATCAGACCAGGCAACATTTTTCCAGTCTTCAACCGTCCAATTTTGGTGAGCTCGTGCAAATTGTAGCCTCTTTTTCCTATTTGTAGTGGAGATGAGTGGTACCCGGTGGGGTCTTCTGCTGTTGTAGCCCATCCGCCTCAAGGTTGTGCGTGTTGTGGCTTCACAAATGCTTTGCTGCATACCTCGGTTGTAACGAGTGGTTATTTAAGTCAAAGTTGCTCTTCTATCAGCTTGAATCAGTCGGCCCATTCTCCTCTGACCTCTAGCATCAACAAGGCATTTTCGTCCCACAGGACTGCCGCATACTGGATGTTTTTCCCTTTTCACACCATTCTTTGTAAACCCTAGAAATGGTTGTGCGTGAAAATCCCAGTAACTGAGCAGATTGTGAAATACTCAGACCGGCCCGTCTGGCACCAACAACCATGCCACGCTCAAAATTGCTTAAATCACCTTTCTTTCCCATTCTGACATTCAGTTTGGAGTTCAGGAGATTGTCTTGACCAGGACCACACCCCTAAATGCATTGAAGCAACTGCCATGTGATTGGTTGATTAGATAATTGAGTTAATGAGAAATTGAACAGGTGTTCCTAATAATCCTTTAGGTGAGTGTATATAATATATTATATATAATATTGTATAACAATACTGTTACACTATAATAAAAAAAAATGAAAATGTGAAGTTGCACTTAAGCCAGAGTGAAATTAACTCTCCTTGGAGTACATGTGAGACCACACTCAAGAGTGATCATTTGATCTATATCACCAAACTCATTTAGAACCTAAAACAGTCAGATTTATCTTTTTGATTATAAATATCCTGTTATTCAACAGTATTCAATAATTAAAAGGGTTCCTTGAAAGTTGTTCTGTTAATTAAAAGAAAAAAAATCTTATTTTAGACACACACAGATATCAAGAATCAGTGTATGAATCTCAACAACGGTGACAAACAGCATAAACAGATCAACTCTAAACATTAGAAAACAAGCTACTAAAAGTCACAAAAAAAATAGTAAGAATAAAGGAAATTACTAAAAAAATTCAGCTAATAATTTATTCACACTGCAATGCATCATGGGAGCCATGGATGAAATTGATTGGTGGCACCCAGAATGCACTGCAACATGCTTTTTTGATTGTCACAGTTGTTGAGATTCACAGGTTGATTCTTGATGTTTGTGTGTCTAAATAATAGACTCTTTTCAAAGATTTTCGAACAAACAACTTTAAGAAATCCCTTGGCTTGTATTGAAAATGCTGGTAATCCTTTGCTAATGAATCACAAGACTGCTATAATCAACAATGAGGACACACGGACACGCGCACACGCGCACACACGCAGACAGACACACGCACGCACGCACACACACACACACACACACACACACACACACACACATGTTGGGTTTCCATGTTTTATGGGGACATCTCATAGGCATAAGGGTTTTTATACTGTACAATCTGTATGTGCTATTGCCCTACACCAACCCTACACCTAAACTTAGCCCTCACAGGAAACATGCTGCATTTTTAGATTTTCAAAAACCTTTATGCTGTATGATTTATAAGCTTGTTTCCTCATGGGGACCAAAAAATGTCCCCACAAGATTAAGATTTACTGGTATTACTATCCTTGTGGGGACATTTGGTCCCCAGGACGTGATGAATACCAGGTGCACGCACACACGCGCGCACACACGCACGCACGCACGCACACGCACGCGCACACACACACACACACACACACACACACACACACACACCTTGTTTGTCTGTCTGTTCTAATTCGGTTTTAACAGCAAAGCAAAATCTAAAGCCCAACTAAAGTAAACGCTGACCACTATAATGGTGACACAGAAATTGTGATTTTCGTCTTTGGTGATTCTGCTCGTTAACATCAGGTGTCTTCAATAATGGTCAATCACATCGACCAAGATGGCGGCGCGAACACATCGCGAGGCTCAGCGTCTCACCAGTTTTTGCAATTTTGCAGTATTTTTCCTGCTCATCTCGGGTCTGTTCTCACTGAACAGCTTTGCCTTAACATCATACACCCGACAGGAGCTTTTGGATATCGGTCTGCTCTTTTCCAACAATCTTATAACCAATCATCGACTCATCCCGGAGATCTCCAGAACACCCGAGGCAACGCACTCTGCTCGGCCGGGTGGAAGTGCTCACAGGCGGCGCCGAGATCGTAAACAAAGGCGGGGGAAGCGTGGAGGACTAAGAGCTAAGCTAAAGCTAACACCGCACCGGCTCTCTTTACCCAGCATTTTCCTCGCTAATGTGCGGTCATTGGTGAACAAAATGGATGAGATACGACTTCGCATCACCCATAGTAAGAAACTTTTGGACTGCAATGTCATGGTTTTCACTGAAACATGGCTACATAGCGACATACCCAATAATGCTATTGATCTAACCGGACGCTACACGCTCCGAGCAGATAGAACGGCAGATGACTCCGGCAAGACCAGAGGCGGAGGATTGTGCATTTATGTAAACAAAGCTTGGTGTACGAACTCTGACATTGTTGGAAAACACTGCTCACCTAACCTAGAGTTTCTCATGGTGAAGTGTAGACCTTTCTATCTGCCGCGGGAGTTCACTTCCACCATCATAACTGCAGCCTATATTCCCCCGGATGCTAATGCCAAGCTTGCTATGAACGAACTGCATGCGGCCATTAGTAAACAACAGACTGTACACCCGGAAGCTGCATTTATTGTTGCGGGTGATTTTAATCACTCCAACTTAAAGACAGTGCTCCCCAAATTCCATCAGCATGTCTCCTGCCACACTAGAGGAGAAAAAACTTTGGATCATGTTTACACAAACATCGCAGGAGCTTACATCGCGACTCCCCTCCCCCACCTCGGACAGTCTGATCACCTTTCTTTGTTTCTCACCCCCAAGTATTCACCCCTCATCAACCGTGTGAAGCCATCAGTGAAGACCATCACAGTGTGGCCAATGGGAGCAGAGTCTGTACTTCAGGACAAGTTTCAACACACAGACTGGAGTATGTTTGCTTCTCAGGCTGCCAGTGGCTCTCACACGGACATTGACATCTATACCACCTCTGTACTGGACTACATCAATACCTCCATTGACAGTGTCACAACAGAGAAACAGATCACAACGTACCCTAATCAGAAGCCATGGATGAACAAGGAAGTGCGGCTCTTGCTGAAAGCCCGCAACACTGCTTTCAGATCAGATGATGCTCAGGCCTACAGCATATCCAGGGCTAACCTGAAGAGGGGCATCAAGAAGGCCAAGCACTGCTACAAGCTAAAGGTAGAGGAGCATTTTTCCAACTCTGACCCCCGGCGCATGTGGCAGGGCATCCAGGTCATCAGTGACTACAAGCCATGCAACTCCACTCCAACGGTCACAGACGTCTCCTTCCTTAACGAGCTAAATGACTTTTATGCTCGCTTTGACAACAACAACAAGGAGACAGCCACCAAGATCACACTCTCAGGAGACCATCAGACCCTCAAACTCACCTCCACAGATGTCTGCACAGCATTGAGCCGGATCAACGCATACAAGGCTGCTGGCCCCGACGGCATTCCTGGACGTGTGCTCAGGACATGTGCAGAGCAGCTCGCAGGGGTCTTCACAGACATTTTCAACCTGTCACTCACCCAAGCAATGGTGCCAACATGCTTTAAGTCGACATCCATTGTGCCAGTGCCGAAACACTCCTCCCCAACGTGCCTGAATGACTACCGCCCCGTAGCACTCACACCCATTGTTATGAAGTGCTTTGAGCGACTGGTCCTGGCACACCTCAAGAACTGCCTCCCACCCACACTGGACCCACACCAATTTGCCTATAGAAGCAATAGAAGCACTGAGGATGCAGTAGGCACAGTACTGCACTCGGTACTCACACACCTGGAAAACAACAACACATATGCACGGATATTATTTGTTGATTTCAGCTCAGCATTCAACACCGTCATTCCCTCCAAGCTGACCACTAAACTTGGAGACTTGGGTGTTAACACCTCCCTTTGCAGCTGGATTATGGACTTTCTGACCAACAGACCTCAGCATGTTAGGTCAGGCCTCACCTGCTCCACCACCATCACACTCAACACCGGCGTACCACAGGGCTGTGTGCTGAGCCCATTTCTCTACTCCCTCTACACCCATGACTGCAGGCCTGTGCATGGATCCAACTCCATCATCAAGTTTGCTGACGACACCACAGTGATTGGCCTCATCAGAGACAACGATGAGACTGCCTACAGGGAGGAGGTACAGCACCTGGCTGCATGGTGTGCTGACAATAGCCTGCTCCTCAACACCAGCAAGACAAAGGAACTCATTGTGGACTTCAGGAAGAAGAAAAGTGGAACGCATGACCCCATCCACATTAACGGGATGGTTGTTGAACGTGTCTCCAGCTTCAAGTTCCTGGGAACCCACATCTCGGAGGACCTGACCTGGACCACCAACACATCCAGCCTAGTCAAGAAGGCTCACCAACGCCTCTTCTTCCTTAGGACACTGAAGAAGAACCACCTGTCTCCAATCATCCAGCGGAACTTCTACCGGTGTGCAATTGAAAGCATCCTGACCAACTGCATCACAGTCTGGTATGGGAACTGCTCAGCTGCTGACCGCAAGGCACTACAGAGGGTGGTGAAAACCGCCCAACGCATCACAGGGACACCACTCCCTGCCATTGAGGACGTCCAGAGAAAACGCTGTTTACGTCGAGCTCGCGGCATTCTTAAGGACTCCTCTCACCCTGACCATAGACTGTTTAACTTACTGCCCTCTGGGAGGCGCTTCAGGAGCCTCCGAACAAGGACAAGCAGACTCAGGAACAGCTTTTTCCCTACAGCTGTTTCCCTACTAAACTCTGCCCAATGATACCCCCCTCACACACCACTACAAACTCTTCACCCCTCCCCATCATTAAATCGATTAAAAAAACAAAACAAAAAAAAACAACCAATCTACACACTGAGTACTATGTACTGTAAATTTTTATTTTTATGCACTTTCAATGTTCATTGCACTAGTGTTTATATATCTTAATTTATAGCTTATTCATATCCATTTGTAATTATTTTCATAGTTTTTGCTCATAGTGTACATACATTTACTGCACAACCCATCTGTATAGTATGTTCATATCACCCATCTGTATATCATACTGATAGTATTTAAAAACTTGTAAATTATGTCCATAGTACTACTGCCTTATCTGTATATTCTGTACATATGTAACATTGTAGGCACTGTATATCCTGTACCTCTGCTTATTGCACTTCTGGTTAGATGCTAACTGCATTTCGTTGCCTTGTACCTTACATGTGCAATGACAATAAAGTTGAATCTAATCTAATCTAATCTAATCACCACTCAATGAAACTCTTAATTACCTCATTAACTTTAACTCTGCTTCAGTGTTAATTTAACACTCTTATTTTAACACTTTCACATTTTTTGCTGTGTACCTAAAGTAAATAAAATGTAAATAAAAATAATTTGATCCTACAGCTCCAAACTTGGTCCTAGAGGGCCGGTGTCCTGCAGAGTTTAGCTCCAACCCTAATTAAACACACTTGAACCAGCTAATCAAGCTCTTACTAGACACAGGCTGCATCCGAAACCGCATACTCAACGAGTAGGTACTTTTTTTCAAGAAGTACTTACTTAACGAGTGCTAAAAGAGTACGTACTTTACAGCCAAATCTCGTTGAGTATGAATGAGATACGCCATGTTGACGTTATCATGTGATCTATGACGTTATAAGCGCAAAAACAAAAGATATGAGCGACAGGTTTAATTCATCTATCTGTAAATATTTTGATGCTGATG
>NC_136735.1:260000-265000 GCF_936440315.1 Barbus barbus
ATTAATCATATATTTCCCCAATTTAACATTTGTAGCCCAACCGAAAAACTTTGTTTCATTCTTGGTGAAAAAGCCAAAAGCCAAATGTGCAAAATTTGTAGCATCGTGCATCACCTGAGAGACAAACACGATCCAGAAACAAATCACCGCACGCAGAGACTCACGGTCTCACGGACTGAACCGAGCTCTCCTTCGTGTCCTCCTGTACCTGAACGAACAAATACAAATCTCAGTTTAAACATGCAAACAGAAAAAGATGTGAAAGAGCCCAATTCAGCACCAGCATGTCTCACAGCGCTTCAACACTGAATTTGCCTCTTCTTGTTCTTGTACTGACAAATACATACAAAATCATGTCAAAATACCCGTCTTTAGAGAGTATCCTCGAAAAAACTGTCAGTTATGTCTAAAGTAAACAGTTGAGAAAGAAATCGGATGTGCATGATTATATTGGATGCATTGTCTCTTAAAGTGACTGCGCCTTATTTACTAGATCTGTCTGTGTCCTTAATGTTAATCCAAGAAAATGAAAGAAAGAATCACTGCTCTTGACTGAATTACTTTGTAGTTTTAACAATAATTAATCCACAGTAAAACCAAAAATTATTCAGACACCAGATCTAATTTATGATATTTTTTACTAATGGGTGAAGGACACTGTAGTTCATTTATGTAAGCAAGTTTGCAAAATAAACTAAACTGTGACATACCCAAAAATTCTTCATACAGTGGACGACTAGTAAAACTGATGATAAATTTGGGAACAAAAATTATTCAGACAGGGATATCTATAACGCATGGAATCTCACCAAGAAAGAAGACAAGTTGCTCATAACTTACTCTTGCATAGTACCAAAGGCTAATCCAAGTCCAGAAGTGAACAGAACTCAGTGTTCACCTGCATCTGTGTGGCGCTCCCCGTGTCTACACCGGACTGAGCGGCGCCACGGTCAAAGACAGAAATACTCTTTGTCATCAGGTCACAACAGTGTGAGAGACATATTTCTGCACGGATTTGAACTCTTTAAGGCTATGGTCTTAATCTTTTGATCAGATGATGAACAGCCTGTTGGAGTTTAAATTTTCTCGATTTTTTTCAAGTCACGTTTATTTATATAGCGCTTTTAACAGTACAGATTGTGTCAAAGCAGCTTTACAATATCAAATAGGAAAATAGTGTGTCAGTAATGCAAAATGACAAGATCAAACACTCAATTGTCAGCTGAAGGCATTTCATTACTGAATTCAGAGATGTTATTGTCCAGCTCAGTCCAGTTCTAATAGTATCTGTGCAATCAAGTCCACGATATCGCTGGAATGAAGTGTCCCCAACTGAGCAAGCCGGAGGAACCACAACTCCATCGGTGACCGAATGGAGAAAAAGCCTTGGGAGAAACCAGACTCAGTCTCTTGCTCCCGTTTCTTCTTTTGGCATTTTGAAGCAGTACTGTACTTACAACCAGGTTACGATCCTCCAGCAAAATGTGAATACTTCCCCCAGTCTTAAGATTTTGTTCAGGAGTTTGTATTAATAAACTGTATATAAAAATAATTTTGATCTTTAATAGCATTGTCTTTTTCTCCTACAGATGACTTGCAGGACCCTGTATGTTATGATATTAAATTAGTTTTAATCGTTTAACCACAACAGCATCGCAGGTAGCGAAGAGTGCAAGTCGTGATTGCAAGTGACTTCGTAATTTAGTTTCTTTTTCTTGTCTTCGCCATCTGGCTACTTGTGTAAAATGTTGAGATTCAATTTAAAAAATAATAAATACAATAAAATAAAAAAGACTGCAAGTGACGTCACTAGCGGAAGCGCAGGTGTCTGAGAGAGCATGCCAACAGCAGAATCCAGTCTGTTTCATTATTGATTCTGTTATTCCTCGTGTTGATCTCTGCGTTACCACGGCCTGCTCTGGGTAAAGAGCAACAGAAAGAAATTAGTCTGGATTTTTAAATAAAAGTGGATGTCATAAATTGGCAAGCAGATCTTAATTACAGATACAGGTTAGTTAGATACAGGTACATTTCTTATTATAGGATGTCATTTCTTTGGGCAGCACGTGTTTCTTTTAAAGCATTAGATGACAGACATCTTTTGTGTGTTTTTTCTTGTTTAATGCATTATCATCGGTTTCTGTGTTCAGAGCAGATTCTGAGCCGTAAGAACCTCAACAAACACCAAAAGCGGTTGTAGTCTCGCTCCTTTCCAGAGTGTGTCTACAGATATGAACAAGTTCAATTTAAGCCTTTTTAAGACCACCTTATATGAAATTTAAGACCAAACCTCACATTATTTTACACACAACCAGTCAAACGTTTTTGAACAGTGAAATTTGTAATGTTTTTAAAGAAGTCTCTTCTGCTCACCAAGCCTGCATTTATTTGATCCATAATGCAGTAAAAGCAGTAATGTTTTGAACTTTTTTACTATTTAAAATAACTGCTTTCTATTTGAATATATTTAAAATGTAATTTATTTGTGATGAAAGCTACATTTTCAGCATCATTACTGGGGAATGCATAGTTTTAAGCACACTACCCCTTTCACAATACCAGTAAATCGCCGTAAAATTACCGGAACGACTTTACCAGTGTAATGTAATAAAAACGTAATATTAATATGTAATTTAAAGAAATAGTTTAATTTAGCTCAAAGGGAATCATTTATGATTTTATAGGGATTTGAACAGAATCAGTGTTACGGCGATTCACTGAACGAGCCGTATAACAAACTCTGTACTGGTTATTAACATCCAGAATATAGTGAAAACACTATTTAATAGCACAGTAACTAGATCGGCAGATTAAGGCATTAACTTGTGAGCACAAAACACAAGATTCTCTTTTCAATATAAATCAGATTTTATTTATATAAACCTAAGACATAAACTAATGTAACACATGAACACAAGCATTCACACATTCACACGTTGCAGGAAGAGAGAAAGTGAGGAAAGGATGAGTTTAAGAGAATGGAAATGTGAAATCCCAAGTTTACAGCAATATGTTCAATTGCATAGACCTGAACAACCATCAATCACTTAATTAACCCTCGCTTTGAGTTTCTCAAAGAGGCCAAGATTTATATTAAATACACCTGATTCAGTTAGAATCTGGAGGTACTTGCTTGCTTTGCTAAGGGAATCCCTTTTGTCCTGGTTGTTGCAGACGGGGTTCCCCGAAGTGTCTGATTGGTTGAGAGTTCAGTAGTCTTTGAAGTGAGGTCTGGTTGAAGTTTGAAGCGAGTGCAGTCGGAGCGGAACTTTGTAGCAAACTTACATTAGAACACGAAACTCCACAGAAAGAAAAGAAACTAAAGTAAAAGAATAAGAATAAAAGGATGTAACGAGACTAGGTTGGTTTTCTTCTCATTGTGGTAGCAGCTGGCACGTGGGCCAGAGCACACTCATAGAGCAGCACGCGGTGGCAAAAGAGAAGAAGAGGAGAAGAGAGAGGACCAAGAGAGAGTTTGGTGTCCTGAGTTTTTAAACTCGGCTTCTGGACACATCCCCTCTGGTGTCTTGACCAATTAGACAGGCTATTATCTTAGCTAGGGGTGTTCCTTCCATCATAAATCAGCATGTTATCAGTCACATGGTCCAAACTTTACAGGCTCTTGCTAAGTATACTTTTGAACGTGATTTCTATAAGACTATGATGCATTTGACAAATAATTGATTGGAAGAAACATTTAAAGCATGATTTTTCACACTCATACATACCAAACACGCATCTGAATCCTTCAGCTATTCAATAGTGATAAAAAAAAACAAAAAAAATAAAAAATACATAATATATGATTAAAACATGATAATCTAATATGTGGGTTACAAACATAATATGTTATTTCTATGCAGAGAAATAACTCATAGGTCCTTTTAAGATGATTTTTAACACATATGAACAGATTGTCTCTGTGAACGAAGGACTTTCAGTCTGGTTCCTTGTCTTCTGTGTGTGGAGACCTTCCCAAGAGAGTCTGTAGCTCGTGATTTTCTATCACAGGTTTACATGTGACGGCCATCTCTTTGACCATCAGTCTTGATTACTTGCCCCAAATTGGACAGTCTCCTTCCTGAATTGGAATTATCAGTAAGTGTTCTTTTGTCTCAAGGTTGTAAGCTGTTCTGTGACAGAGGCTTGCTGGTTAGTTTGCTTGCTTCAGACTAGTTGTCGCTAGGATTTGGACAGATTTATGACGTTGTCCTGTTACAGCTTTGAGGCCCCTCTTTCTGGAATCTCAGCTTCTCAGGTTTCAATGTTCTGATGCATCCTAAATTTGTCTGATTCGGTCTCTGATATTCTACACCGGGAAATACAAAAATGTGCTGTTCACAGGCAACAACGTTCTGTCTTTTTACTGCTAAAGCACCAATCACACGCCGGTACATTCTGTGACATCATTAACCAGAAACAAGCGCTAAACAGCAGTGCCTCGGTGTGGTGTTTGTAAACATGGAGGGGTATATGCGATCGGTTTTCTCTTTTGTCAAACGTTCCCATTCATGCAGCACTTTTGGCCCAGAGACATCGCATTAGAGACCTTCAAACCGAGCTCTGAGAATGTTATGATTGGCCCACAGCAGACGTATTGCGTCTGCACTCATGCGTGCTCACACCGGTAATATCTTCATCTTGTGTTCTCACACAGCATCATTCCGCCAGTTTACCGGTAATGTTACAACTTCTCATACAAGTAAACTGCTGGAACGAATTTACCAGTATTTGTGAAAAGGTCCTGTTCACACATGAGCTCTTGACAACAATTGACTGGTAATTTTCCAGTAAAGTCTTTATGTGTGAAAGGAGCTACTGAGTCATTCATTCAACAGATTCCTTCCAAACTCATTCGGTAACAAACCACGGATGCTTGGAGATTGCACAATACTAATGCTGTGATCTTTGTTTGGAAGCTGGAACCATGTTAGTTGGTGAAACCAACCTTAATTACATGAATACTTTACTTGTTTATCTAAAATCAATGTAACATTTAC
>NC_136735.1:270000-280000 GCF_936440315.1 Barbus barbus
CACTGCACGACCGCCACTGCGATGCTCTCCGCCTCTGTGCTCTCCTCCAGCAGCTGCTGCCGCGTGACCCGCGGCCGGATCCACAGGAACACGTGTGTCTGATCCAGCAGCTCTCGCAGCGAGCAGATGTGACCCTGAAACACACAGGTGTTCACACACTGAGCTCAAGCACACATCGGTCAGTGGCACTCGCTCGCTCACAGATGCTGCTACCTTGCGCAGCTGCAAGACTCTGTGTATGTAGTGCGGCTCCAGCACGGCGCGGTCGCTGATCTCAGAGCCGTGTGTGTGAAGAACCAGCTGACGCAGCTCGTCCTGCAGCACAGCGCACTGCTGCTCGTCCTCCATCCTGTGCTGGAGATGAATCCTGCACACACACACACACACACACATATATATATATGAGATCACAGCACTGAAACACTCAACCCCAGCCTCGCACAGATATCCTACAGCACAGTACACACATACCACAGGTGTAAAAAGTACTCAAAAATTTTACTCAAATGAAAGTAAAGATACTCAGTGAAAATTTTACTCAAAAGTACAAGTATCTGGCCAAAAACATACTTGAGTAAAAGTAAAAAAGTACTACTTTAAATTGTAGTCAGGTATTAAAAAAGTAGAAGTACTTTCCTGACAGACATTCAGAAGTTTGGTTAAAGGGAGAAAACGAAACAAAATGCAATGGCCCAGGTCAAACACATATCTAGTGCAACAATAATAAAAATTCAGCACAGCGAAACACACATAAAATTGCAGGGAAAGGGATTAAAAGGAAACTTCATCCTTTCAACCCTCATGCCATCCCATATATATATATATATATATATATATATATATATATATATATATATATATATATATATATATATATATATATATATATATATATATATATATGAATGAATGATGCATTTATATAGAGCTTTATTGTGTATTGCCGTACACCCAAAGCGCTTTACAATCATGTGGGGGGGTCTCTCCTCAACCACCAGCAGTGTGCAGCATCCACCTGAATGATACCATGACACCACACTACAACAGCGCCAGTGCGCTCACCACACACCAGCCACACACACACATATACATATATACACATATATATACATATATATATATATATATATATATATATATATATATATATATATACACATATATGACTTATTTATCAGATGAACAAACTAAGTATGTTGTCTACGTCACTGTCTAAAAGGATCATTAATCTTTTAATTGCTTATTTGGGGCATTTTTATTTGGGCTTTTTCTCAGCAAATATTGCTACAATTATAAGTGACTAATTATATGAATGAGCAAATTATGTAATTATTAAGATTTAAAAAAATATATTAATTGAGAGTCCAAATTCCTACTCAGTGTGTCACAATGACATTATTAAAGCAACTTATGCACTACCTGGTAAGAACATCACAACATGAATTACAACTAAGTAATCATACAATGCTCATTTAAAACACCTTTTTGGAGATTTGTAGCATTTAATAAAAATAAAATATTAATTCCCACAAAAATATTAATTATATTGAAATTTTCATCACCAATTTTATTTGCACTCAATCTTGTGCATTCAGCCAATATATTACACAGCTAATGGCTCTGTCAAAACAGAAAGAATAATGAATAAACTTTTTGGGGGGAAATCTTTGCAACCTCAACATGCTTCCTCAGATTTAATGGTGAACTTTTGAAGCCAGACATTTACATGATGAAAGTCATAACTGAAGTAGAACTGTGTGCTTGATGCATGAACAATGATCATTGGTTCTCACGTCAAGCACGCACTTTTGAGCTTCCGTTTACCATATTTAATGTGCATAAGATAAAATAAAAATTGAAAAAAAAAATATAAGGAGTTAAAAAGTACAGATTTTTCTTCAGAAATGTAATCAAGTAAAACTACAAGTAGTCAGTTTAAATTGTACTTGAATAAAGTACAAATCCCCCAAAATAATACTTCAGTACAGTAATAAAGTAATATTACTCAAGTATTTTACAGCTCTGACACACACCTGTTGAACTCGTCTAGTTTGTCCAGATCCAGCAGCGCCGAGTGCGTCGTGATCTTGGAAACGTTAAATTCACAAACTAATTCATCCAGACGCCGGCCAATCCGATTATCTGCAGAAAAGAAAAGAACTGAAATGAACAACATTAAGAAGTGATTTTAAGTGAATGATGAATGTTTATTTTCACCAAACCCAATCGTATGCTTTGAGAACTTGAGATCATCTTCTGGAAACTTGAAGCTGGTCATCATTTGCTGTCTTTATATGGAGGAGCAAACGCAGGACATTATTTTTTATTTCTCCTATTTTGTTCAGCAAAAGGATGAATGCCATATGGCTGTGGATAATAATACTGCATAATAATAATGCAAATAACTGAGGTGGGTAGAGTATCCAAGAACTGTACTCAAGTAAAAGTAATAATCCCAATACTTGCTTGAATAATAATAAAAAAGTATCCAATGAAAAATTACTCAAGTAGTGAGTTACTAGCACTTTGGATCATTCATACTCTATATATAATTTTATATTTCAAGATTATTTGTCACATACACAATTATACAGAGTATAACCAGCAGTGAAATGTAAGTCAGGTCCGCTCCAAGGACAGTGCAATTATAAAGAATACAAATATTAAGAAAAAGAAAAGTAGAAAAAAATAAAATAAAATAAAAGAAAAAATATAAATATAAATGTGCAGGTCAGTATGTTGTTGATTTAAATAGTAATATAACAGGAACGTGCAAAAGAATTGTACAGGGTATTTAAATAGCAGCAATATGAGGTAGAGAAAAATTCTGAATAGCTTATTGATATGGTGATATTTACATGGAGTCAAGTGATGTTATGACACAGAGTTAGAGTTTAGGAGCCTGATGGCCTGGGGGAAGAAGCTCCTCCTAAGTCTCTCAGTCTTTGCCATCAGGCTACGGAAGCGCTTACCAGATGGAAGCAAAGTGAATAGATGTGCTAGTGCTTTGCAGTCCTGATTGGAGCTGTTTCCATACCACACTGAGATGCACTGAGTCAATACACTTTCTATGGTCCCTGAATAGAAAGTTTTCAGGATTGCTGGTGAGACCCTGAATTTCCTCAGCTGTCACAGATGGTACAGTCTTTGCCTGGCTTTCTTAACCTGTGTTTGGATGTGTGTAGTCCAACTCAGGTTCTCAGAGATGTTTACACCGAGGTACTTGAAGCTACTCACCCTCTCCACAGGGGTCCCACTGATCATAAGAGGAGTGTAGGGCTGCTGCTGTCTCTTCCTAAAGTCCATGATCAGCTCTTTAGTTTTGCTCACATTCAGAGAGAGACAGTTGTCCTGGCACCATGATGTGAGTCTCTCTACCTCATCCAAGTATGCGGTCTCATCATTGTTGGAGATGAGGCCCAGAACCACAGTATCATCAGCGAATTTGACAATAGATGTGGAGCTGTGAGAGGACACGCAGTCATGCGTGTAGAGAGAGTAGAGCAGGGGACTCAGGACACAGCCCTGTGGGGCTCCTATGTTCAGAGTGATGGAGTTTGAGGTGAACTGGCCAACTTTCACCACTTGAGGTCTGCCGGTGAGGAAGTCTTGAATCCAGTCACAGAGTGAGGAGTTTAGGCCGAGGTCTGTGAGTTTAGAAGCCAGCTTGATGGGGACTATAGTGTTGAAAGCTGAGCTATAGTCAATGAATAGCAGCCTTACATAATTCCCATTGTTGCTGTCCAAGTGTGTGAGGGAAGAGTGGAGAACGTGAGAAATGGCATCGTCCGTGGATCTATTTGGGCGATAGGCAAACTGAAGAGGGTCCAGAGTATCAGGGATGGAGGAGCAGATGTGGCTCTTTACAAGTCTCTCAAAAACCTTCATGACTATAGAAGTGAGGGCAACTGGGCGATAGTCATTCAGGCAAGAGGGTTTATTGTTCTTTGGCACAGGGATAATGACAGAATTTTTAAATGCGGTGGGAACCACGGCGGAAGCAAGGGACTCATTAAAGATGGAAGTGAACAAACCAGCGAGCTGATCGGTGCAGGACCTCAGAACACGGCCGGTTATCCCATCAGGTCCGGCTGCTTTCCTGACGTTCACTTTCTTTAGTGCCCTCCGAACCTCATCCTCCGACACGGTGATTACAGGATCATCGCTGCTCTGCCTGCTACTTATCGTGCATGCTGCGTATTACTGATATTAGTTATATGGCTCCACGTTATCGTCCGGGCAGAAATATTGTTCCAGCCACCAAAAGACAGATTCACAAATAACCTGCCTGATTTATCTCAACTGTTCTGTGTACCCATAAATACACATGAACTAGACGAAATGACTAGCAACATGGGCACTATCTTCTCTAATACATTAGAAGCTGTTGCCCCCCTCAAATTGAAAAAGGTTAGAGAAAAACGTACTGCGCCATGGTACAACAGTTATACCCATTCTCTCAAGAAAGAAACTCGTATTCTTGAGCGCAAATGGAGAAAAACTAAATTACAAGTTTGTAGAATTGCGTGGAAAAACAGTCTGTCCAGCTATAGACAGGCTCTAAAAGCTGCAGGGTAGAGCATATCCGCAAACTCATAGATAATAACCAAAACAATCCAAGGTTTTTATTTAGCACAGTGGCTAGATTAACAAATAAACAGACGCCGCCCGATCTAAATATTCCCTCGCAGTTTAATAGTAATGACTTTATGAATTTCTTTCCTGATAAAATAGATAACATCAGAAATACAATATCAAATGTAGATTCTACTGTGTCTAGTATTTCAGCTTCATTCATCGCACCCAAAGAAAAACTGCAGTGCTTTACAACTATAGGACAGGAAGAGCTAAATAAACTTATCAGTGCATCTAAACCAACAACGTGTTTATTAGATCCTGTACCCACTAAACTACTGAAAGAGTTGTTACCCGTAGCAGAAAAAACGCTTCTCGATATTATTAACTCATCGCTATCTTTAGGTCACGTCCCAAAACCATTCAAGCTGGCGGTTATTAAGCCTCTTATTAAGAAACCACAACTAGATTCTAATGAACTGGCAAATTACAGACCCATTTCAAATCTTCCGTTTATGTCTAAAATTTTAGAAAAAGTTGTGTCTACTCAATTGTGCTCCTTTTTGCAAAAAAATGATCTCTATGAAGAATTTCAGTCAGGTTTCAGGCCTCACCATAGCACAGAAACTGCACTTGTTAAAATTATGAATGACTTACTACTTGCTTCAGATCAAGGTTGCATCTCATTGCTAGTATTACTTGATCTTTGTGCTGCGTTCGACACTATAGACCATGACACACTCATAGATCGATTACAAAACTATACTGGTATTCAAGGGCAGGCTTTAAGATGG
The DNA here is from genome assembly GCF_936440315.1 of Barbus barbus. Classification (NCBI taxonomy): domain Eukaryota; kingdom Metazoa; phylum Chordata; class Actinopteri; order Cypriniformes; family Cyprinidae; genus Barbus; species Barbus barbus. Next base: position 275,370 of record NC_136735.1, read on the forward strand.
TTTAGATCCTACCTGTCCGATCGCTACCACTTCGTTCATTTAAATGGGGAGTCATCTCAGTTATCACCAGTAAAGTATGGAGTACCACAAGGATCTGTCCTAGGTCCTCTGCTATTTTCAATATACATGTTGCCTCTTGGTAATATTATTAGAAAATACGGGATTAGTTGTCATTGTTATGCTGATGATACTCAACTATATATCTCAACAAAACCAGGTGAAACTTCTAAACTAAGGTAATAGATTGTGTAAAAAATATAAAAGTTTGGATGACCAATAATTTCCTCCTATTAAATTCAGATAAGACAGAGATATTACTTATTGGACCAAAAAACAGTACACAGAATCGCTTGGATTATAATTTGCAACTAGACGGATGCACTGTTACGTCCTCTAAAGTCAAAAATCTGGGTGTTATATTAGACAGCAACTTGTCCTTTGAAAATCATATTTCCCATGTTACAAAAACAGCATTCTTCCATCTTAGAAACATTGCCAAGCTTCGAAGCATGCTACCTGTTTCGGATGCAGAAAAGCTAGTTCATGCATTCATGACCTCTAGACTGGACTATTGTAATGCACTGCTAGCTGGTTGTCCTACATCTTCAATAAACAAGCTACAGATAGTCCAAAATGCAGCGGCTAGAGTTCTTACCAGATCAAGAAAATATGATCATATTACCCCAATTTTACAGTCTCTGCACTGGCTACCTATTCAGTTCCGTATCATTTACAAATAGGGGTGTGCGATATGATTTTTCATCGTGGATGATAAAAATGTCTCCACGATCTGCTTTTGAAGAAATATGGTAGTATCGTGCTACAGCACACATTATGTCAAATACAGTTCTGGTCTCCGTCTCTATATACTGTACAACACCACATACAGCAGTAGAGTTACTCTGACAGGACACTGCACTTATTCACGATCGCAAAACTACATTATTTGCACACAAGCCTTGCTGGTTAAATGTTTAATTCGTGCGCTGGTCTGACGTGCGCTTTTTCTGAGCGGATACACCTGAAGCACGCGCACTAAAAAGCCTGTCTAACAGCGCCTGATTACTCAACTAACTTATCTTTTGTGCTAATACTGTCAAAACACACAAGGTTTACATACAGACTCAGTTGGTTATCTCTAAAAATGAAAGTAAATAGTTAAGAGAGAAACAGATGCGTGCCTGTATATTAGATGCGTGCAGCTCTTAAAGAGACAGGACACTAAACATGCTGTCGACTGTCATTAAAGGGATAGTTCACCCTAAAATTTAATTTCTGTCATTATTTACTCACTCACATGTTGTCCCAAACCTCTATTAATTTCTTGTGCTGAACCCAAAATAAGATATTTTGAAGAATGAGGGTAACCAAACAGTTGCTGGTCCACATTGGCTTTGATAGCAGGAAAGAACAATCCTATGGAAGTCACTGAGGACCAGCAACTGTTTGGTTTTCCACCTTCTTCAAAATAGCATTTATGTTCAGCAGAAGAAAGAAACCCATTCAGGTGTAAAACAACTTTTGAGTAAATGATGGTATAAAAATAAAACATTATGACAGAATTGACAGACAGATGACAGCATATTTATTTTTGGGGGAACTATTCATTTAACATTAACAAAACAACAAAACGCAAAGAGAAAAGTCACTCACTATTCTTGACTGAAAAACTTTAATACAGTTGCTTTAGGAATCAGTCTATCTAGTGTTTTATTTTTATATTTGTTCATTCAATGTCATTGAATGCTCTGCTAAATACACCTATTGTACCTGAAAATAAAGTACTGTTTGTTTTATTTGTATATTATGTGTATTTGTAATGTGTATCTTTGCTCTTATTTTTTAATAAGAAAGATAAAATAATGACAAAGACTTTTATCTTCGCCCACTTTGGCCTAAATATCTGCCATGTCTTTTTTGTTGTTTTTTGTTACCTTGAAAGGCTTTATCTTTCTAGTTTGGCTGTAATGCTCAGACAACATGACAAAGAATCGTGATAAAATCGTGATATTTCTAAAAAAAATTGTGATATATTTTTCCCATATCGCCCACCCCTATTTACAAAATATTATTACTTGCCTATAAGGCCCTAAATGGTTTAGCATCCTGCGTACCTAACTTGTCTTCTACCACGCTACAATCCAACCCGCTCCCTAAGGTCACAAAACTCTGGACTTTTGGTAGTACCTAGGATAGCAAAGTCCACTAAAGGAGGTAGAGCTTTTTCACATTTGGCTCCCAAACTCTGGAATAGCCTTCCTGATAACGTTCGGGGTTCAGACACACTCTCTCTGTTTAAATCTAGATTAAAGACACATCTCTTTAGCCAAGCATTCACATAATGCATCTTATAATCTTGTACTGCAGTTATATCTGATCAAATGTACATTATTATTATTCTTTAGCTTGGGTTGAACAAATCATTTTTGCTTAGATGGAACAGCAGCTACGCTAATTATGTCTCTATTTGTTTCTCTGTTGATTAACATCCCGTGGTAACTAGGAATGACAGAAGCTTCAGTCTGGATCCAACCCTTAAATGATCTGAGATGACCGAACACCTGAGAAAAGATGATGCCAACCCCTCAGAGGACCTCAGAGGATGCCAACGCTCAGACAACATACACAATTAACAAATATTGCCATAAGTTAAATATATTAAGGTTCTGCAATATATAAATATATTGTGGAAACTTAAATTCCTGTAGAGCTGCTTTGCAACGATTTGTATCGTAAAAAGCTCTATACAAATAAACTTGAATTGAATTTCTTCCTGACGCGCTGGACGGTAGAGACGCGCCGCCACCGTTGCAATCGAAGCAGCCGAAGAAGGTGTTTAACTCGTCGGCCAGCAACGGATCTGCTCTCACCTCCGCGGAGGATTTGTTTCCGAAGTCACAGATGGTCCTCAGTCCCTGCCACATCCGTCGAGAGTCATTGAGCTGGAAATGAGACTCAATTCTCTCTCTGTATCTGTGTTTAGCGGCTCTTACTGCGCGTCAGAGAGCATAGCGTGATGCTTTGTACTCGCTCATATTCCCGGACAGAAGAGCCTCATTGTAAGCGGCAGTGCGTGTGTTAACCGCAGCACGGATTGTTCTGTCCACCCACGGTTTCTGATTGGAGAATATCCTTATAGTTATTGTTTCTGTAGCTTGCTCGGTTAGCGTGTTTACAAAACTTAATGCTACATCCGTGAACTCGCTGACGTCAGAAGAACTCGCCCGGAACATGTCCCAGTCGACGTCATCAAGCGCCGCCTGCAGCATAGTCTCTGAGTGGGAGGACCAGCGCGTCACTACTCTCTGCACCGGAGGTTCCTGAACGAGCCTTTGTTTGTATCCCGGTGTTAGAAAAATGGCGGCATGGTCTGATTTGCCAAAAGCCGGTAGTGAGCGGGCTTTGTAGGCATCCTTGAACTGAGTGTAGCAATGATCCAGTGTGTTTGGTCCTCTAGTTGGACAGGATACATGTTGATGGAAGTTCGGCATGACCTGCTTGAGGTTGGCTTTGCTAAAGTCTCCCGCGATGATAAAGGCAGCGTCAGGATGTTTGTTAATGTAGCCGCTGAGCACATCGTGAAGTTCAGACAAAGCCAAGCCGGTGTCCGCCTGTGGTGGAATGTACACAGCAGTAACTATGATCGATGAAAACTCCCGGGGCAGATAAAATGGCCGGCAAGTAATGGAAAGATGTTCCAGATGAGGCGAGCAGGAACGCGACAGAATGGAGATATTCCTGGGATCACACCATTTCTTGTTGATCATGAAACACACTCCTCCACCCCTGGATTTACCGGCCTCTGCGGTTCTGTCCGTCCGAAAGTCAGAAGTTATCACTCGGCATTACAGCAGTGTCCGGGACCGAGGACGAAAGCCATGTTTCTGACAAACACAGGATGTTACAGTCCCTTATGTCCCATTGGAAACTAATCCTGGCTCTAAGATCGTCCATCTTATTCTCCAAGGATTGGACATTGGCGAGCAGAATGCTCGGGAGAGGAGGACTGTGGGCCCTTTTCCTGAGTCTCTCTCGATCCGTCGCCTCGGGGGGTTATTGGGGGGGAAGCCGTGGCCTAATGGTTAGAGTCGGACTTGTAATCCAAAGGTTGTGGGTTCGAGTCTTGGGCCGGCAGGGATTGTAGGTGGGGGGGAGTGAATGTCCAGCGCTCTCTCCACCCTCAATACCACGACTGAGGTGCCCTTGAGCAAGGCACCGAACCCCCAACTGCTCCCCGGGCGCCGCAGCATGGCTGCCCACTGCTCCGGGTGTGTGTTCACGGTGTGTGTGTGTTCACTGCGGTGTGTGTGTGTTCACTGCTGTGTGTGTGTGTGTGTGTGTTCACGGTGTGTGTGTGTGTGTGTGTGTGTGTGAGCACATTGGATGGGTTAAATGCAGAGCACAAATTCCGAGTATGGGTCACCATACTTGGCTGAATGTCACTTCACTTCACTATTGTTTATCTCCGCGTTCCGAAGACTCTCCAGTGGCCACGATGGATCCATGGATAATGTGTCCTGGAACAGGTTGGTGTAGCGGTTTCCAATGTCCAAAAGTGTTTCTTTGTTAGGTGATCAGTGCCGACGTGAGATGTGTAAAAAGAGAAAGTTAAAAGGAAGTAAAAAAAGTAA
>NC_136735.1:285000-332500 GCF_936440315.1 Barbus barbus
CAGTCACACACGCACACACACACACAGAAAGATAGATACAGTCACACACACACACAGACGGACAGATACAGTCACGCACACACACACACACACACACACACACACAGATACAGTCTCACACACACAGACACACACACACACACACACACACACACACACACAGACAGACACAGTCACACACACACAGACAGACACACACACACACACACACACACGTACACAGACAGACACACACACACACACACACACACACAGACAGACACAGTCACACACACACACACACACACACACACACACACACACGTACAGACACAGTCACACACACACACACACACACACACACACACACACAGACAGACACAGTCACACACACACACACACACACACACACACACACAGACAGACACAGTCACACACACACACACACACACACACGTACACACACAGACAGACACAGTCACACACACACACACACACACACACACACACAGACAGACACAGTCACACACACACACACACACACACACAGACACAGTCACACACACACACACACACACACACACACACACACAGTCACACACACACACACACACACACACACACACACACACACACACACACACAGACAGACACAGTCACACACACACACACACACACACACACACACACACACACACAGACAGACAGTCACACACACACACACACACACACACACACACAGACAGACACAGTCACACACACACACACACACACAGACAGTCACACACACACACACACACACACACACACACACACGTACACAGACAGACACACACACACACACACACACACACACACACAGACACACACACACACACACACACACACACAGACAGACACAGTCACACACACACACACACACACACAGACAGACAGTCACACACACACACACACACACACACGCACACACACACAGACAGACACAGTCACACACACACACACACACACACACACACACACACACACACACACACGTCAGGAGGTCAGTCCTGAGACGCTGCAGTGTGAGGGTGGTCTAAACACTGGTTCACTCTTCCTGATATCAGCAGTGTTATTAACTTGCTCTTCAGTGTCGGCTCCTGTATGTGTGTGAAGAGTGTTTCTGCAGCCAATCACATACATGAACACAACAGCCAATCAGGATCCGCTCTATACAGCAGATGGTTCAGCGTGAGCTCAGCACTCACCAATCGCTTCTCTATAATCAAGTTTCCATCCAGATTTTGTGCTGTTTTGTTATCGACAAAGAGATATGCGTTAAAAAAAACTGTCTACAGCCTGTTTCCATCCAACTGGCCTTTTACCGATAAAATGGTGTGCTAAAAAACTAATTGTCGCATAAGTTTTGGTGTATCACAAAAAAATGTTGCCCTTGAGCTGCTTCCATACATAATTTATCCTATTGCATAAATTATAGGCTAGGCTAGCTTTTCTGCATCCATTTGAAACAAACAAAAGCCTATATTAAATTGGATAGGCCAACATAAAATAATGTTTATTAAGTGTCATGAGTTTGTTTTTTTGTACTTGTTATAGACTAGATAGATTGGCCACTGCTGATAATCAAGCAATGATCATAAACAGTTGCAGTTGTATTATCATTTTTCTGATTAACGTTTATAGGAAATATGAATGTTCATTCCAGTTATTTTATTTCTCCTAACCGACCGTCGTTAAGCCATATTAACCGTTAACCGACAAGATTATGTTAAATTACAATCAAATTGAATTGAAATTGATTGGTGGCTTGACTCATTACAAACACCTACATTAGTTTTCCAGGGATTCATTTTATTCACGCAAACAGCAGCATAAACTACATGAACGTGACCCGCGGCGCTTCTGCCAACAGAGAAAAACATACGCTTTTATTTATAAAAGAAACAGGCCCATATGATAAATATATTTTTCTAAATAATTAATGAATTAACAAAACAAAAGAAAAAAAACTGCAACAATTAGCAGCCTATATGCAGAATTTCGGCTCATTTTTGTGATGCACTCTTGAGAAAGTTTTCCTTTATTTCACAAAAGTAGGTTTTGTTTTTTATTGTGAATGTACACAAATAAAATACATATTTAGAATAGTTGTGAATAATGTCTTACTCTTATATGAGCACAAATGAAGGAGTAGGCTAGTGCAAGTTGTTTCCAGGGGAAAGCAAAAACACCCAAGCGATCGCGCCGGCGCCTCACGCGCAGTTAAGCACAGCCTGTGCATGTCATCATACAATACACTCAGACAGAAATACTGAAGAAACGTGAAACATGTTTTATTTCCCCTCACTCCACAACAAATTTAACGGTAGAAAGAACTCCGAACAAAACAAGAATAAAAATATAAGAAGCTAAGAAGCCAAAAGGAATTCATTGAAACTTCTGTACTTCATAATATGACGGGGTTATGATGCTCGAGCTGAAAGACACGGACTACAGGATATTAACCTGAACACTGCACTGTAAAAAACATTAATAATAGTCATGTAAACGTAGCCTAGCCTGCTAACACCAAATTAAGATGAGTATGTTTGAGAGGTAACTCGTCTTTTCCTTACCATGTGTAAAATAATTGTAGATACAATTGAATCTGATTTAATGTGCTTTTGAACTCCAGGGAAACGGTGCTTTAACGAGAGCAACACATGAACACGAGCTGCCTATAGGCTAATTCTGTCATGTGACTCCACATTTATTTGCATTAAAGCCCCTTTTCTTGACAAAAATTGTTTCCAAACTAATTTTTGCGACATTTGAAGTATTGATATGGAATTTATGCGCTAAAGTTAAACGGAAAAAGATTTTGTCGACACCGGAGAAATGTAATCGATAATTGGCATTTCCATCAGCTATATCGTAAATATTTTAAAGCGCTAAATATTTTTTCACAAAACAATCCTTGGATGGAAACCTGGTTTATGTAGATTTTGGTGATAGGTGCATTTACCCTGAAGAACTGTGCCCTCGGTCAGTGCTGGGCGTATTCGATCAGTCGATCCAATCGTTCGTGAATGAACTAGCTGTTCAGCCCACAAGTTTATTCTGATAAAAACTGAACACACAGCGCTAAGAGGGGAGAGTGAACAATATGCACATGAAGAGACCAAAGCAGCATCCATCAACTAAATCAGTTCATCATTAGTATTAATCTGGACTGCCTCCACTATTTATAATACTGCAGATCTTCACTGGGCCAATCGGTGTAGCTGTAGAAGAGCGGGAGGACAGAGAGAGAGAGAGAGAGAGAGAGACTACAGGCGACTGCATAAATAACAGACAGAGACGATGAGGGAAGAGAGAGCTGCTGCAGTCCTCAGCGCTCGTTCATCACAATGGCTCCGGTGTCCGGCTGGGACTGAAGACGCTCACTGCTCCTCGTTCTTCACCTCCTCATCCTGCGGCTCTTTCTCTGCCTCCTCGTCCACTCGAGCATTGGGCACCCACAGACCCGAGTCGATGCAGCGCTTCATATGCTGTTTGGCCTCCTGCAGAACACACACGTGATCAGAGCAGCCTCAACACAGCCTGCAGCTCGCGTAACACTCTCACACACACACTCTCTCTCTCTCTCACTCACTCACTCACTCACACACACTCAATTCAATTTTCAATTCATTTGCTTTATTGGCATGACATACTTAGATACATATTGCCAAAGCATTGTACATAGCAGAATAAAAACAAAAATATATAATATAAATCCATAAATAAACAAAACAAAACAAATGTAAAATACATCCATATATATATTTATATAAACATTAATGGTACTACTAATGCAGATGTGTTCACTCTTTACTTCTTAGTTTGTGGCATTTATAAATATGTTGTGCTACCAAAGAGGAAGCAGGTCCTTCAGCGAGTAATATTCTTAATTTGAACTCAGGAATAATCTGCTGTATTTGACTGTACAGTGCGTCTCTTAAGGACGTGTATTTGTCTCAGTGGAGGAGAAAGTGTTCCTCCGTCTCAACTGATCCAGATCTACATTTCTTACAGATTCGCTCTTCTTTAGGTAACCACGTCTTTCTATGTGGTCCTCTTTCTATGGCCAGCTGGTGGTCACTCAGTCTGTACTTCGTCAGTAAATGTCTGAGTTATATTCCTGACTGAGATCAGATAATCAGCCAGACTGTACTCTCTGTTGAGTTTCAGATAGCATTGGAGACCACTTTGGTCTTTGGTTTGTTCTTTCCAGTGCTGTATGTATGTCTCCTTCTCTTCATTCATCATTTCTTTGATTCTTCCAGGTTTATTGAGTGCTTTGTTAGTCAGATCTGACACCAGTACACAAAGATGACTTTTTGGGCACTCATTCTTTGTATTTGTAGTGCTTTAAAATGAAGAGAATCTTCAGAACTAGAGTTTAAGTGGATCCAGAACTTTAAAACTCTTGTTTTAATGATTATATTTATGTGGAGACGGTGTTATTAGGTGTGTTTCTGTGCACCTGAAGGATGCTTCTGCAGAACTCTACATGCAGAGCTTCTAAAGGGTGTTTGTGCCAATCTTTATGGCTGTAGTTACTCGTTGGGCCCCAGATCTCGCTTCCATACAGGGCAATAGGCAGTATGACACTATCAGACATCTTTGTCCAGATTCTGATGGGGATGTCTATTTTGAATAGTTTTGTTCGTATGGCATGCAGTGCTTTTACAAGTAATGCTTTTATTGCCAAATTGAAATTTCCAGTGGGAGTTAAAACCAGACCAAGATAATTATATTGTGAAGCATGCTGAAGTGTGGTGTTGTTTAAAGTAAATATATGTTTATGTTCTAGATTTCTGGGTTTGTTCTGAAATATCATTATCTTAGTTTTTTGGATGTTGACTTCTAAGTTCCAATCAAGGCAGTATTTAGTTAAAATGTGAAGGTTGTTCTGGAGACCTTCTGGTGTTTTAGATAGAATTAGCAAGTCGTCTGCATACAGTAAATATCTGACTTCTGTGAGGAATAATTGTAGTCCTGGACTCTGATTGGTCCAGTAGATCGGTCAGTTCATTGATGTATATGTTGAATAAAGTGGGGCTGAGGCAGAAGCCCTGTCTCACTCCTCGCTGTTGAGAAAAATAGTCTGTCCTTTGCTGACCAATTTTTACTGCACATTTATTTTGGTTATACATGTTTTTAATTAAGTCATATATTTTACCCCCTATGCCACTTTGAATGATTTTATAAAACAATCCATTATGCCAAATGGAGTCAAAAGCCTTCTTAAAATCTATGAAGCATGCAAATATTTTTCCCTCTTTCTTTAGGTGTACATGTTGATTTATTAATGTGTGTAGTGTGTGAATATGGTCAGTGGTTCGATGTTTAGGGAGGAAGCCAATTAGAGATTTGCTGATGATATTGTGCTGCTTTAAGAAAGATGAAATCCGAGAGTTGATTATAGAGCAAAATACTTTTGCCAGATTACTGGTTACACATATCCCTCTGTAGTTATTAGGATCTGTTTTGTCTCCACTTTTAAAGACAGGAGAGATGAGTCCTGTGTTCCAGACCTCAGGAGAAACGCCTGAACTCAGAGTCAGATTGAAGAGTTTGAGTAATGCAGTCTGAAGTTCAGGAGAGATGTGTTTAAGCATCTCATTGTTTATGTTGTCAGGGCCACAGGATTTCTTACATTTGAGGGATTTCAGTTTTCCACTAAGTTCTTGTTGGGTTATTGGATAATCAAGAGGATTTTGGTTGTTTTTGATCCATGATTCAAGAGCGTTCAGTTTTTCAAGGACTTTTAACTGGTTGGGATTATTCAGAGAGTCAGTTTGATGTGTATAGAGCTTCTCAAAATAATCTTTCCAAATTTGACCATCTTGTATGGCTAGTTCTTGTGGCTTTGTATTGTTTAGACTGGTCCAAGTGCTCCAGAACTGACCCTGATCTTCTGAAGTGTGTTGTTATAATAATCTAATTTCTTCTGTCTCAGTGTGTTCTTGTATTGTTTCAGAAGTTCTGAGTGCTTGAAGCGTAATTCTGAGTTGACTGGATCTTTGTGTTTTTGATTTGAGATTAATCGTAGCGCTTGTCTTATTGTTTTACAATCATGGTCAAACCACTTTTCAGAAGGTTTATGTTTAGCTCTGTTTTTGTGTTTATATGTGGTAGTTTTATTTAAATTAGCCTTTTTTGCTATATTTTCAAAAATATCATTAATATGTTTAATTGCTAAATGTATTCCTTTCCAGTTATGATCATATGTTGAATTGTTAAACAGTGTTATGGAATTGACTATTTCATTTGACTTCAGTACTTTAATATATGTTTCAGCAGCATTAAGAGTCCATCTATATGGTGTTTTGAGCTTATGTAGATGAATTGGCTTTTTCTGGATCTCTCTTGATTTGATGTTTTCAGCTGAAGAGATAGATCTGGCTGTGATCAGACAGGGGTGATGAGCTTTGACGGTAAGTGCACTGAAATGGGACGGGCTTATATTTGATATGGCATAATCTACAACACTGTTGCCGAGATTTGAGCTATAGGTACATTGTCCACAGGAATCTCCTTTGATTCTACCATTGAGGATATAAAGTCCTAAAGTTTGACACAGGTGGGCTACCTCTTACCCATGCCTATTGACTCCAGTATCCTGGTTATTTCTTCCAGGTAGAGTACTGAAGAGATCTCGGGGTAAATGTGTGAACAGATGTTTATCTCCCGAGTTATCAATATAGGCTAATTCTGAACCGGATCGAGCATTTAGATCTCCACATAGTAAAATTTTCCCCAGAGATTGATACTGATTAATTTCTTCCTGTAAAGTGTAAAACACTTGATTGTCGTAGTATGGGGAATCTTATGGAGGAATATAGACACAGATAAAAAGGTCTTTATCTAGAATTCCAAAGCTTTTATCCAATTTTAACCAAATATGATTTTTGCCTTGCTGTACTGGTGATGTAAAAGGGGCAATGTAATTTATCATCCATATGACTAAACCTCCAGAATCTCTACCACGATGTATTGAGTTGAGTTTCCAGGAGGGCACATGATTTCAGAGTAACTTGCAGGACACTGAGTGGACACATCTGATCTACACCATGTCTCTCTTAGAATTAGGATGTCAACATTTGTGATGCTATTTAAAAAATCTGTGTTTGTGCTTTTTAATCCAAATGTTTTAGAGCACAAACCCTGAATATTCCAAAAGCTAATATTTAACATTTTTATGTTTTTATGCACTCTCTCTCTCTCTCACTCACTCACACACACACACACACTCTCTCTCTCACTCACCCACACACACTCTCTCTCTCTCTCTCCCACACACACTCTCTCTCTCTCTCTCCCACACACACTCTCTCTCTCTCTCTCTCTCTCTCTCCCACACACACTCTCTCTCTCTCTCTCACTCACTCACACACACACACACTCTCTCACTCACACACACACACACTCTCTCACTCACTCACACACTCTCTCTCTCTCTCTCTCTCTCTCACTCACACACACACACTGACCGTGGGGTCCATCCTGCTGATGGCCTCCTGCAGCATCTGAATGTCCTTCTCGTCGAAGCACTTCTGCAACTCCTGCGGGATGAAGCAAGAGTGTTATCGGCGGTCACCCCCACCGCACCAGGGTTTCCTCAGGTGTGTATTTATTCACCCACAGTGTTCTCTGGCAGAAAATGGCCATGTGCAGCAGAAGCGCTTCAGTCAGGATAACATTCCGGCTGACTATAACATCACAACTGACTACATACAGAGTACTCTGAGTCACTACGGGGAAATCAGCTGGTTTATTAATCATGTGAGCGCAGGTACTGATGCACATAAACAGGGACAACTTTTAATGAGGGTTGTTTTAATGAGCTGATACATGCTGATTACTGAATCCTCTGAACAACTGTCTGCAGCTCTTCACCAGAGTGTGTGTGTGTGTGTGTGTGTGAGAGAGTGAGTGTGTGTGTGTGAGAGAGAGTGAGTTAGTGAGTCTGTGAGTGATTGAGTGTGTGTGTGCGTCTGTGTGTGTCTCACCGCAGGCAGCGTCTCGTACACCTCCACTGGATCCAGGCCACCGGGCCCCAGCCGCTTCTGGCGCTCCTCCTCCTCGTACTCCTTCATGGCCTTCTCGATGCGGATCTTGGCTCGTCCCCGCACTCGCTCCTTGAAGGACTCCAGCTCGTCAGTGAAGGCGTCCTGATACTGCTGGTCTGCGGTCTGAACACAGAAGGGAGATCTGCTCATCATGCCCAACTCTCACAGAACCATGCCTCTAGACCAGGACAACTAGATGAGCCCCAGAGACTGATCCCCAGGGAAGACCTCGTCACCTAGACGGCCATCGGTACAAGACCTCGGGAACCAGATGAGTCCTTTACACAAACTGCTGGTTCATCTGCTCAGAGGAGAACTGGACCCCCGACTGAGCCTGGTTTCTCCCAAGGTTTTATCTCCATTCTGTCACCGATGGAGTTTTGGTTCCTTGCCGCTGTCGCCTCTGGCTTGCTTAGTTGGGGACACTTCATTCCAGCGATATCGTGGACTTGATTGCACAGATACTATTAGAACTGAACTGGATGATAACATCACTGAATTCAATAATGAACTGACTTTAACTGAAAATTGAGTGTTTACTATCATTCTTTTGCATTATTGACACACTATTGGTTCCTATTTGATACTGTTAAGTGCTTTGACACAATCTGTATTGTTAAAAGCACTATATAAATAAAGGTGACTTGACTTGACACACACTGCTGATGGATCTCTCCACACACACACCTTGATTTTGGCGAAGAACTGGCGGAAGCAGCCGCGTGGATCCACCTTCAGACTCTTGGCGAGCTCCAGGATGAACTGCATGACGATGGTCTGATGGGCCACCTGCTCCATGAGCGCATGTTTCTGACACACACACACACACACACACACACACAGGTCAATCACAGGTAACTTAAATCCCAAGAATCGATTAGTCTAGCCTGTTTTCAGTTAATGGACAGAACATTGTAGCGCACCTCCCTTTCAATTGATCTCAATAAGCTTTGTGCTTTGGTACTTTAAATATGAAACAAAGTCTCAGATTTCAACTTCTGTCCATTGTATTACAGTATTCAAACTATAAATGCTGTTCTGGCGCTGTTTAATGTGGAGTGACAGATCGCTGGAGCGTCTCAAGGCTGGTTTATACTCGACGCGTCCACAAGTTGGCTTGGGTTTGCTTGGGTCAAATATGACTAGATCGCGGTGTTGGCAGAAGCTCGCTCTGTTTCTGAAGATGCAGGGCTTCAGGGCGACTCTAGCCGAACATGCACGTCTGCGCCGGCGCTGGAGTGAAACAGAAGCAGTTTGATGAGAAGGTCAAACTCCAGCTGCTTTCTGACGCTTTGAGGGAAAACAATGCATGGTTTCTTGCAGTTTTTAATTGAAGTATGTTTTTTTTATTGTATAAAAATAGAATTAGAATTCATGTAGATACTATTTATACACTGCTTTCTTATGGTTGTCTTGTGCTCACAGTCAGCGGAGGCTCGCGGAGCGAGACGCTGGAGCGCGAGGCACACACCAACTGAGCATCTCCTCCGCTTTAATACCAGCTTCAGCACAAAATAAACATGAATGAACATCCAGTGGCAAGTTAAAAGAGAGTACAACTTTACAATCCGTGTCCTGACTCGTGTAATCACTCAATCAGTGCTTTAGACGTCAATGTAACGGTCACGTAACGTCACATTCTCCTCAGAAAATACATATTCGGTGACCATAAACTCATTAGTCAGAAGAATAAACTGTAGAGAGGGGCATTTTGCTAAATATAAGCATCGTATTACATTAATTATCATTTTTGCTGTTCTTCAATATTTAATTTATATTATGACAGCCACCATTTAAATATTTATATTAAAAAAATGGAATTGAAGTAGAAATAATATTATTTAATAGTAACTTTTATTATAAAAGCATCATTAAGTGTAATTTAAGCAGTTGTATAGCCTGAAAAAAATCTTCAGTATTATAGTAATGTACCAACTGACTCTCATGTATATTTTACTGCATTAGAAAAGATTATTTTTTTCCTTTGAATCCTGAAATTTGTGTCAAAACCCAGCCCTAACACACACACACACACACACACACACACACACAGAGTTACCTCCTCCACCTCCAGATCGATGCACATGATGACCAGATAGTTGGCCGTTTCCTCGCAGACCAGGTGAGGATTATCAGACAGGTACTTCTGAGAGTCGTCCCAGCGCCTCAGCATGCCTGCACACACACACACACACACACGTCAGGAGGTCAGTCCTGAGACGCTGCAGTGTGAGGGTGGTCTAAACACTGGTTCACTCTTCCTGATATCAGCAGTGTTATTAACTTGCTCTTCAGTGTCGGCTCCTGTATGTGTGTGAAGAGTGTTTCTGCAGCCAATCACATACATGAACACAACAGCCAATCAGGATCCGCTCTATACAGCAGATGGTTCAGCGTGAGCTCAGCACTCACCAATCGCTTCTCTATAATCAAGTTTCCATCCAGATTTTGTGCTGTTTTGTTATCGACAAAGAGATATGCGTTAAAAAAAACTGTCTACAGCCTGTTTCCATCCAACTGGCCTTTTACCGATAAAATGGTGTGCTAAAAAACTAATTGTCGCATAAGTTTTGGTGTATCACAAAAAAATGTTGCCCTTGAGCTGCTTCCATACATAATTTATCCTATTGCATAAATTATAGGCTAGGCTAGCTTTTCTGCATCCATTTGAAACAAACAAAAGCCTATATTAAATTGGATAGGCCTACATAAAATAATGTTTATTAAGTGTCATGAGTTTGTTTTTTTGTACTTGTTATAGACTAGATAGATTGGCCACTGCTGATAATCAAGCAATGATCATAAACAGTTGCAGTTGTATTATCATTTTTCTGATTAACGTTTATAGGAAATATGAATGTTCATTCCAGTTATTTTATTTCTCCTAACCGACCGTCGTTAAGCCATATTAACCGTTAACCAACAAGATTATGTTAAATTACAATCAAATTGAATTGAAATTGATTGGTGGCTTGACTCATTACAAACACCTACATTAGTTTTCCAGGGATTCATTTTATTCACGCAAACAGCAGCATAAACTACATGAACGTGACCCGCGGCGCTTCTGCCAACAGAGAAAAACATACGCTTTTATTTATAAAAGAAACAGGCCCATATGATAAATATATTTTTCTAAATAATTAATGAATTAACAAAACAAAAGAAAAAAAACTGCAACAATTAGCAGCCTATATGCAGAATTTCGGCTCATTTTTGTGATGCACTCTTGAGAAAGTTTTCCTTTATTTCACAAAAGTAGGTTTTGTTTTTTATTGTGAATGTACACAAATAAAATACATATTTAGAATAGTTGTGAATAATGTCTTACTCTTATATGAGCACAAATGAAGGAGTAGGCTAGTGCAAGTTGTTTCCAGGGGAAAGCAAAAACACCCAAGCGATCGCGCCGGCGCCTCACGCGCAGTTAAGCACAGCCTGTGCATGTCATCATACAATACACTCAGACAGAAATACTGAAGAAACGTGAAACATGTTTTATTTCCCCTCACTCCACAACAAATTTAACGGTAGAAAGAACTCAGAACAAAACAAGAATAAAAATATAAGAAGCTAAGAAGCCAAAAGGAATTCATTGAAACTTCTGTACTTCATAATATGACGGGGTTATGATGCTCGAGCTGAAAGACACGGACTACAGGATATTAACCTGAACACTGCACTGTAAAAAACATTAATAATAGTCATGTAAACGTAGCCTAGCCTGCTAACACCAAATTAAGATGAGTATGTTTGAGAGGTAACTCGTCTTTTCCTTACCATGTGTAAAATAATTGTAGATACAATTGAATCTGATTTAATGTGCTTTTGAACTCCAGGGAAACGGTGCTTTAACGAGAGCAACACATGAACACGAGCTGCCTATAGGCTAATTCTGTCATGTGACTCCACATTTATTTGCATTAAAGCCCCTTTTCTTGACAAAAATTGTTTCCAAACTAATTTTTGCGACATTTGAAGTATTGATATGGAATTTATGCGCTAAAGTTAAACGGAAAAAGATTTTGTCGACACAGGAGAAATGTAATCGATAATTGGCATTTCCATCAGCTATATCGTAAATATTTTAAAGCGCTAAATATTTTTTCACAAAACAATCCTTGGATGGAAACCTGGTTTATGACCGGCAAACTAAAGAAGAGAGAGATTTTCTGATTGTAGCAGGAATTTGAGACCGGAGAAGCTACAGCTCACCGAAATGTTTGATCTGCTTCTCATGTTTCTCCACGAAGCTCTTGTGGTTCTCCTCCTTCTCCTCCTCCGTCTGCTCCTTCTCCGGCTTGACGTTGACGACGCTCTGAAACACAGAAGCAGAGCGTCAGTGGCGTGTCTGGGAGCTAGCGCTAGCGTGTCTCGCACTGCTAGCATACCTTGCTGAAGCCCTCCTTGCTGAGCGTGTCCACGTTCCAGGGCATCTTCTTCTCCTCCCGCCGGTGCTCCTCCATCTTCTTCTCCCAGGAGCGCTCCTCCCTCCTCAGCTGCTTCTCCTCCTCCTGGGCAGAGGTCAGCTGGGCTCTGGTCTCAGGGGTGGAGGCTGAGCTGAGCTCCTGCACTCGCCGCTGTGCCTCCGCCAGCCTCCTGCGGCTCTCCACCAGACCCTTCTCCAGCTCCTCGCCCTTCTGCAGGAACGCCTCCATACGCTCCACCCGCGCCTCGGGGAGAAACACACACACGTCAGTATCACTTACACACATACACAGTAACACTCTCTCTTTCACACACACACACACACACACACACCATGTCAGTTTGGCCTTAATTATTGCACATTAAAGTTTGGTTTTACTTTTCTTAATTTGTGTTTAAACTAACAGAAAACATTAGCCAGGGCTTGACGCTGACCTATTCCCCAACGAGCACATGTGCTTCTAAGTCAAAAAATTTAGGAGCGCATTAAAAACATTTAGGGGCGCAATGCTAATTTTTCAAATGAGGTGTTTTAGCTGAATAAGGGGATACAAAGAGACATTTACAAGCACAATTATTTAATTGATCAGAATACAGAAAGTACACAAGGTTTTTAAATAATTTTACTTCAGACACTATTTAATAGGCTAATTATGTAATTAGTTATAATCCTATTAAACTGTGTCGGTATAACATTCTCACAATAATCATTGAAGCTTTTGTCACGGTCTATGTTTTTGTTTTTAAATCACAATATATAATTTCTAAGTGAAAAAAAGTGTTGTCCTCCTAACAGGTTAAATAACTTTATTAAAGATAACTTACTAAAAGACTTTTATAAAAATATAAAGTAAACAAGTGTTTCAAGATTAGAGTGCAAAAGATTGTTCAAATGAACGAAAGAACAATAGGTAAGTAAGTCCCATTTGTTAACATTAGTTAAAGCAGGTTAACATTAACTAACAATGTGCAATAGCTAATTGTTGCAGTAGTTAATATTCTTTGTTAATGTTGATTAATAAAAAATACAACTATGTTAGTTAATGTTAGCTCCATTGAATTATATTAAGACAACTTTTGATTTTATAATGTATTATTAAAAGTTGAAATTAAGATAGCATTATTAATAAATGCAGTCATTGTTTTTTTCATGTTAACTAATGGAGCTTGTGTTACTGAACAATAATAACGAATCAGTCGTTGATATATAGATAGGCCCACTGTTCTCTATTATAGATCAGTGGATGGGCCATGCTTTAGCTTAGAAAACATAATAGCTCATTAAGTCTTTAAGTAAGAATTATTTGATGCTATTGTGAAGACTAAAGCGAATATAAATATCTAAATGACTGAGTGTGAAACATTATTTACACAGTTTTAGGAAAGTAGCAGCTGATTTGTTTACTGGGTTACCGGGGTAACGGCAGCGGCAGCGCCCTCCAGTGGCGAATGTGCGTCATTCAGCGCGTCTTCACTTTAACTCGCTCCGCTTTTCTTCTCATCTGTGCTCATTTAAATTAAACCGCTGCCTTTTTAGAGTTCTAAAGTAATCATATGAGGCTGCATCGCAATTTTTCCATAAATAAACAGAATAAATTAATACGTTTGTTATAGGCTACTGTATAAGTTAGGCTGTTTTGTATACGCACTTGTGCTCCTAAATACATTTTCCAGTTCGCACGCATCTATTTTTAGTCGCAAATGCGAGTGAAATGCTCGCTCTGTCGAGCCCTGTTAGCTTTGCTGTTATGTTGGTGTTTCTAATAATTTTCACAATTTTCAAATTTGTGTCTGAAATTAATTAATTTCAAATATTCGAAGTTCGAGAACTGTTGAGGCAAAATAACAGAACCCAATTTTAAGTTGATGATGGTGAAGTTGCACATTCTGGCAGTGACTGAATGATAAATGCATGCTGATGTCAAATAATAATGTGTTTTGTATAAAGTATGCCTATTTTCTGATGTTTCTCTTTCTTTGTAGCATTATCAGCTGTGTAGACATTTCATGATGGCCAGTTTAATTTCCTTGATTATAATAATTGTAGCATTGTTTTTAAACTAGTCGTCAAGCTATAACGTAGGCTGTTTGATATTTATCACGTATGACTAAAATCATGCAGGGATTAAAAACAAACTCTGAGCAAAACTTGCTTCTTTCTTTCTGGTAGCCTACCATTTCTGAGGTCTCTTTTGGCCCGTTTTTAACTAAATAAAAATAACTGCTTTATTTATTTAGAAGCAGGGCTAATTTAAATCTCATTTTTGTATTTAAATTTTTATTTAATTAATCAAAATACAACGCTCACAATATAATGTCCAGTGTTGGGCTGCTGCATGATGAGGGGACAGAGCGGAGATAGAAGGCTACTATAATGTCTTCATCCGTTTGCAACTAAATTTCATAGTTTTGAATTTATAGTGCTATATCTCGGCTCAATTAAGCATAATTATACTGTATACACGGTTTAAAAATCTGTAGAAATAGCACACTGTGCACTGTATGAATAGGCTGTGAAGGAATTTGCGTATTTTAATTGTCATGTTTCTTCATCGTTGTACAGTCTGTTTAAATAAATATTCAGAAACACATGCAGTGCTACTATTTGTCTTTTTTTCTTTTTAACTTTTATTCAACTGCGAATCAAAATAGAATAGTCCTATCCCCTAAATAAGGGTAAATTATATTGGAACGCATCTCCAGAATAATCGCATACACAGATGCACGTTGCATTACAGTAGTCAGCGCCGAACAACTGGCAATAAAACATAGACTGAGGGTACAAAAGCGATTCAGTCAAGATTAGGGGTGTAACAATATCCCAAACCGAACCGAAAGATGGCGATACACCACCCACAATACGAACCGCGTAACTCTCCTGGCGTACCGCGGTACTCTCACGCCCCCTGCTGCCCATTGTTGAGGCTAATGGCACTTATCTCTAACTAACTATTCATTTAAACTCATTTTTCTTTGCTTACATTTGATTAAATTGTATTAGTAACGACTAATAAGAGCTTTTTCAATTTTGTTCTAAATATTCTAAAGTTACTGTTTTCCAAGTGCATGTCATTTCCCGTGACTTGGGAGAGAGCGTCACACTCGGTTGCTAGTATCTGCAGGATGGCTGCATAGCACTGAAATCGCAGATACCCCGGACACATTTAAGTCTCCTGTGTGGGAACACTTTGGTTTTCCAGTGGAGAACAGGAATGGAATTCGTGTCGTAGACAAAGCGCACACAATCTGTCGTAACAGTTTCACAAAAGTCTCTTATCCGACAGGAAACACGTCTAATATGCAAGCGCATCTCCGGAGACATCACCCCAACATTGATATAAGCGGCACACGTAAGAAGCCTCAAAAACAGGAAACTGTTCCCACTGCCTTTTAGTGTTGTCACGATACTGGAATTTCTAACTTCGATACGATACCTTGAAAAATATCGATATTCGATACCATTTTCGATACCACGGAGAAAAAAACTGCCACAATATTAAGTGGGTAATTTTTTTAATTTAAAGATAAATGTAACAAGTCGAGAACATGCGGTATATTTTACATGAACAAAAAAATGTCTTGAGGTACTGCATTTGTTGATTTATTTATTAATCTTTTATTAATCTTAGTTAAATGTTAATTGAAACTGACGTTTACTAATACATGTACTAATTAAAATCCAAAGTTATATTTGCTGATATTCTCATTTGCTTCATAACCAAAATATTTCCAGATATAGGGCCCTATGAAATCCCTTTTATTTTTCCCCAAATTCCGTTAAAAAAATTCTACATTCAATTCTTTCCATTTTAATTTTTCTGGACTCTTTTTTTTTTTTTTTTTTTAATGGTCAAATTAAATGCTATTAATCTAAAAGCATGTCTAATTCATTAAAATCATGAAAATTATACAATTTAATTTATTAAAAGTGGAACAAAAATGACACGTTTAGGGCCGTATGAAATGTTTTATTTTTTTCTCACCTTATGTTTTATTGTTACCAAATTCTGTGTTTTAGCATGTCTATTATTTGAATGCATACAAACTATTTATTTATTCTTACAGTAGCCTTATGAAATGTGTTTTCCCCCTCAGAAATTCTGTGTTGTGTATTTAAATTTTACTGGATATCAGATGAAGGCATAAAACTATTTTAATTAATTTATATTTGAATTAATGAAAATTAAACATTTACATTTTTGGCAAATGAAGGGGATTTACTATTAAAAGTTAAATATTTTGTGATTATTTCTTTAAAAAAAATTAACAGTAGTAAGTAGTAGTATTATTATGTACATTCTACTAAATAATAGTAATATAGCCTATTTCTGGCACACAGTCTTTAATAGGCTGTTAAACTGAACTTTTATTTTGACGGGTTGCCGTGAATACTTCTAAAGTTCTGTGTGTGTATGATATGACGCTAGTTTTACTCAAATTAAATGGTAAAATGCTGGTAAAGTGCTTTCAGATCAGTTCTGGAGATATTGTTGATGTATTTATGTCCTCATTGAGACGGCAGACGCTGAAATCACCGCGAGCGCCACATTAGTAAACACAACCGCACGTGCAGCACATTCACACAGAGACGCGCAGAACATGCAGGATTCATATTTAAATCCACTTTTGCAGCTTAATATTTACAGATACTAGTCCATATCGCGATGTGATTTAAGTGTAATGACCTACTTTTGATTAATTCATCCAAACTTTGACAAATTCCGTGACATTCAGCGTTAAACTGTAAATTCTGTGTTTATGACTGGATTCCGTGGCGTTCTCTGCATCGCGGAGATCATAGATCCCTACAGATAGCGCTCCTGCTGTGTTCTTTAACAACCAGAGCACTCATCTTTCTATTCACTTCACTTGTGCTATTTAACCAGAGCGAAGGAGACGAGTGCGGTCACGTGTGGTGCTTGTGCACGCGCCTCTGGAGAGAAGCTCGGCTAGTATCGGTGTATCCATACTTCGGGAAATTAATATTGGTACCGTTCAGATATTTCAGTATCGATATTTATCGAAATATCGATATTTTTGACAACACTACTGCCTTTAGAATGAAGCTGCAAGCTAACTCCGGCTGAGCTCAAACAAGTACAAAGGCAATAGGTGTTTTCATGGCGCTAGATATGCGGCCGTTTTCCGTTGTTGAGAACGACGGGTTCACACATTTGCTAAGTGTGTTGGAGCCAAGATACCAATTACGGAGCCGACTGCAGAAAAAGTTAAGTCAAGTTATTGTTGTTGTTATTATTGAGTTAAGTGAATCTATTGTTTCGTGGGATTTCTGGTAAGATGATATGAACACTACCCCCACAGCAAACCGAACCATGGCTCCAAAACCGTGAACCGAACCGTGCCGCCGGTGTATCGTTACACCCCTAGTCAAGATCCGTGAGGGATTTTCAATTGAAAGCCCAACTCAGAAATAACATGAATACATCAGACAGGCAAAAATATAAAGTAATAAATAAGTTAATTTTAATTATTATAAAATAGATTTTAAGAGTCTTAGATGACATTTCTCACGACAGAATCAGGGAAACCCATGGCTCTTGTCCTCTTAGACTTGAGCAATGCATTTGACTTAGTCGACCACAACCGTCTGCTGTCACGCCTGGAGTCTTGTGTAGGACTTCGTGGTATGGTTTTACAGTGGTTTTGTTCTTATTTGTCAAATACATGTTTTACTGTTCAAATAGGGCATTGTGTTTCTACTGACATTCCTCTTGGTTGTGGTGTTCCCCACGGTTCGATCCTTGGGCCCATGTTGTTTTCAATGTATTTGCTCCCCTTGGCCTCCATTTTTAAAAATACGGTGTCTCCTTTCATCTATATGCTGATGATACCCAGCTTTATTTTCCCCTACAGCGTAATAATAAGCATTCTCTTCAACCATTGTTAGATTGCTTAAACTAATTTAAGCTATGGCTTTCAAGATATTTTTTACACCTGAACGAAAACAAATCAGAAATTATTTAGTTTGGTCCTAGAGAAAATGTTGTTTTTAATTTTCATCTTTGTTTCCTCACTCCATATAATACACAGTGTGCCAGGAACTTGGGCATTTTATTTGACTCCAGTTTAAAGTTTGATAAACAGATTTCTGCTGTAGTTAAGTCATGTTTTTATCAACTTCGCCTTCTCAGTAAAGTTAAGCCCTTCCTATCTAGGAGAAATCTTGAAACAGCTATCCATGCCTTTTTTATTATTGTAACTCTTTGTATTTTGGTACTATTTAGGGAAGTCGTGGCCTAATGGTTAGAGAGTTGGACTTGTAATCCAAAGGTTGTGGGTTCGAGTCTCGGGCCGGCAGGGATTGTAGGTGGGGGGAGTGAATGTCCAGCGCTCTCTCCACCCTCAATACCACGACTGAGGTGCCCTTGAGCAAGACACCGAACCCCCAACTGCTCCCCGGGCGCCGCAGCCACTGCTCCGGGTGTGTGTTCACTACTGAGTGTACACTTGGATGGGTTAAATGCAGAGCACTAATTCAGAGTATGGGTCACCATACTTGGCCACACACATACTTCCTTTCCCTATTTTAATGTCCCTACACTGGCTTCCTGTCAAGTATAGGATTGATTTTAAAATCTTATTATTAGTTTACAAAGCCGTCAATAACCTGGCTCCTCATTAAGTTATTAACTGATCTGCTGCTT
The DNA here is from genome assembly GCF_936440315.1 of Barbus barbus. Classification (NCBI taxonomy): domain Eukaryota; kingdom Metazoa; phylum Chordata; class Actinopteri; order Cypriniformes; family Cyprinidae; genus Barbus; species Barbus barbus. The sequence goes on from NC_136735.1 coordinate 304,172, forward strand.
CCGTATACCCTGTCTAGAACCTTGAGATGGTTTGACCTTGGCCTACTCATAGTCCCTAGAGTTAAACTTAAAAATCGCGGTGATCGCGCCTTCACTAATGCGGGACCGAAGCGTTGGAATAGCCTTCCTCCCTTTATCAGACGTGTCCCATCTATTAGTATTTATAGATCTTATCTAAAGGCATATTTGTTCACCATGGTTTATAACAATCCTTAGTATGTTTCCTGGGTTTTTTACCGTACTCTGTACTGATGTTTCTGATTTTATTTGTCTGTTGATTTCCTTGTTACTCTTATTTTATTTGTGTTTTATTCTTGGTAAAGCACTTTGATCAACCTTGGTTGTGTTTAAATGTGCTCTATAAATAAACGTTGTTGTTGTTGTCAAATGAAAGCAATGGAGCAGCGGCCAAATCAGCCAGCAGGACACAGGGATCTTTCCTGACCGATGCAGGAGCCGTTTACGCTCGGTCCAGTCCAGTTTGAAAATAAACGCCATCGGCTCGGACTCGGGTCTAATGGCATCAGGTCTTTCTTTTAAAAAAATATAGTTTATGCACCCCCCCCTCCGCCGACAATAATCACTGACTCAAACCCACAACCCTCGGGTTACAAGCCTGACTCTCTAGCCATTAGGCCATGGCTGCCCCCCCACCAACCCTCACGCACGCGCACACACACACGCACCCCTACACAATTGTGTGTGTGTGTGTTTGTGTGTTACCTGGTGTCTCCAGCGGAACAGGCTCGGTGTGTGTGTGTGTGTGTGTGTGTGTGTGTATGTTTATGTGGTTTGAGGACACAAATGTGTATAATGACATGGGTATGACAGAGGTATTACAATATGAAGGTGGTTTATGAGGACACTGCCTATGTCCCCGTAATTCAAAAGGCTTAAAAAACATACTAAATGGTGTTTTTTTGAAAATCTAAAAATGCACAAAGTCTCCTGTGAGGGCTAAGTTTAGGTGTAGGGTTGGTGTAGGGCAATAGCACACACAGTTTGTTCAGTATAAAAACCATTACACCTATGGAGAGTCCCCATAAACCACAAAAACCAACGTGTGTGTGTGAGTGTGTGTGTGTGTGTGTGTGTGTGTGTGTGTGTTACCTGGTGTCTCCAGCGGAACAGGCTCTGTGTGTCGATGTTTGGGTGAGTATCATCTTCATCATCAGAAACCTCGATATGATCCCACACACTGTAATCGATGGTCGTCATGACGGTCACTTGCGCGTCTGCTCTGTTATAAAGCCGCGTGCAATCGCTGTTATTATTATTATTATTATTAGAAGAGTTCTTATTGTTATACTGCTGTGTGTTTGTGTGTCTCGCGCAGCGCCGCTCTTTCTGGAACTCTCCTTCACTTCCGCCCACAGTGACGTCATCGCCGAGCGCCGCGAACCAGCGGACGTCACTGTCTGGAGACTTTATTATTTTTATTATTATTTATCACCCTAAGCCACTGAATAGCGTTCGTCTTTGACCTGTTCAGATACAGATATAAAATATAAAATTCAGAGTTACTAAACTGACTAAATCCTGTGACTTTCTTTGTCTCTCGCAGAAGAGAAATGACAGCAATCATAATATATAAATATAAATAAATATATATATATAGGCAGGGCCGGAGTGGGATCCATTTTCAGGCCAGGAGTGTAATGCTGAAGACCAGCACGCACCTATCCCCATCAACCCCCTCCCCCCGTGGACGAATCTGGATAAATGAAGTGACACATCTGTTACTATCCTGTTATATTTATTTTTGACATGTTTTAATAAAAAATAGGAATAATGTAAATATGGCCATAAATATCAATAACAAATCACATGCTGAGTTTTCTGCAACAAAGAGTCCAACTGTTACATTATGAAGAAATGGTTTGCATTCAAACAAAAATAAAGTAGTACAGTAAGAAATATACTTTTTGCACTATTGTTTTTTTTATATCCATGTCAATGTAATAAATAAAATAATGAAATAAATTATATGAAACATTTCTGCTACAAAACATACAACTGTAACATTACAAAAAAAAGTTAAATTCAAAATTTAAAACTGCCAAGCAGTCATCAATAACTAAATGGAAAATCAGTAAGCATCTCGAAAGAAAGGCCTTCTAGCATGCTTCACAAGTTAGGGTTTACCCTCAAAGCCTTACAGCATCAGCACCCGCCTAAGCAGTGCACTGGTTTCTGCAACTCTGTTTATTACTGTCTCATTGTCTATAGACATGAGGATTTCCTTTTCTGTGTCCATTAGCATGAATGCCTCTAATTTCTCTTGAGACATTGAGCTTCTTAGCCTGTTCTTAACCAATTTCAGTATTGAGAAGCTTCTCTCACAGGCGATCTGAGTGATTGAGATTGTCAACAGAAACTTATATGCTAAACCAATTACATGGTAGGCATCAGTGAGAAGGTTGTACTGTGAGAGGATGAGATACACACAAATGGCACAGTTTTTGCAGCAGGGACAGGTCCTGTTCTCCAGCTCTACCTCTGGTTCCATAAACAATGGTCCACCTGTATCCTCCTCATCTCCTACAAGCATCTCACTACCTGTCGTACAAAGTAACCCTCCAGAGGAGACTTCTTCAGTCTCTCCCAGACAGCTCAGCATGCAATGTGCCAACAGTTGCTCTATCATCAAATTTAAGCAGACACTTGCTGATTTCTTGGAGTGCTGACCTAGGGAGCCCATTTGCCTTAATTTTGCCAAAGTTTTTAGGGTCAAGACAGGCAAAATCTGAGAAAAGTTCTGCATTTGCTGAAAACCTTCTATGTATGCTACCTGCCACAGTGTCCAGAATGACATTGTGCACATTGACCTCAAAGCCAGCATCTGGTGATGCTAGAGGGTTGTCTTCTCAAAGCTCTCCTGGCACTTTTTTCTTTTTTCGAACCCGTTTCTCTGGAAGTGCAGTCTGCTCTTCTATCTCAATGCTATCCTCCTCTTGCAGCTTTTGATTGGCCCAACCCACAAACTCATCAGCTGCTACTTTCACTCCCTCAAAGTCTCTGATAAATGTGTTAAGGCTGTCCTTTGTCCTCTCAACCAGACGCTGAGCTGCTAGAATATCCATACCCTTTATCTGCAGGTACTTGGAGAGGGGGGGTGTATGCTCAAAAATTCAGAGAAAGGTTTGAGCAGTGAGGATTGTTTCATACTTTAGAAGGGCTTCAATGTATCGCTTTGCTTTGACCCTCACTGTTGGCTTCATACTTGTATCTTCCTCAATAGAGGAGAGAGTCAGCAGCAGGTGCATCCTGAGGTTTACTGAAACACCCAAAGACCTTAGTGAGAGCCTGGTCCTTAGCCCACCACCTGGTTTGCCCTATTGGGCACAGTCTTCTGTGACGTTTGGCATTACTGGTCTCTTCCCACCTCTGCATACGCTTATACGATTCTCTGAGAAAAACGGCAACAGCGTTAAGCAATGAAAAGAGAGATGTACTTTCTACAACACTTCCTGTTGCGTCTGCCAGTACCAGATTCAGAATATGTGAATAACACCAGACATGAATCTGTGTAGGAGACTGCTCTGAGAGAAATGCAGAGAGCCCTTGATATTGTCCCTGCATGTTAGCTGCATCATCAGTGGAGTTGCCCACACATGTGCCAATGTCAATACCAAGCTTGTGTAATGTCTGTTTGAGCATCTCTGTGAAATATTTTCCTGTTGATGCTTCACAGTCTACCACAGCAACCAATCGTTCATGGATGGCATCTGTAACATATCTCAACATTACTGCACATTGGTCTTTTGAGGTTATATCTTGGGTGGTATCTATCTTTTTCTTTACTTGTTCATAATGTAAAGACATTTGATTGCCAGTCAATAGACTTTTCACATCTGCCTTTTTAACCATTAGAAAGTAAGCATCTGCACTATCTCTGTGGGCATTACTTTTCTCATGTTCCTCAATCCTCTGATGAACATGTTTCCTTCATACCTCCCTTTATAAAATGACTATCACCTGCAACAGGTGCAAATGCCAAACACACAGAACAGTACAGAGAATTAGTTTCTTCATTGTATGTCAACCACTTGCGGTTGATTCCATCCTTTCTGTTATAAACTTTTGCTATGGGATGTTTGTGTGGCTGTTGAGGATGATAACTGAAAAACATGTCAAGGTCCTTTGACTGAGGATGATCAAAATAATCAAACGTATCATTCTCCTCATCTACACTAATTGCTTGTGGATCAGGGACCTTCTGCCTGGCTGCTGTTGTCTCACTGAAGGTCTCTGTCCCTGTTCCCTCACTTCCCTCAGCATCAGGCTTATCTGTTTTTAACACAATCACATTTAAAAATAGTCATATGGCTAAAATCACTTACATTTAATTGAAAAATAATAAAAAAAAAAAAAAAAACTAAACTGAAAAAATAAAATTTCCTTCAATGTAAGCCACTTTGGATACAGCGTTTGCCAAATGCATACATATATGTTCTATAGTTTTTGACTATAGTCACTGTACCTTGAGTCGGCAGTTCCTGTGTGCTTGTTTGTCTTGAAAAAATATCTGTCAGTTTGGTACTGTAACAGAACTGTTTGTTTAGTTTCCTTTTTGTCCTTATTTGGTTGTTCCTGTTTTAGTTTCTGACCTAGTTCTGTTAATTAGTTATATGCATCGCCTGTGTTCGATTAATTACCTTGTTTCCTTGTTTGTTCCTCTCACTTTAAAAGTCCTCAGTTCTCCTTGTTTAGTTGTCGGATCTTAAGTTAGTAATGGTTAAATGTGTGTTGATGCTGAATAAATATACCTTTTGTTATTCCTCGTTGTGGGCGCCCTTACTACAACCACCAACCGTGACAGAAGATCCGACCCTCAACTGAAGACTAAACAGATCGTCGAAATGACTCCGGCTGAAGTCGCGCTGTATGGGTTGCGGCAGGGCGGCCTGAGGTTGGAGCGATATGTGGAGGTTTTCCTCGAGCTCGCCAACCAGGTGAGCTGGCGCGACGCGGCTCTAGGTGCACATTTCCTACTGGGGTTGGATGACGAGATCATTCGCTGCGAGCTTCCCAAAGGTAGTTTTCCCCTGATCGAGCTTATTAATCTAATTTTCTGTCTTAATGGAATCGACGAAGAAGTCGAGGAAATTCCCCAAACTCGTCATCCCGCTCCAGCAGAAACGCACCGCGTCTCCCCAGCTCTTCCCACGCCAGGATCCTCCACATACCTCTCCAACGACTCCTCCCGCCTGCCCAACCATAAAAGTCCACCGCCCGCGGCGAAGAGGATCCCGCCGTGCACGGCGATGAATGTTCCGCCCACGGCGAGGAGGAAACCGCCGCAAAGGGCGATGTACGTTGCGCCGTTCGTGACGAAGAGGATCCCGCCGTCAATAAAGGTTCACCCCGAACCACCGAGGGAGGAAAAACAGGTGCCGGTGGGGATTTTGATAGAGTTTGAGGGCATATCAGTCCCTCCAGTGCCTGTTCCTCGCCAGTGCCATCCAGTGCCTGCTCCTCGTCTGTGCCCTCCTATCCCTGCACCTCGAAAGAGGGTCCCGTCCAGCCCACCTGAGTTCCCGCTGGTCCCGTCCAGCCCACCTGAGTTCCCGCTGGTCCCGTCCAGCCCACCTGAGTTCCCGCTGGTCCCGTCCAGCCCACCTGAGTTCCCGCTGGTCCCGTCCAGCCCACCTGGGTTCCCGCTGGTCCCGTCCAGCCCTCCTGAGTTCCCGCTGGTCCCGTCCAGCCCACCTGAGTTCCCGCTGGTCCCGTCCAGCCCACCTGAGTTCCCGCTGGTCCCGTCCAGCCCACCTGAGTTCCCGCTGGTCCCGTCCAGCCCACCTGAGTTCCCGCTGGTCCCGTCCAACCCACCTGAGTTCCCGCTGGTCCCGTCCAGCCCCGCGCCTCCCGTGCGCCCTCTAATGTCCGCGCTGCAAGAGCGCCCTCCAGTGTCCGCGCTGCAAGAGCACCCTCCAGTGTCCGCGCTGCAAGAGCGCCCTCAACTGTCCGCGCTGCAAGAGCGCCCTCCTGCATCTACGCTGGTCCCGTCCAGCTCTCCTTCGTCTCCGCTGGTTCCGTCCAGCTCCGCTCCTCCAGAGCGCCCCCAAGCGCCCGCTCCTCCAGAGCGCCCCAAAGATCCCTCTCCTCTAATATGGCCGCCTGAGGGGAACTTTCCCAAAGAAATTTTGGGGGGGGGGCCATATAGCCTCAGTTTGTGTGGCCAGGCCAAAGGCCAAGGCCACAAAGGACCCCTATCCGCCAAGGCCGCCCGAGGACCCCGATCCGCCATGGCCGCCCGAGGATCCAGATCCGCCATGGTCGCCCGAGGACCCAGATCCATCATGGCCTTCCAAGGCCCCAGATCCGCCATGGCCTCCCGAATCTCCAGTCCTGCCATGGCCTCCCAAGGCTCCTGATCCGTCCTGGAGGCTTCCCTATCCTATCCTGGTCCTGCTCCAGCCTCCAGGACGCCTGCCCCCCCTCCCCGATGTTACGGTACGGGACGCACCTTCCGGGAGGGGGGCGATATCTGTAACAGAACTGTTTGTTTAGTTTCCTTTTTGTCCTTATTTGGTTCTTCCTGTTTTAGTTTCTGACCTAGTTCTGTTAATTAGTTATATGCATCACCTGTGTTCGATTAATTACCTTGTTTCCTTGTTTGTTCCTCTCACTTTAAAAGTCCTCAGTTCTCCTTGTTTAGTTGTCGGATCTTAAGTTAGTAATGGTTAAATGTGTGTTGATGCTGAATAAATATACCTTTTGTTATTCCTTGTTGTGGGCGCCCTTACTACAACCACCAACCGTGACAGGTACGTTTGGCAGGGACCTTCTGCCTGGCCGCTGTTGTCTCACTTAAGATCAATGTCTCTGTCTCTGTCTCTTTCTTTTTCTCACTTCCCTCAGTATCAGACTTATCTTTATTAAACCGCAATAACATTTAAAATAAGCCAACAGGCTAAAATCACGTACATTTTAATTGAAACAGACAATCAATAGAAAAAAAATCCTTCAATGTAAGTCACTTTGGATAAAAGCGTTTGCCAAATGCATAACTGTACATGTTTCTAGTCACTGTACCTTGAGTCGCCAGTTCACGTGTGCTCGTTTGTCGTCTTGAAAAAATATTTGTCAGTTTGGCACATTTGGCCGCGTCAACCTCCTATGACTTTCTTTTTTTTAACACTGATCTCAAACATGGTTACTTCAAATGAAACCATGAAACATTCTGGGAACATCAGATTTCCAAATAAAATATGGTCCCCTAAACGTTCCAAGAACGTCCTGAATGTTGTGTGAAGGTCCTCCAAATAACGTCCCCCAACCCTTTAAAGAACTCAACATCGTGACCTTCTCAGAACGTTCTGGGGACGTTAGACAATGTCCTTGACACCAGCGGGGACGTTCTGAGGATGTTCTGGGAACTTAAAATTTCTAGCGGGGCATGGACTTGAAGCAAGGCAGCTCCTAACCCAAAACTGCTCGCATCAGCGCTAACCATTGTGGGTTTCTCAGGATCATAATAGGCAAGGGCAGGAGCTGTGGCCAACATGCCTTTTACTTTGTTCAGTGCCTGCTCATGGACCTCTGTCCAAAACCAGATTGCATCTGTTTAGGTATGGTTTTGGTTTTCAAAACTAATGTGAGACCAGTGAGGTGCTAATTCGGCGAGAGAAGGTGTCAATAAAAAGGTCCGTACACCATACTAATCAAGCAATTACAACTGTTTATTGTTGATACACACAGCTGATATCATTAATACTGATACTGATCATAAGTAAATGCATAAAATGATGATAATCAAATCATAAACACATTCAAGAAAGATAATCATAAACCAGTGCATAATGCAACGACAACAGTTTCCAACCTTATCATGAAGGTCAATGTAACCTCTCTCTCGTGCTTTCTCAGGAGATTGTGATGTTGTTTTGCACCAGTTGCAGCTTTGCCTCTAGCATTTCATTCTTTAAATGTTCATCCGTTGAGCATACCACAAAAAACAACCCATCTCTTACAGCATCCTTTTTCAGCAGAGCTGTAACTGGTTGAAGCTCTGTTGAAAGCCCTGGCACAAATTTGCCTAAATAATTGATCATTCCTAGAATTTGCCTGAGCTCGGTCACATTAGTGGGACTAGGCATATCAGTTATTGCCATTACCTTTGTTGCATCAGGCTTGATGCCGTCCTGACTGATGGTGTGCCCAAAATACTGCAGCTCAGATTTGTTGAAGTGACATTTATCACGGTTCAATTTAAGACCTGACTCTCTGATGGTTTTCAGAACAGCCTCGAGATTTTCGTCATGCTCGTTTTGGTCCTTGCCATAGACAAGTATGTCATCCATGACAACTACAGTGCCTTTGTGCCCAATTAGAAGTTTACTCATTTTCCTTTGAAAAATTTCAGGGTCTGAGGTAACCCCAAATGGTAATCTATTAAAACAGAACCGTCCTACAGGGGTTATGAATGTAGTCAACTTCACGCAACTTGGGTCCAAAGGGATTTGCAAAAACCCTGAGGATGCGTCTAGTGTAGAAAAGACACAGGCACCTGAAAGTTTGGGGCAATGTCCTCTAATGTTGGGAGAATGTAGCACTCGCGCTTCACAGCCTGATTCAACCGCTTCAGGTCTACACAAATCCTGACCGAACCATTCTTTTTCACTACAGCCACCATTGGGGCACACCATTCAGTCGGATCTGTGACTTCTGAAATTATCCCTAAGGACTGCATGCGTTTGAGCTCCTGTTCAACCTTAGGCAACAAAGGAAAGGGAATTCTACGAGGGGTGGACAGACTATAAGGAGTAGCACTTTAGCTCAATTTTCACTGGTTCACTCAATTTCCAATGTCTCCATAGACATCTTCTTGGTCTGTAATTTCATCCACCCTCTGTACTAGGCCCATTTTACAAGCAGTGCTACGGCTGAGCAAATTGTTGGCAAATGGCCCCAAAATTCAAAACTTTCCCCTTTTCTTTCAGTGTTTGCCAGAAATTTTCCCATGCAACTTACTTTCCCCCCAGGACTCTGCACATTTATACTTGTTTTGACCAGCGGAGGGGGCTCTTGTAAGCTCTCAAACGCTGAGCGTGACATGATGGTGATGTCGGCCCGGTATCAATTTTGAATTTGACCGACCTGCCCTGAATAGGCAGAGTAACACACCATCTGTTCTCTGCGGCAGACTCATTCATTACAGACCCTAGGAAAAATGCATCACTAGTTTCACTATCACACACTACAAGCTCTTTGACATTCTTTGTTTTACATGCAATTGCAAAATGTCCCAGTTTATTGCATCTCCTACACCTTTTGTTTCGTGCGGGGCAATTATTCTCATTGTGTGTGTGATTACAACGTGTGCAGTCCACGATTTGTTTTCTTCCACCGCCCTTTTCCTTTGTTGATGGACCCGTAAAGCACTTTGAGCTATTGTGACGTCCGTGTTGTACAGCGGCCGCTTCACCGCTCGCATTTTGCGTCTTGATGAGCTCCGACTGCCGGGTGATCTGGACCGCTTTGTCCAATGTCAACTCGGGTTCCATTTGTAACTTCTGCGAAACTTCACAATCTGCAAACCCAATAACAACTCTGTCCCATATTTGTTCCTCTTTGCTCGCACCAAACTCGCAGTATTCGTCCAGTTCATAGAGGCATCTCACGAAAGCCTCGACAGTCTCTCCCGGTCTCTGTGTACGCTGGTGAAAACGGGCTCTCTCGTGAATAACATTCCTTCTGGGCACGAAATGGTCATTAAATTTGACGACAACAGGCCTCACAACCGCAGACCACGTGTAACCACACCAGCCCAGGACCTCCACATCCAGCATCTTCACCTCCAAGATCGTCTGAGACCAGCCACCCGGACAGCTGCTGCACCAATCGGTTTGCATAACCGACAGCGTGTTCCAGTTCCTGCCAATATCCAGCAACTTCACACAGCCATTGAAGAGGAGTGGACCAACATTCAACAGGCCACAATCAACAACCCGATCAACTCTATGAGAAGGAGATGTGTTGCACTGCATGAGGCAAATGGTGGTCACACCAGATACTGACTGGTTTTTGGACCACGACAATATATAAATTATATAGAAAAATGATATAGAAAAAGTTCAATCGATTTACACTTTATATCATCGCCGACATATATATTGTTATATCGCCATAGCAAGCAGTAATGATTAAAGTTTATATGAACCCATTTGACTAGCTAGTTGATAAAAACAAAATCTGACCTAAAAAGATACTAACAAGATTGATTACTGCGAATGGTATGTTCCCCTTGCTAGTGCTCTTTTTTACCTGCTGGAACAGGTATGATTTTTTTTTCCCCCACAAAAGCAAGATCACCTTGTTTTAATGTTAAAGTCATGCACATAGTAGTGCAATAACCATTTCAAGCATTTTGTATGGTTTATACGCAGCAAAACAGCATGTATTTGACTGAAAATCCAGAATCACCAACAAGCTACCTATAAAGATAGCACTGTAAATGATGATATAGTTGTCAACAAATGGGATGCTACATTTTATTCCAAATTAAATATCTTAAATATCTACGATTTTGACTTTAATAAGATTTTCCCAGGAAACCTGGTGTCCTCCATGATTCCTATTCTTTTCAACAGCAAAGCACTTGAATGTGACATGCTTGTAATCAGGACTTCTGAAATTGGAAATAGGACATTTTGATAGCACATGAAGGCAATATTATTCCTTAATCCAGAAAATTTCATTACCCAATTTCAGATGGAGTCAAACAGCTGCAGCTCACATGAACGTGGCATGTTTGAGGTTTGAACTAGTTGATACAGGAAATCAAAAACTACTAAGATTAAATGTATTTAAATACAAAATACATTAGATTTTTTTCAAAGGTATTTAAATACAAAATAATATTTTGTATTTTAAATACTGCCTATCCCTGTTAATATACATACATATATATATATATATATATATATATATTTTTTTTTTTTTTTTTCATATATATATATTAGGGGTGTCCCTGAATAAGGATTTTCATAGTAGAATCAGAATTTTCGAATCTTGCTGATATTCGACTGATAGTCAAATACACTTTTTGGGAGAAAATTGGTAGTTTTATGTGAAATCAAAGATTTTAGCACCCCCATTTAGCCAAAATGGCATGATCATAACATCCCGCGAATATTCGACTGTGAGATTGGGAGTCGAATCAGGCTCCTCCTATCGATGCATCGAATCTTCAACTATTCGAGGTCACCCCTAATAAAAAAAAAAAAAAAAATATATATATATATATATATATATATATATATATATATGTTTCAGTTGCTCTTGAGTTGTAGGAAAAATTTAGTTTATTTAAAACATTTATTTATTACATTTGTTTTGTAAATAAATCCATCAGGTCTATTCAGGAGTGAGTGCTGAACTATAGACCATCACTATTTGTCTCTCCTCCCAGACTAAACAGTTATATATAAAATAAGACTATAACATATGAAAAGCTATCAAATAAGATCTTGAAATCTAAAAGGAAATGTCTACCCCTTTGCAATGTTTTACTGGAATAATTTCTAATTTTTAAACTGGACTTGAGCCTGGAGAAGTTGAATAGAAGTGTAATTGTGAGAGGGGTCTGCTGAGGATCCATGGGCTGGTTTGGGCTGGAGCGAGATCCTCCAGACGGTTCACATCTGCGTCTATGTGATCCTCAACAGCCAAATTCATTTTCTGACAGCAGGTGGCACGCTTGGAACGACAGAAATATAGCGGTTTCCCAGTGACTTCTGCACTGAAAGCAGCTGCTCATAAACTCATAAACACTACTTTACCATCACGCCAGAGCAAAGTCTCTGGAGGAAACAAGCCTCACGGAGAGGAAAGGAGGCGCTCAGCTTCGGTGCTCTTCCTCATGAGATCAGACCGCTGCTTCAGATCTTACAGCTGCAGCTCCAGCATCAGATCAATATAGACCACTTGACTGTTCCCCTCACACTAGAGTCTGCTGTAACGATGCCCTTTGGGTTCCCAGCAGTGGAGCTGCAGGCTGAGAATCACATTCTATTCTTTTATTTGGATCCACAAGACAAGCAACAAAAACAGGATCCAAATATCTTGAGAACACATGGCTAACATACATTCACAATTCCTTATATATACCCGCATGTGTACTCACACACACACACACACACACGCGCACACGTTTTTGTGAAAAGTGGGTTCATCCCATAGGCGTAATGGTTTGTATAATGTATGTGCTATTGCTCTACACCTAAACTTAGCCCTCACAGGAGACTGCATTTCTACTTTCCCCAAAAAAACTCCCTCTGTATGATTTATACGCGTTTTAAAAGTGGGGACATGAGTCAATGTCCTGAAAAGTCACCTTCACCTTGTAATACCTGTGTCATTATACAAATGTATGTCCTCATTTGTCATAAAAACGCGCGCACACACACATTCTCACACACACACACACACACACACACAATAGTGGAAAATGTATCAAGTTTAAGCTTGAATGACAAAATTGTCTGCCAATGGAAACATTAAATTAATTTAAAATCAAAATAAAGTTAACAAGCCTTAATATCTCAAGTCATTTAAGATCTCCAGTAGATGCATCTTGGTCTTAAGACATTTTTGCAGGAAAACAGACAAAACTGAGGAAGAGCAGCGCTTTACAGCAGTGAAGTCAGATAATAATTTAAACTCAAATCAATGTGTTGTCCATGATTTTATTTATTTGAGTAGCCATTATTTTGAGACAATGACTCTATCCCTCACACACATGTAATTTAACACATTTGATTAAATATATGTTTGATCAAATGTGTCCAAAGCGCTGACTGCTTCTTTACGTATATGCATACATTTACCTTTAGAAACCCTCTGCATTCATTCAAACAGAAGAGATCAAAGGTCTTTGTATTCAGAAGCTACATGAGAGCATTGCGTCCTTCCCATCAGACAAACACCGTCTCCAGCGATCCGATCTTCAACGGCTTCCATCCTCACAATGATCTCTGCATCACAGTCGCTGCAGAGCCACAGAATCATCAGAGGAAGCGAGAGGAAGGAAGTGTCTTGTGGATTATAGGACGGACAGGACTGGTTTGTGTGCTGATGAATGTTTAGAGTGAGCAGAGCGGAGCGGAGGCACCACATCACTCTCATACTCCTAAAATAATCAGAATAAAGACTGAGAGTAGACGCACAGGTGAATATCTAGGGGAGACGAGGCCTGCTTCATAGCAATAGGGTTTACAGTCATACATGTGTGAAGGAAGAGTTTACTGAAAGCGTGAGCAGCAAGACGTCTTTATAAGTCTGTCAGGCATTTCGATCAGGACTGTAGCGTTCCTCACCTGTCCGTCAGACCTGATGAACATGATCAGTAGATCTCCTCATTTATACATTACTATTAGCCAAAACAACAGCTCGGTGGTTTTGTTTTGTTTTGATTCAGGATAGTTTGTCCTCACTGTGACAATTTACCACATATAGTGTGACAACATGCCCCTAAATGTCAGTGTGTGTGCTGCATCTTTTGTCCTTTGTTGAAAATGTTCAGTAACACTGTTTTAATGGGTTATGCCTATACATGGCTATATATGTAATGAAAAACACTGTCAATACGTGTTTCTATTATGATAATATAGCATTCGATGTATCATTTACCGTGTAATTAAGAACTAATGACATAAATGATAGTCAGCTGAGTAATGTCTACTGATAATTCTAGCTGACGATGTTTGACGAAGAGGATTGTCCTGCTGTCAAGTGTGCATCTCTGCATGTGTGCTGTGATTGGTGGGATTAAATGTGCAAGCCCCGCCCACAGGTTAATTACCACGGGAATGAAGGGAAGCACACAGAAAGACGCTGGAGTGTGTGAGAGCTGCTCCTGCCAGCAGACGTGTCTCTCTCTCTCTCTCACACACACACACACACACACACACGTCAGTGCGAGCAGAGGTAGAGCTGCATGAGGCCGAGCAGCAGGCCGGCGTAGCGGCTGACGGAGGGTCTGCAGGCGGGGGATGCCAGTCTTCTCTTGTGCCGTGGGCCGTTGCAGAGCGGCGTGTTGCAGCAGGTGATGCAGACGGAGTTCAGCTTTCCCGTGCAGAACTGCTGATAGCCCGACGACGCGATCAGACATGCCCCCGACGACGCACACGACTTCCTGTAATGAATCCCTGCACAAACACGCATTCACAACTGTCAACACACAGAACTTTGCATTTTCAAAATCATTAAGATTTTCTGCATAATATTTATAATTAAATATTTGATCATATTTGTTGTTTTGCCTTTGTTGTCTGAAATCTTAATGCTGTTGCATTGCTGTATTTTTACTCTCCAAAATATTTTTCTAACTCCAAAGTAAAATGTCCAGATGCATTACTGTAATGAGAATCTTGAAACTTAAATGTCATGAAAACAAGGTTACAATGCAAAAAAACAGTCCTAAAATTAGGCTTTGTTTTCTTTACGTATTAATTGTCAAAACTGATTTCTGTTAAATCATCATTTCCTTCAGTGTAAGCATCAATGCGATAGAGTTTAGCTACTGCTTTATCATCGGCAGTCCACTAGAGGACACAGCACATAAACATAAACCGCACAGCACTGCCCTTACTTTAGCTGAGAAAAATAATACTGTGGTTGACAAGGAAGATCAAAATTAAATCATTATTTAAACATTAATTTCAACATGAATACCATTACCATGCCATTTTAGACAGAGTAAAACAAACTAAAAATAATGAACATGATATGATGAAATATTAAGCATATTTTTATCAAAAGACAAAAACTATTAATAAAACAAAAAAACTGTTTAAAATGAACACTGGAACCAGATTGAAAACTTTAGATTTAATCCAGATTAAATCCTTTGATTTTATAATTTGATGCACTTTTCTTTTTTATTCTTTTCAATAAAAGATTTAAGATGGGCTGTTTGCCTTAAATTTATTGGTTGATTTAAAAAAGCTTGTGTTGATCTTTCTACTAGAAATATAATTTATTCATCGTTGTGGATAAACGATTTTGTTAAAAATTATGTGTGAATGAAGTTTGTCCTGCTGAATTATTTGATGGAAATATGACACAAATAAACACACCTCTGGCTGTACTGAAACAAACAGTGAGGAATGAGTCTTAATGTACATCATTAATAGCCTGGACTGCTTTCTTTCAAATATGGAATGGAGCTCACATGAGCTGAACTAGGATCAGCATCTGAAGGAGCGCCACAGCAGCAGCCGATCTCCAGTGTAAAGCTCACTGACATGAACAGTAGCTTTCATCAGAGCCTCTGGAGCTCACTGCAGCCACAGTCTGCCAGGAGTTGTTCATTCTGAGAGTTTCTGATAGCGCCACATGCTGCGGTCAGGGCAGCAGCTGATGAAGCAGTGAGGAGCAGATGAAAGAGCAGTGAGGAGCAGTGATAAGCAGATCTAGGAGCAGTGAGGAGTAGTGAGGAGCACATGAAGGAGTAGTGAGGAGCAGATGGAAGAGCAGTGAAGGAGAAGATGAAGGAGCAGTGAGGAGCACTGATAAGCATATATAGGAGCAGTGAAGAGCAGACGAAAAAGCAGTGAAGGAGCAGTGAGGAGCAGATGAAGGATCGCTGAGGGGCAGATGAAAAAGTGAGGAGCACTGAGAAGCAAATGAAGGAGCAGATGCAGGAGCAGATGAAGGATCAGTGAGGAGCAGATGCAGGAGCAGATTGAGGAGCAGTGAGGAGCACTGATAAGCATATATAGGAGCAGTGAAGAGCAGACGAAAAAGCAGTGAAGGAGCAGTGAGGAGCAGATGAAGGATCGCTGAGGGGCAGATGAAGAAGTGAGGAGCACTGAGAAGCAAATGAAGGAGCAGATGCAGGAGCAGATGAAGGATCAGTGAGGAGCAGATGCAGGAGCAGATTGAGGAGCAGTGAGGAACACTGAAGGAGCAGATGCAGGTGCAGATGAAGAAGCAGATGAAGGAGCAGTGAAGGAGTAGATGCAGGAGCAGATGAAGGAGCAGTGAGGAGCAGTGAAGGAGCAGATGAAGGAGCAGTGAGGAGCAGTGAAGGAGCAGATGAAGGAGACGTGAAGGAGTAGATGCAGGAGCAGATGAAGGAGCAGTGAGGAGCAGTGAAGGAGCAGATGAAGGAGCAGTGAGGAGCAGTGAAGGAGCAGATGAAGGAGCAGTGAGGAGCAGTGAAGGAGCAGATGAAGGAGACGTGAAGGAGTAGATGCAGGATCAGATGAAGGAGCAGTGAGGAGCAGTGAAGGAGCAGATGAAGGAGCAGTGAAGGAGAAGATGAAGGAGCAGATGCAGGAGCAGATGAAGGAGCAGCGAGAAGCAGTAAGGAGCAATGAAGGAGCAGTGAGGAGCAGTGAGGAGCAATGAAGGAGCAGTGAGGAGCAGTGAAGGAGCAGTGAGGAGCAGTGAAGGAGCAGATACAGGAGCAGATGCAGGAGCAAATGAAGGAGCAGCGAGGAACAATGAAGGAGCAGTGAGGAGCAGTGAAGGAGCAGATACAGGAGTAGATGCAGGAGCAGATGAAGGAGCAGTGAGGAGCAATGAAGGAGCAGTGAGGTGCAGTGAAGGAGCAGATACAGGAGCAGATGCAGGAGCAGATGAAGGAGCAGTGAGGAGCAGTGAAGGAGCAGATGCAGGAGCAGATGAAGGAGCAGTGAGGAGCAGTGAAGGAGCAGATGAAGGAGCAGTGAAGGAGCATATGAAGTAGCAGATGAAGGAGCAGTGAAGGAGTAGATGCAGGAGCAGATGAAGAAGCAGTCATGAGCAGTGAGGAACAGATGAAGGAGCAGTGAGGAAAAGTGAAGGAGCAGATGAAGGAGCAGTGAGGAGCAGTGAAGGAGCAGATGGAGGAGCAGATGAAGGAACAGTGAGGAAAAGTGAAGGAGCAGATGAAGGAGCAGTGAAGGAGCAGATGAAGGAGCAGTGAGGAGCAGATGAAGGAGCAGTGAAAGAGCAGATGAAGGAGCAGATGAAGGAGCAGATGAAGGAGCAGTGAGGAAAAGTGAAGGAGCAGATGAAGGAGCAGTGAAGGAGCAGATGAAGGAGCAGTTAAGGAGCAGATGAAGTAGCAGTGAGGAGCAGATGAAGGAGCAGATGAAGGAGCAGTGAGGAGCAGTGAAGGAGCAGATGAAGGAGCAGTGAGGAAAAGTGAAGGAGCAGATGAAGGAGCAGTGAGGAGCAGATGAAGGAGCAGATGAAGGAGCAGTGAAGGAGCAGATGAAGGAGCAGTGAGGAGCAGATGAAGGAGCAGATGAAGGAGCAGATGAAGGAGCAGTGAAGGAGCAGATGAAGGAGCAGTGAGGAGCAGATGAAGGAGCAGTGAGGAGCAGATGAAGGAGCAGATGAAGGAGCAGTGAGGAGCAGATGAAGGAGCAGTGAAGGAGCATATGAAGGAGCAGTGAGGAGCAGATGAAGGAGCAGTGAGGAGCAGATGAAGGAGCAGATGAAGGAGCAGTGAGGAGCAGATGCAGGAGCAGATGAAGGAGCATATGAAGGAGCAGTGAGGAGCAGATGAAGGAGCAGTGAGGAGCAGATGAAGGAGCAGATGAAGGAGCAGATGAAGGAGCAGTGAGGAGCAGATGAAGGAGCAGTGAGGAGCAGATGAAGGAGCAGTGAGGAGCAGATGAAGGAGCAGATGAAGGAGCAGATGAAGGAGCAGTGAGGAGCAGATGAAGGAGCAGTGAGGAGCATATGAAGGAGCAGTGAGGAGCAGATGAAGGAGCAGTGAGGAGCAGATGAAGGAGCAGATGAAGGAGCAGATGAAGGAGCAGTGAGGAGCAGATGAAGGAGCAGTGAGGAGCAGATGAAGGAGCAGTGAGGAGCAGATGAAGGAGCAGATGAAGGAGCAGATGAAGGAGCAGTGAGGAGCAGATGAAGGAGCAGTGAGGAGCATATGAAGGAGCAGATGAAGGAGCAGATGAAGGAGCAGTGAGGAGCAGTGAAGGAGCAGTCATAAGCAGTGAGATCTTCACTGGATGAATGCAGCGCTTCACCATTCACTCACAACGTCTACAGAAACTCCCCTGTGTGTGTCTGAAATCAGCTCATTTCATTCATGAATATTGCTCCTCCCAAATATAATTAAGTCAATAACGCTTCATTTGTGCAAATCGACTGCGATGACTTCGGTCCGTTACATCATGAGGGTTCTGCTCTTTCTTCTGAACCTCAGGCTGACAGTGCTAAAGTACTGCATGACATATCCACACTACTGTAAAGTCTGGATCAGCTGACGGTGTATGGAGAGACACAGCAGACGACAGCGTCTCCAATCATGAGCTCAGCTGAAGAACAGTCTGTCAGAGCCGGCCGCTCTTCTGTTGCCGTCACGAAAACCTCGTCAGCCTCTCCTTTATCTCTCTTATATTGCAGTCAAGTCAAGTCAAGTCAGCTTTATTTATATAGCGCTTTTAGCAATACAGATTGTGTCAAAGCACTTAACAGTATCAAATTGGAGGATAGAGTGTCAGTAATGTATAATAATAAGATTAAACACTCAATTTTCAGTTAATGGCATTTCATTATTGAATTCAGAGATGTCATTGTCCAGCTCAGTTTAGTTTAAACAGTATCTGCTAAATCAAATTGATGATAATCGCTAGAAATGAAGTGTCCCCAACTGAGCAAGCCAGAGGCGACAGCGGCAAGGAACCAAACCTCCCTCTGAGACAGTCTTTGCTTCTGGTCATTAATTATTTCACTGATATAAGTGATTTTCTACGAGCACAGCAGCATTCACTGCACATACCATCATCATCATCATCATCGGTCAGCTAGCAAGACTAGCACTTCACCATAGCAACAGGCAGCACAGGAAGTGATGCAGCATCCTTACCGTCCTCCATGACCAGCACTTCCTTCTGACACATGTCCTGCACGTTTACAGTGCAGTTAACGATGAACTCTGGCGAGGAGCAGTCGTCCTGCTGAACATCTTCACACTGATAGCACTGGATCTGCAGCGCCGCGCTCACGCCTGCACACACACACACACACACACATCCTTATTATCATCATCATTATCGCCTGTGATTTCTGCACACACACACACACACATTCATCTTCACCATCATCATCGTCAGTGATTTCTGCACACAGGTTTGTGTCTTCTTTAACTTTCATACAGTGATTTTTATTTTGTATTTATCCAGTGAATTCTGTTCAATGACGCGGCAGACAGTGAAGGGCAACTCTATTCATTTGTTGGTTAAATAATGAATAGAAATAACAAATACACTTCATTCATGTGTTGTTACATTAGGGTAAGTTTGTAATTTGTAATCACTAGAATTGAATGCAATGCTCCCAGAGGTGCGGCTTAAATAAAAAAATGTTCTGAAACCATGGTTTTGGATTTCTACACTCAATGAGCACAAATTAAAATAATTTCCCACAATTCTGCATGATGAAAATAATAAAAACAAATATCTCATTCTGATTACTTTCACAGGAAAAATGACATTATTGAAATTAAGCATTTATCCATCGTAGTAGTACATTCTTTTACTGCCTTAATTTATGCTGATTTGAACATTATATATTTTAAAATGTATTATTATTAATAGTAGTAATAGTAGTAGTATTTATTTTGTTTGTTTGTTTTTGTCCGGACAGGATTATCTTTAACTCAGAATCTAACAAACTCCAAAGTAAATGTGAGAAGAAAAAGAAAGAAAAATGTGTTTAATTGTATAGGAAATTAGACTGTTTTTTTTTTTTTTTTGGTATTAGGCTATGTTAATATATTTATAATACATTAAAAAAGGATAAATATGAGTGTTTTATCATCTCTTTTGAATTTGGTTCGAATACTGAACACTTTACATTAATATAGAAGAAATCATTAACATGTTTCTCATTTACAAGTGAATCAGGCATTATCTGACTGAAGCAGAACACAGTGAAGAGTTTAAAAAACTGGGAAATTAATATTTAACTGTATCAGTCATCATCGATAAATCTATTCATATATCCTGCTAATTTAAGATATTAAAAATGAAACAAAACAAGTCATTCTTTTGAGAAATGAAGGCACAATTAAGCATCGTTAATAAGCGTTACAGTCTCAGTATTTTGATGAATAAGAGGAGCTAAAACTGTACTAATTAAGCTCATTAGAATCACGGCCATTCATCGCGATCCAGTCATTGCTCTCGTCCTCGGGAAGTCGCGCGCGTCGGTCAGTAATCGCCGGTGTTAATGTGTGTGTGATTGCATGCTCTCACCCGCCGTCAGCGCGATCATCAGTAGAGTCGCACACCGCCGCATCCCGGAGCCGCTCAGCGCCGCGCCGACGCGTCCATCCCGCGAGCGAGAGCCGCTCCCCCGCGCCGCGCCAGACGGAGCTCCGCCGAATGCACAGAGAGAGAGAGAGAGAGAGAGAGAGAGAGAGACTCTCTCTCACACACACACACACACACACACGCACACACACACACACACTCACACACACACCTGGAGGCTGGAGCCCGCGCGCAGACTGACTGCTGACGTCACCGCCGGACAGCGCGAGACACACCTTTAATTGGCCGTGTTTTATCTGAAGATATGTCATAACAGCAACACTGTGAATGCAAATTAAATGTTCACTTATTCGTTTTACTGAATAATAAACAAGAATGACTAAATTTGCATTGATTGTAAATAATAACACAAGTATCAACTTGGCATCCCATCAAACTGATAAAAACTACAACTTTTACTCCACATGAAGATGTCTGCAAACAGACACAAATCACTTTGATCTTCAGCATAATACAGTTGTTTTTAGATGGCCAGGACACATTTGTCAAGTCTTCAGTGTCTGTGGCTAAACTCTGGATGTGCTTCATTAACGACATCTGTCTAATTACATCAGTTCAGAGATCCCTCTCCTCTCTACACGAGTCCTGAAAGCTTTAGCAATTCTTCATTATGTCTTATTGCTTTCTTTCTTTCTGTTTCTTGTATCTTAGTTTTATCCTCTGTAAAGCAGTGCTGTGTTTCCTGTGCTGTATAAATAACTCAAATGAAAACTGGGTAATATGCATCGTTAGGGGAATAAGGGGTAATAACCTGCAGAATTATAAAGCACTTATACTGTATTTAATAACTAAAGGGTAATTATTCTGAAATTACTTGTATTAGTGTTGTTTTAATTTGAGTTTTAGTCTAGTCTTTGTGTGAAGCTGTCATTTGAGTTTTTATTAGTTTTAGTTCATACTGTTTTTAGTCTAGTTTTAGTTAATGAAAATGGTATTTTAGTAATTCTGTTTAGCCCAGTCAGTACAGACTAAACGTTCTTTTAGCCAAACCTTTTTCAAACAATATCTTATTATAGTATTATTGCCTTATAGACTCAAGAAGACATCCATTCCAGACACGGAAGACGCTCTGAATTGAATTTACAACATTTATTAACATGTTTGTTGTCGTCTTCTAAATAATGGCGCGAGTGGGGCTTGAGGAAGTGACGTCACCTGCGTCTGAAGTGAGACAGGAAACAGAAATACTGCAAAATAATAACGCGACTAAACGACACGAAATAACGTTATAACATTTCGTTTCGTCTCATTTTGCTTATTGAAAATGAAGAGAAATTTTAGCATAGTTTTTATTTTGTAAACCACATTTAGTCTCGTTTTTATTCATCAACATTATTGCATTATATACATTTACATTACATTTACATTTATTCATTTAGCTGACGCTTTTATCCAAAGCGACTTACAATTGCTATATATGTCAGAGGTCGCACGCCTCTGGAGCAACTAGGGGTTAAGTGTCTTGCTCAGGGACACATTGGTGTCTCACAGTGGATTCGAACCCGGGTCTCTCACACCAAAGGCATGTGTCTTATCCACTGCGATAATTCAATTATATATTTAATTATCGTCTTCGTCACGTGACCAGCATTGATCTCGTCTTCGTCACGTGACCAGCATTGATCTCGTCTTCGTCACGTGACCAGCATTGATCTCGTCATCGTCACGTGACCAGCATTGATCTCGTCATCGTCACGTGACCAGCATTGATCTCGTCATCGTCACGTGACCAGCATTGATCTCGTCATCGTCACGTGACCAGCATTGATCTCGTCATCGTCACGTGACCAGCATTGATCTCGTCATCGTCACGTGACCAGCATTGATCTCGTTATCGTCACGTGACCAGCATTGATCTCGTCATCGTCACGTGACCAGCACTGATCTCGTCTTCTTCACGTGACCAGCATTGATCTCGTCTTCTTCACGTGACCAGCATTGATCTCGTCTTCGTACGTGACCAGCATTGATCTCGTCTTCTTCACGTGACCAGCATTGATCTCGTCTTCGTCACGTGACCAACATTGATCTCGTCTTCGTACGTGACCAGCATTGATCTCAGCATCGTCACGTGACCAGCACTGATCTCGTCATCGTCACGTGACCAGCATTGATCTCGTCTTCTTCACGTGACCAGCATTGATCTCGTCTTCGTCACGTGACCAACATTGATCTCGTCTTCGTACGTGACCAGCATTGATCTCAGCATCGTCACGTGACCAGCACTGATCTCGTCTTCTTCACGTGACCAGCATTGATCTCGTCTTCTTCACGTGACCAGCATTGATCTCGTCTTCGTCACGTGACCAACATTGATCTCGTCATCGTCACGTGACCAGCATTGATCTCGTCTTCTTCACGTGACCAGCATTGATCTCGTCATCGTCACGTGACCAGCATTGATCTCAGCATCGTCACGTGACCAGCACTGATCTCGTCTTCTTCACGTGACCAGCATTGATCTCGTCATCGTCACGTGACCAGCACTGATCTCGTCTTCTTCACGTGACCAGCATTGATCTCGTCTTCGTCACGTGACCAGCATTGATCTCGTCATCGTCACGTGACCAGCACTGATCTCGTCTTCGTCACGTGACCAGCACTGATCTCGTCTTCTTCACGTGACCAGCATTGATCTCGTCATCGTCACGTGACCAGCACTGATCTCGTCTTCTTCACGTGACCAGCATTGATCTCGTCTTCGTCACGTGACCAGCATTGATCTCGTCATCGTCACGTGACCAGCATTGATCTCGTCATCGTCACGTGACCAGCATTGATCTCGTCTTCTTCACGTGACCAGCATTGATCTCGTCTTCGTCACGTGACCAGCATTGATCTCGTCTTCGTCACGTGACCAGCATTGATCTCAGCATTGATCTCGTCATCGTCACGTGACCAGCATTGATCTCGTCATCGTCACGTGACCAGCATTGATCTCGTCATCGTCACGTGACCAGCACTGATCTCGTCTTCTTGACGTGACCAGCACTGATCTCGTCTTCTTCACGTGACCAGCATTGATCTCGTCTTCGTCACGTGACCAGCACTGATCTCGTCTTCGTCACGTGACCAGCATTGATCTCGTCTTCGTCACGTGACCAGCATTGATCTCGTCTTCGTCACGTGACCAGCATTGATCTCAGCATTGATCTCGTCATTGTCACATGACCAGCATTGATCTCGTCTTCGTCACGTGACCAGCATCGATCTCGTCTTCGTCACGTGACCAGCATTGATCTCGTCTTCGTCACGTGACCAGCATTGATCTCGTCTTCTTCACGTGACCAGCATTGAGCTCGTCTTCGTCACGTGACCAGCATTGATCTCAGCATTGATCTCGTCATCGTCACGTGACCAGCATTGATCTCGTCTTCGTCACGTGACCAGCATTGATCTCGTCTTCGTCACGTGACCAGCATTGATCTCAGCATTGATCTCGTCATTGTCACGTGACCAGCATCGATCTCGTCTTCGTCACGTGACCAGCATTGAGCTCGTCTTCGTCACGTGACCAGCATTGATCTCGTCTTCGTCACGTGACCAGCATTGATCTCGTCTTCTTCACGTGACCAGCATTGAGCTCGTCATCGTCACGTGACCAGCATTGATCTCAGCATTGATCTCGTCATCGTCACGTGACCAGCATTGATCTCAGCATTGATCTCGTCATCGTCACGTGACCAGCATTGATCTCGTCTTCTTCACGTGACCAGCATTGAGCTCGTCATCGTCACGTGACCAGCATTGATCTCAGCATTGATCTCGTCATCGTCACGTGACCAGCATTGATCTCAGCATTGATCTCGTCTTCTTCACGTGACCAGCATTGATCTCGTCTTCTTCACGTGACCAGCATTGAGCTCGTCTTCGTCACGTGACCAGCATTGATCTCAGCATTGATCTCGTCATCGTCACGTGACCAGCATTGATCTCGTCTTCGTCACGTGACCAGCATTGATCTCGTCTTCGTCACGTGACCAGCATTGATCTCAGCATTGATCTCGTCATCGTCACATGACCAGCATTGATCTCGTCATCGTCACGTGACCAGCATTGATCTCAGCATTGATCTCGTCATCGTCACGTGACCAGCATTGATCTCAGCATTGATCTCGTCATCGTCACGTGACCAGCATTGATCTCAGCATCGATCTCGTCTTCGTCACGTGACCAGCATTGATCTCATCTTCGTCACGTGACCAGCATTGATCTCGTCATCGTCACGTGACCAGCATTGATCTCAGCATTGATCTCGTCATCGTCACGTGACCAGCATTGATCTCGTCTTCGTCACGTGACCAGCATTGATCTCGTCTTCGTCACGTGACCAGCATTGATCTCAGCATTGATCTCGTCATCGTCACGTGACCAGCATTGATCTCAGCATTGATCTCGTCATCGTCACGTGACCAGCATTGATCTCAGCATCGATCTCGTCTTCGTCACGTGACCAGCATCGATCTCGTCTTCGTCACGTGACCAGCATTGATCTCGTCTTCGTCACGTGACCAGCATTGATCTCAGCATCGATCTCGTCTTCGTCACGTGACCAGCATCGATCTCGTCTTCGTCACGTGACCAGCATTGATCTCGTCTTCGTCACGTGACCAGCATTGATCTCAGCATTGATCTCGTCATCGTCACATGACCAGCATTGATCTCGTCTTCTTCACGTGACCAGCATTGATCTCGTCTTCTTCACGTGACCAGCATTGAGCTCGTCTTCGTCACGTGACCAGCATTGATCTCAGCATTGATCTCGTCATCGTCACGTGACCAGCATTGATCTCGTCTTCGTCACGTGACCAGCATTGATCTCGTCTTCGTCACGTGACCAGCATTGATCTCAGCATTGATCTCGTCATCGTCACATGACCAGCATTGATCTCGTCATCGTCACGTGACCAGCATTGATCTCAGCATTGATCTCGTCATCGTCACGTGACCAGCATTGATCTCAGCATCGATCTCGTCTTCGTCACGTGACCAGCATTGATCTCGTCTTCTTCACGTGACCAGCATTGATCTCGTCATCGTCACGTGATAAAGTTTGTTGTCGACGATATTTCATCATAATTTTCGTTGAGAAAGCAACACTAGGTGTATGTAGAGCATGACTTAAAGCTGAAGATACATGTAGACAAACAGAAATAATTGGGGAATAAGGGGGTAATGACCTGGAAAATTAAAGTATTTACACTCTTAGTATTTCATAAACAAGGTGTAACTATTCTAAGATTACATGGTATTTATATCCTACTGTGTTAGGCAACAATACTATGATTTTTTATTGTAATAACACAAAATATATGATGCAGCATATTTTTACACTATGTACTGGGTAGCATACTTATTGTATTATTACAACATATGCATCTTACATGACATTGATACAAATAGTAAACTGTAGTATACTATAGTATATTTGAGTAATTATAGTGAAGTTCAAAACCACAATAGTCTTTATAATTTTACCACAGTGTACTAAAGAATAAAAGCTATATTATTCACTAATGTTATTTATGTGGGGTCATGGAGATTACTGAACTCAGATGAAAGTATGGGGCAATTATGTGATGAGCTTCTGATATGATTTGGTTCAGAATTTCCCATATGAAAGTTGACCTGATGAAGGAGTGTTGTTTATGGTCATCTCAGCAGATGACCTGTCTCCAGCTCGTCCCAGGAGATATAACAGCATAATACACACGTATAATTACTGTATAATTGATGTTTTTATATATATATATATATATATATATATAGCTGTAGTGCTGTTGGTGCACTGGAGCTTCTGTATGTGGTTTGAGAAAAGTAGAATAAAATCTACTACAACATTTTTCTTCACTACTGTGCAAACATACACCCTTGTTACGTGTAGTTACTGTGTAAGTGTAACATCCGTGGGCTGTAACAAATAAATGTTTTATTATTTAACAATTTAACATCTTCTCCAAGAACAGAATGCAGAAAAACAAACTTGCAACCACTTATACAAAATACAAAGAACAGTAAACAGACACGCACACACATACTAGCACGCACACGCACACGCACACACACACACACACTCACTCACACGCACACACACGCACACACACACGCACGCACGCACGCACGCTCGCACGCACGCACGCACGCACGCACACACACACACACACACTCACACACACACATATTCGCACACACACGCACTCGCACGCACACACATACTCGCACGCACACACACACACACACACACACACACACACAAAATCATGTTCTACATTTATTTTTAATAGGCATATTATCAATTATCCTTTGTTATTTTATTATTTATTGCTTTACCATATCACAGTGTTGGCAACTCTTACAGATTTTCATTGAAACATTGCTGTGGCACAGAGTCCTCACAGAAGTCCTTATTTTATATATTTGGTTAAATATAAGCTTTGTGCAACACTTCTTTACATTATGCAAACTTGATATGTATTAACAGTGTTTTTTTTTTTTTGCAATGTATTTTTCTCTAATTGTGATCACAGGTGAAAACTGCATCAGAGGGGGAGGACTTTTCTGCTTCCTCATATACTGCAGGGACAACTTCGCAAGCATATGCAAAAGATCTCCGGAAAATTGTCGACTCCTGACATGAAAGGAAAAATGGATAATATGCCTATTAAAAATAAATGTAGAACATGATTTTCTGTGTGTGTGTTTACCGTTATTTGTTTTTTGTATAAATGGTTGCAAGTTTATTTTTTCTGCATTCTGTTCTTGGAAAAGATCTGTTAAAATGTTGTTAAATAATAAAAAATATTTCTTTAACTTAAGGTCTTTGGACCTTGCATTTAGCTATGTAATGCAGTTCATTGTTAATAACTTTTAAACACATCTATTGTAGCAGAACTAAAATTGTTTAATGTTACACTTCCACAGTAACTACACGTAACAAGGGTGTATGTTTGCACAGTAGTGAAGAAAAATGTTGTAGTAGATTTTATTCTACTTTCCTCAAACCACATACAGAAGCTCCAGTGCACCAACAGCACTACAGCTATATATATATATATATATAAAAAACATCAATTTGGTAAATGTACATGTGTATTATGATGGTATAGTTAGAAGTTATATCCTGGGAGCAGCTGGAAACAGGTCATCTAGTTTTGCACTGTACTGCACCTCAACGGACATGATTCGCTGCTGACATGATCATATTCAATAATCTTCTATCAGGTCAATTTTCATATCAATTTTTAAACCAAATCATAGCAGAAACTCATTACAAAATTTCCCCATACTTTAGGAATTTCGACTATGGTGGTTTTTAACTTTGCTATAATTACTAAATTATACAATAGTATAGGCCTACTATTTGTATCAATGTCATGTAAGATATATGTTGTAATAATACAATAAGTACCCAGAATGTAGTGTAAAATATACTGCATCATATATTTTGTTATTACAATAAGGCAACTTGTTCTAAATCATAATATTGTTGCCAAACACAATATGTCATTGTTACGTTCCCAGTTAGTGTAGGGTTAGGGGAACACGTAACGGAATAAAACAGTGATGTGTGGAGGCAGCAAGGTTCAACTCCCAACCCCGGTGCTTTAACAAATGCAAACAATCAACTCAATATCAAGAAACAAGTTATTTTATTTTAAAGTTATGGGAGGATGTTGAAGCTTCAAGAGGGGACCAGGTCAAAATAACAAACATAAAACCTCTAACTATTAGGGAGAAACTAACTAAGCTAAAACAAAGAAAAGGAAACAAAAATACAATAACAATACACTAACTCCCTAACTAGCATAAACAGGACAACATCAAGATATAAAGAAAATGGCACCAACCTCTCTACTAACATATTGCCCATAAATGACCAAACTTCATAAATAACAAAAGAAAATGCAAACAGATAATAACTTCCAAACCAAACTTGTTGTCATAGGCCTCAGTCACCACAAGAGTGTTAACACAATGACACTACAAAGAAACCAATCAACAAAATATTAACCAAAACAACTAATAAAGCTTGTTG
>NC_136735.1:337500-350000 GCF_936440315.1 Barbus barbus
AATTGGCCAACACATTAGAACACGCCCCCTTTCAAGGTCTCACTCTACACGACACAGAGATAACGTGTCTTCTCTACGCAGATGACCTGGTCCTCCTGTCGCCCACTGCAGAGGGGCTTCAGGACAGCCTGAATCTGCTGGAGGATTACTGTCAGACCTGGGCCCTGACGGTCAACCTCCAAAAAACTAGAGTAATGATGTTCCAGAAACGCTCCAGATCTCAGGGACCAGTACACACATTCACACTATCACACAGAACCATTGAAACCACAAAAACATACACTTACCTCGGCCTGAAAATAACCCCAACCGGTAACTTTGCTTTGGCTGTGAATGAACTCAAAGAGAAAGCTCAAAGGGTTTTCTATGCCATAAAAAGATCCATTATATATGACAAGATGGCGGCGCAAACACATCGCGAGGCTCAGCGTCTTACCAGATTTTGGAAAATAGTGTTAATTTACCTGGTTATTTCACTCGTGTTCGCGCGATCCAGTTATGCGAACTACAGCTATAGCAAACAATCACTTTTGGACATCAACAAACAGTGTTCCAACATAGTTTTAGATCATTCTTTCGACTTCAGCGAACTCCCGCCGGAGCTACTGAGATCACCGCGGACAAGCAGATCACTCGTACCGACCGGAAAGGCTCGGCGTCGAGACCGTAAACAAAGACGGGGAAAGCGTGGAGGGCTGCGTGCTAAGCTAAGGCTAAACCCACATCGACCAGCTCTGCCCAGCATCTTCCTTGCCAATGTACGGTCTCTGATGAACAAGATGGACGAACTAAAGATCTGGACCCTCACACAGAAATGGCTTATGGACTGTAATGTTATGTTCTTCACTGAAACATGGCTCTGCAACGATGTCCCAAACAGTGTGGTGCATATGGATGGACGTGCTCTCTTCAGGGCTGACAGAGTAGCAGCAACCTCTGGTAAAAACAAGGGTGGTGGAGTATGCATTTATGTAAATAAATCATGGTGTAAAGACTCTGTCATTGTTGATACCTACTGCTCTGCTGAGCTGGAGTTCCTGATTATCAAGTGCAGGCCATTCTATCTACCACGTGAGTTTACTTGCATTGTTGCTGCTGCAGTTTATGTACCTCCGGACGCTAATGCTAACGTGGCTATGAAAGAACTCTGTGCTGCTATTAGCAAATTACAAACCCTGCACCCGGATGGAGCCTTTATCATTGCTGGGGACTTCAATCACTGCACTCTTAGATCTGTTCTCCCTAAATTTAATCAAAATGTCTCCTGCACTACAAGAGGACATAAAACATTGGACCACGTTTATACTAATGTGAGTGATGCCTACAAAGTCACACCCCTCCCCCACCTGGGTCAGTCTGATCACCTCTCTTTGTTCCTGCTCCCCAAGTATACCCCGGTCATCAAACGTGTGAAACCTACAACAAGGACTGTTAAAATTTGGCTGGAAGGTGCTGACTCCACTCTTCAACATCAATTCCAGCTCACAGACTGGAGTGAGTTTGCTGCCTGGGCCACCACAAACTCTCAGATTAACATTGACACTTACACCAACTCTGTCATGGAGCACATCAACAGCTGTGTGAGCAGAGTGACTACACACAAAAAAAAAAAATCTTCCCCAATCAGAAGCCCTGGATGAACAGAGAGGTTCGCCTCCTGCTCAAAGCAAGAGATGCAGCCTTCAGGTCTGGAGACCAGGAGGCTTACAGCTCAGCCAGAGCCAACCTGAGGAAGGGTATCTGCCAGGCCAAACTTACACACAAACAGAAGATTGAAGATCACTTCAATTCTTCAGACCCCCGGCGTATGTGGCAAGGCATACAATCTATCACGGATTACAAACCACCTAACTCTGTGCCCCCCTCCAGCTCTGCCTCCCTCCCAGACGAGCTCAATCACTTTTATGCTCGTTTTGATCAAAATAATAAGGAGATCTCACTCAAAGCTGAGCATCAACCCAGTGAACTGCCTCTCACTCTCTCCACATCAGATGTTTACTCCACTCTGCGTAAGGTGAATGCACGGAAGGCAGCTGGCCCTGACGGAATACCTGGTCGTGTGCTTAAAGCCTGTGCGGAGCAGCTAGCTGAGGTCTTCACGGACATTTTCAATCTGTCCCTGGCCCAAACAACTGTCCCCACTATCTTCAAAACCTCCACCATCGTACCAGTACCGAAACACTCCACTGCCTCGGTCCCTAACGACTTCCGTCCTGTTGCACTCACCCCCATCATTGCCAAGTGTTTTGAGAAACTGGTTGCATCCCACCTAAAATCCTGTCTCCCTGCTACACTAGACCCATTCCAATTTTCCTATCGCCACAATAGGTCAACAGAGGACGCCATCTCAACAGCGCTTCACTCTGCCCTCACCCACCTGGACAGTCAAAACACACATGTGAGAATGCTGTTCATGGACTTCAGTTCTGCATTTAATACAGTAGTCCCCTCCAAGCTGATCTCCAAGCTCAGCCAGCTTGGAATCAGCACACCCATCTGCAATTGGATTCTAGATTTTCTGACTAACAGACCTCAGTCCGTCAAGTTAGATAACCTCTCCTCCTCCATCATCACCCTGAACACCGGCGTGCCACAGGGCTGCGTACTGAGCCCTCTCCTGTACTCCCTCTTCACCCATGACTGTGTTCCTGTTTATGGCTCCAACACCATAATCAAATTTGCAGATGACACCACGGTGGTAGGTCTGATCAAGGATGACGATGAGTCAGCCTACAGGGATGAGGTGCAGCACCTGGCTGTGTGGTGTGCCACCAATAATCTACAGCTAAACACCCAGAAGACAAAGGAGATCATTGTGGACTTCAGGCGGACTAGGAGTCATGCACACACACCCATCTACATCAACGGAGCTGAAGTGGAGCGCGTGTCGAGTTTCAAGTTCCTTGGCATCCACATCTCTGATGACCTCACCTGGTCCCATAACACCTCCACTCTGGTCAAAAAGGCACAGCAGCGCCTTTACTTCTTAAGGAGCCTTAAGAAAGTTCACCTGAATCCCAGGATCCTTGTGGAATTCTACCGCTGTACCATTGAGAGCATACTCACGAACTGCATCTCAGTATGGTACAGCAATTGCTCCGCATCTGACCGCAAAGCACTCCAGCGGGTGGTGAAAACTGCTCAACGGATCACCGGCACCCAGTTAACTTCCATTGAGAACATTTATTATAAGCGCTGTCTGGGCAGGGCAAGAAACATCATCAAGGATGCCTCTCACCCTAACCATGGACTTTTCACCCTCCTTCCATCCGGCAGGCTTTACAGGTGCCTACGCTCTCGCACTAGTAGGCTCAGGAAGAGCTTCTTCCCCGAGGCTGTGACACTTCTGAACGCCACACCACAAATCTAACCTGCACCTGTTTATTATTACTGCACTGGTCACAGTACTTTACACACATGCATTTGCACTACTCATTTTTGCACAGACTGCACATTGTCAAAGTCATTACACTATAAACGGTCTAAAGTTGTTACTGTACAAGCACAGTAAACTATTTCTAAAATATTGCACTACTGCTATTTTGCATAGAATACATTGTTCTATCAATACTTTGCACACTCATCCAGCTGTATTTATTTATTACCACTGTTCTCACGTTTCTGCTGTTCATAATGTGTATATATAATCTGTAATCTATATAATCTACATTGCTCTGTTCATAATGTACATACAATCCCTACATTGCATTCCTATTTTATATTCTGTATATACTCTGCTCAATACTGTATATAGCAATTCCACTGTATATTCTGTAAATCATATCTTCACTTACTCTGCACTTATATGTATATAAAACACTATATTCTTGCACTTCTGGTTAGATGCTAACTGCATTTCATTAGCTCTGTACTTGTACTCTGCATAAATGACAATAAAGTTGAATCTAATCTAATCTAATCTAATTAAAATTGACATCCCAATCCAAATCTGGCTCAAACTTTTCAAATCTATAATTGAACCAATTGTTTTATATGGCAGTGAAGTGTGGGGTCCTTCTATAAAATTTGACTTCTTAAATTGGGAAAACACCCGATCGAAACTCTACATTTAGATTTCTGTAGAAGAATTCTCAAAGTTCAAAGAAAAACTCCAAACAACGGATGCAGAGCAGAATTAGGCCAATACCCTCTGCTTCTAAACATTCAAAAAAGAGCCCTGAAATTCTGGAAACACCTAAAAACAAGCGACCCCAACACATACCATTACAAAGCCCTAAAACAGCAAGAGCTGAGCGTAAGTAAGAGTCCCCTCCTTCAGCTGGTGCTGAGACTGACTGAGCTCACACACACAGAGATCAGCCAGCCTCAGGACACACACACTCACACACACAGAGATCAGCCAGCCTCAGGACACACACACACTCACACACACAGAGATCGGCCAGCCTCAGGACACACACACACTCACACACACACAGAGATCGGCCAGCCTCAGGACACACACACACTCACACACACAGAGATCAGCCAGCCTCAGGACACACACACACTCACACACACAGAGATCAGCCAGCCTCAGGACACACACACACTCACACACACAGAGATCGGCCAGCCTCAGGACACACACACACTCACACACACACAGAGATCGGCCAGCCTCAGGACACACACACACTCACACACACAGAGATCAGCCAGCCTCAGGACACACACACACTCACACACACAGAGATCAGCCAGCCTCAGGACTCACACACACTCACACACACAGAGATCGGCCAGCCTCAGGACACACACACACACACACACACACAGAGATCAGCCAGCCTCAGGACACACACACACTCACACACACACAGAGATCGGCCAGCCTCAGGACACACACACACACACACACACACACACACACAGAGATCAGCCAGCCTCAGGACACACACACACTCACACACACACAGAGATCGGCCAGCCTCAGGACACACACACACTCACACACACAGAGATCAGCCAGCCTCAGGACACACACACACTCACACACACAGAGATCAGCCAGCCTCAGGACACACACACACTCACACACACAGAGATCAGCCAGCCTCAGGACACACACACACACTCACACACACAGAGATCAGCCAGCCTCAGGACACACACACACTCACACACATTATAAACACAGAAAAACACAAGTACATCACCCATTGGACAAACAGCATTAAAAACCAGCACAAACTGGAATGTTATTGGGCCCTAAATGGAGAATACACTGTTGCGATCTACCTGAGCGCCGTGAGTGATGTGAGACTCAGGAAAACACTGACGATGTACAGACTCAGTGAACACAGTCTGGCCGTAGAGACGGGCCGCAGACAGACCTGGCTCTCTCGTGAGGACAGACTCTGCTCGCACTGCATCCTGGGAGTGACGGAGACGGAGCTGCACTTCCTCACAGAATGCACATCAGAGACCAATACTACCCCAAAATTAATACAATATTCCCCCAATTTAGCACATATAATCCAACTCAAAAACTCGGTTTCATTCTTGGTGAAGAAGCCAAATGTTGTAATATAGCTGCAAGATTTGTAGCATCTTGTCATCTCCTGAGAGACAGCCAGAGAGGAACAAACAGCCAATAAACACACACTCACTCACAGCACAAACACACACACATTACAGCTACACACATCTATATCATCTATACAATGTTCACATTTCTAAGTTCAGTTGTTACATGATGTCTATAGTATAATCTTTTATTTATTATTATAATTCTTTATTTATTTTATTAATACTATTAGCATTTTTTTTTTTTTTTGCTATATCTAGCCATGTGTTTATATAATAATGCCTTTATTTAGTTTCATTATTACTATTATTTTCTCTAGGCTTTACTAAATGTTCAGATATTCTAAATCATTTTCTATGTTGTTTTAATGCTTTGGCAATACAAAATGTCTAGTCCAAGATGGCGCCGAGCATGGCAGCCGTGTTGCGAGCTCCAAGAAAACTCTGCAGTTTTTCTTATGTTTCTTATGTTTTATTTGTTATTTTGTTGTTTCACGTGTTAGATGTTGTCAGTATAACTGTCTACGATAGACACACGCTTTTTAAACATTGGTTCCTTCGTCGCGCAACGCAACCCGGACCGCCGGCGCCTTGTTTACAGACACCGCATCAGAGCCCTTTGTATGTGCTGCACGATCGCGACCGAGGAAACGCCGCCGGAAAAGGGGGAAGAGAGTCGGTGTCCTTGTCAGACTCAGACGCCGTCCCCTCCGACCTCCTCTCCCAACTATTTTGCTGGCTAACGCTCAGTCACTGGACAACAAACTCTGTGAACTGCGGGCACACATCTCATACCAACGGGAAACAAGGGACTGCTGCATTATTTGCCTCACAGAAACCTGGATGTCTGCAGTGGTTCCAGACTCAGCCATCAAGCTTACGGGGTTCTCTGTGCACCGCTCGGACAGAACGAAAGAGCTCACAGTGAAAAGCAGAGGTGGGGGCGTCTGTTTCTTTATCAACAACTCGTGGTGTGATGAAAGGAACCTACACTCTATTAAATCCTCCTGCTCCCCTGATCTGGAATTTCATATGCTTCTGTGTCGACCATTCTGGCTACCGAGGGAATTTACAGCGATCATAATCACAGCTGTTTACATTCCCCCTCAAGCCAACACAGACCAGGCACTCAAGGAACTGCAGGGGAATATAAGCGAGCAGGAAACCGCGTACCCAGACGTGGCGTTTATTGTTACGGGGGACTTCAACAAAGCCAACTTCAGAACAATAGCCCCAAAATACTTCCAACACATCACCATATTAAACTGTATTTATCTGTATCTGAACGTGTTTAATGTTAACTGTATGCACCAAGGGTCTGAGAGTAATGCAATTTCAATTCTCTGTATGTATGTGCTGTACATGTGGAAGAATTGACAATAAAGCTGACTTGACTTGACTTGACCATCAACACGCGTGGTGATCGTGTACTTGACCACTGCTACTCTCCATTCCGGGACGCCTACAAATCGCTCCCCCGCCCACCTTTCGGCAAATCGGATCACACTGGGGAAGTCGTGGCCTAATGGTTAGAGAGTCGGACTCGTAATCGAAAGGTTGCGGGTTCGAGTCCCTGGCCGGCAGGGATTGTAGGTGGGGGAGTGAATGTCCAGCGCTCTCTCCACCCTCAATACCACGACTGAGGTGCCCTTGAGCAAGGCACCGAACCCCCAACTGCTCCCCGGGCGCTGCAGCATGGCTGCCCACTGCTCCGGGTGTGTGTTCACGGTGTGTGTGTGTGCATTTGTTCACTACTCACTGCTGTGTGTGTGCACTTGGATGGGTTAAACGCAGAGCACCAATTTCGAGTATGGGTCACCATACTTGACAATACGTCACGACTTTAACTTAACTTTTTTAACTTCCGTTCTGCTCCTGCCTGCTTATAGGCAGAAACTGAAACGAGAAGCACCCGCCCTCAGGACAATTCAATGCTGGTCGGACCAATCAGACGCTATACTACAGGACTGTTTTGATCACGTGGACTGGGACATGTTCCGGGCAGCGTCTGATCACGACATAGAGGCGTACTCAGATACTGTAACGTGTTTCATCAGGAAGTGTGTAGAGGATGTAGTACCGACAAAAACAATCCGCATCTACCCCAACCAAAAACCGTGGATTAACAGCGATGTTCGAGCAGCCTTGTCAGCGCGGACATCTGCCTTTAAATCCGGAAACTCTGACGATCACAAACAAGCCAGTTACGATCTCAGGAAATCAATCAAAGCTGCCAAACGACAATATAAAAACAAAGTTGAAGAACAATTCAAAACCAACAACGCAAGAAGCATGTGGCAGGGTATCAACAACATTACAGATTTCAGAGGGAATAAACCAGCTACTGTGAACATTGCCGCCTCTGTACCGGACGAACTTAATCACTTTTATGCTCGTTTCGAGGCTCACAACACCGCCCACACAGAGCGCGCTCCCGCGGCTGTAGCAGAAGAGGCGAGCGCACTTTCCTTTTCTGTCGCAGATGTAACCCGATCCTTCCGACGGGTGAACATCCGCAAGGCTGTGGGTCCCGATGGCATCCCAGGCCGTGTGCTCCGAGCATGCACATTCCAACTGGCCGGGGTTTTCACAGACATTTTTAACCTTTCCCTCTCTCTGTCTGTGGTTCCCGCATGCTTCAAAAAATCCACTATTGTGCCCATACCAAAGAAAAATAAAATCACATGCTTGAATGACTGGAGGCCCATTGCTCTGACACCCATCTTCAGCAAGTGCTTTGAGAAACTCATCAGAGACTACATCTGCTCTGTGCTGCCTGACTCACTGGATCCCCTACAATTTGCATATCGCAGAAACCGTTCCACAGACGATGCTATTGCCTTCACCCTGCACACTGCTCTCTCCCATCTGGAAAATAAGAACACCTATGTGAGAATGCTGTTTGAGGACTACAGCTCAGCATTCAATACCATAGTGCCTGCCACACTGGTTGAGAAGCTCCAGACTCTGGGACTAAACGGATCTCTGTGCAGCTGGATCCTGGACTTCCTGACAGGCAGATGTCAGGTGGTCAGAATGGGCAACAACACTTCATCCCCGCTGACCCTCAACACTGGTGCTCCTCAGGGCTGCGTCCTCAGCCCACTCCTGTACTCCCTGTACACACATGACTGTACAGCAACACACAGCTCCAACGTCATCGTCAAATTTGCTGACGACACAACGGTGATAGGCCTGATCACTGACAACAATGAGACGGCCTACAGAGAGGAGGTGAGAACCCTGACTAAATGGTGTCAAGAGAACCACCTCTCACTCAACATCGACAAGACCAAGGAGCTGGTGGTGGATTTCAGGAGATAGAGCAGAGAACACACACCCATCACCATCGACATGACACCTGTGGAGCGAGTAAACAGCTTCAAATTCCTCGGTGTTCACATCACTGAGGATCTCACATGGTCCGCTCACACAGATGCAGTGCTGAAGAAGACACATCAACGCCTCTTCTTCCTGAGATGGCTGAGGAAGTTTGGAATGAACCCCAGCATCCTCAGATCATTCTACACCTGCACTGTGGAGAGCATCCTGACCGGCAGCATCACCGCCTGGTTTGGAAACAGCACTGCTGGCAACCGCAAAGCTCTGCAAAGGGTCGTGCGAACTGCCCGTCACATTGTTGGAGGTGAGCTTCCCTCCCTCCAGGACATCTACACCAGGCGGTGTATAAAGAAAGCCCGGAGGATCATCAATGACTCCAGCCACCCGTCCCACAGACTGCTCTCTCTGCTGCCCTCAGGAAGACGTCTCCGCAGCATCCGATCCCGCACTAGCCGACTGAGGGATAGCTTTTTTCCTCAGGCTATCAGGCTAATGAACAGTCAAAACTAATACACCCTACAGCATACTCCCACTTTACAGTATACCACGCACTGCACTTTAATTCCATACAGTTCAAACTGGACTACCAGTACACTACTGCACAAATACAACAATCTTTTTGCCAGCACTAGATAACAACCAATGCACATCCATGACATTTGTACATCCGGTTTATATATAATCTGCTGCATCTTCGCATATTGCTGTGTGTATATAACGTAGAATGTGTACTACATACTGTGTATAATGTGTATCGGTAACTGTATGTCTGTCTAATAGTACACTGTGTGTACTGAGTATATGTATGTGTATATTACACATTGTCATCTGTATAAGTCTGTACGTATGTATGGTAATGTCTATATGTAAATTGTTTCTGCACTGTCTGGAGCACGCTCTCAAGAATTTCACTCACGAAGGCACATGTGCTGTAGTGATGTGACAATAAAAGTGATTTGATTTGATTTGAAATGTATGTTTTTGTCATGCCAATAAAGCTTTCTGAATTGAGAGAGAGAGAGAGAGAGTCTCTCTCACACACACACACACACGCACGCACGCACACACACACACACACACAGAGAGAGAGAGAGAGTGTGTGTGTGTGTGCTTGAGAGAGTGTGAGTGTGTGTCTCTGTGTGTGTGTGCGCATGTGTGAGAGTGTGTGTGTGTGTGTGTGTGTGTCTTGGTGATTTCACGCTGCTTGCATTTAATCAGTAAGTCGTCCACTGTTAAATACTCGGAAGAAAATATCACATGACACGGCAGGGAAAACCGATCGAAAGCAATTAGAAAGAGGAGCAATCTGAATTATAGCGGCGCAGAGATATTGGACCCTCAGGCCAACACACACACAC
Organism: Barbus barbus; assembly: GCF_936440315.1. NCBI lineage: Eukaryota > Metazoa > Chordata > Actinopteri > Cypriniformes > Cyprinidae > Barbus > Barbus barbus. Next base: position 347,730 of record NC_136735.1, read on the forward strand.
ACACACACACACACACTCACATGGCTGTAATCACAAGACAATTAAGTTTTAAAGCAGAGTGTATCAGGTAATTATTTTACAACAGAGGAAGACGAGGACGAACAGGAGAGAAGAAGGACTAAAGCTGTCAGAAAACCACTATTATATATTCACCATCACTCATGACATTTACAGAGTCTAACATCCCAGCGCAGCCTTCAGTTTGTGTTTTCTCATTTAGCAGACACACTTATATCTAAAGCCATTCAAAGAAAAGAAAGGAAAAGAGTGGAAGTTAGCTTCTCCAAATGTCAGTTCTGGAAACGGTCTTTATCGTGCCTTCAGTGGCCTGTGCTTTGCTCTTTGGAGATGTTTTTATATGATTGTGCTGGGAGATAATGAATATGTAATTGAGTTTATAACTGAAGCAATGAGCCCATCACATTGGTTCAGAGGACTTGAACAGTTAAAACAGTGCACAAGAGCTGGATATAAGACACGTGCATCATGTCTGTGATTTATGAGAGCAGAAACAGATATCGCAGAGATGAGAAGAGCCGTATTCAGTCTTAGACAAGATGAAGAGAGAAGGTACAGACATGATGTTCTTGACTGTCGAGAGAGGGAAATCACCTCATTCATTAGTGTAGCGTCTGATTTTACAGACTGTGTGTGTGTGATATAGATATAGCGTCTCTGTGCTTTTGGCAGCGGCGTTTTATTAAAGAGGCTTTTGTTAACTGGAGAGCTCCTGATAACTCCAGCTCTTCTCCATATCTCTCATCCACATCAGCAGATCCTGTTTCTCCTATACAACAGCCTCAGCCCGTCTCTCTCTCTCTTCATCTCTCCTTGACAAGAAAAACCTTCACAAGGGCATACAAGATGAATAGCCTTTCTGCAGAGAGGAAAAAACCCTTTATTATTAGCCACCGGTTCCTAAAACACACACACACACAGAGATGTGAGCCTGCAGCAGAGTAAATCAGATCACAAACAGCGCCACACTATTACAACTCCATGACGATTGTGCTGTTATAAACACACAGACAGCACCAGCGGCTAACTGACCTGTGTGTGTGTGTGTGTATGTGTGTGTGTGTTTGAGTGTATGTGTGTGTGTGTGTGTGTGTGTGTATGTGCGTATGTGCGTGTGTGTGTATGTGAGTGTGTTTGAGTGTGTGTGTGTGTGCATGTATGTGTGTGTGTGTACAGTCAGGTTCGGAAGTATTCAGACACTGAGTTTTTGTGCTTTCACCTTTATACAACTACAATGGATTTGAAATAAAACAATCAAAATGTGATTGAAGTGCAGACTTTTAGCTTTATTTTATGAGGTTCCACAAAAATATGACATCTACCATTTAAGAGTTCAAGAGTTGACATTTACATATAATTAGCTGGAGTATAGTAATTGGCGTGCTGTCCGGGGAAGGGCCCCGAGCTCGGGAATGGCCCAAACCCAGAGTACCCCGAAGTGTGGTAAGAACTCAAGAGTGGAGAAGGGGCAGTGAAGGGATGCTGATTAACCGTCAATGGATAGAGGTATGTCAGCTGTATTTATACCTATGCGTTGATTAACTTGAGTGCGTTCCTCTTGTGTTAATTAGGCCAAGCATCTGACATGCTCCTCCCGAACTTTGTTAATAAAACATCATTTAGAGCCATTCTAAGCAAAGTACCTCCATTTTCAGGAGCTCAGTAGTATTTGGACAGTGGACAGGCTTTCCTGTAGCTCAAATAGTAGAGCATGGCGCTAGCAACGCCAAGGTCATGGGTTCGACTCCCAGGGAAAGCAAGAGCTGATAAAATGGAAAAACTGTAACTTGAATGCAATGTAAGTCGCTTTGGATAAAAGCGTCTGCTAAATAGTACACTCAGTACACACAGTGTACTATTAGACAGACATACAGTTACCGATACACATTATACACAGTATGTAGTACACATTCTACATAAATGTAAATGTAAGTTGACTAAGAAGAGACTGACTGACCAGGTGATTTCCATTCCCTCGTTACTTCAAGACATATTAAGCAGATAAAATATCTTATTGATATGAGGTATCAAATTGGCATTTGGAAGCTGTTTGACTGGTGCTACCAATATGAAGTCCAAGGAGATCTCGATGAAAGTGAAGGAGGCCATCATTAAGCTTAAACAACAACATAAATCTATAAGAAAGAAAGCAAAAGCCTTGGGCGTGTCCAGATCAACGGTTGGCTACATTCTTAAGAAGAAAGAAAGCACTGTGAGCTCAACGACATCAAAAGGCCTGAAAGACCACAGAAG
>NC_136735.1:355000-375000 GCF_936440315.1 Barbus barbus
CAAACCTACACTTGGGGGCAGGCATAGGCGGAGTCCAATTGACCGGACCACTGGCAGCCCCTTGCAACTTCCTGCCAGACGAAGGTCGTCACGGGTTCTCTCATGCCACTGGAGGTCCACCCCCACCTTAATCCTTACCTATGCGCAAGCTTCTTGCCCCCCCCCCCCCCCCAAAAAAGAAAAAAGTCCTGTGGCGATGTGGAATGGTGGTGGGCACAGGCCAAGCATGTAGCTGGGAGTGTCTAGCCAAACCATGCACACAGGCGGCATTGGAGTGATGGTCGTTAGGACTGTGGGATGGAGCAGTGCGTCTTTTTGGCAGCTTCCACTGCGACTGAGCAGCCCCACACTGCTCACCCCTGTGATGGGGAAGGACCTGGAAAAGGTGGTCTAAAAATTGTCTGCTCCCCACACTCAGGACGGTAAGTCGCAATCGTCGGAGCATCCCCCCTTGCGGTCGAAAAATTAAAGTGAAAAATAAGCTAAGCATTGCTTCATGGAACGTTCTCACACTGCTGGACCTGGCCGAAACTCCTGACAGCCCCCACCGCAGGACAGCACTGGTGGCCCTGGAGCTCGCAAGATATAACATTGATATAGCAGCTCTCAGCGAGACCAGACTACATGGGGAAGTCTAAACTGCTGCAACGCATTCCGGAATCCCCTGTCGGCATCAATGAAAGACTAATGACATGGCGCATTCCTCTGGCAAAGAAACGCTTCGCCACTCTCATTAGTGCATATGCTCTGGAGAAGAGCCGAGAACAGCACAAAGAACTTTATGTAGCCTTCATCGACTTTAGTAAGGCTTTTGACACCATCAACCGTGAGCTGCTCTGGAAATACCTCTCCAAACTTGGAATGCCATCCAAGTTTCTCAGCATCCTACAGCAGCTACATGACGGGATGCAAGCCAGAGTGCTCATGGGAGAACTCCAGTCTGAGTCTTTCGCGGTAAACGTTGGGGTGAAGCAAGGTTGTGTCTTGGCTCCGGTGCTCTTTAACATACGCCTCTCTGCCACCACCTGCCTCTTCCATTGTGTCATGGGGCATGAAGACGGTATCCATGTGGAATACCGACTTGACGGTAGCCTCTTCAAAATCCGTGGACTCCAGGCCCGCACAAAGACAAAGACCCGCCAAATCTGTGAGCTTCAGTATGCAGATGACTGTGCCGTCTTAGCCCACAGCCCGGATTCTATGCAGCACGCTCTTAATAAAATATCCAGTCTGTATCAATCTTTTGGCCTACAGGTTAACACTCAAAAAACCGAGGTCATGTCCCTTCTCTCCACCCCCGCCCCCACACTCCCCAGTTTTCACATAAACGGTATTCCACTTAAAACAGTGGACCACTTCACCTACCTCGGCTCCACTTTGTCCTCATGCTGCTCCCTTGACACAGAAATACACACCCGGATAAATAAACCCTCATCATCTTTTGGACACCTACGCAGCAGGGTTTTTGAAAACCGTAACCTGAAGGTCAGTACCAAGGTCGCTGTTTACAACGCGGTATGTCTCTCCACTCTGCTTTATGGGGCTTATGATTCATGGACCCCATACCGCCAGCACATCACCAACCTAGAGGCCTTCCATATCCGCTGCCTACAGAAGATCCTCAACTTGTCCTGGAAAGATCGAATCCCCCACACAGTCATCCTCAGCAATATTGAATCAATCTGCATGGAAGCAGCAGTGGCCAAAAAACACCTGCGTTCGCTAGGGCACACCATACGCATGCCTGAACACTGCCTGCCGCGCCAAGTCCTCTAAAGTCAACTAATAGACGCAAAGTAGTCCTCTGGAGGGCAAACGCTGCGTTTTAAGGACTACACCAGGGACCTCCTAAAGCGAGCGAACATTCCCCTTACGCAACTCGAATCTCTGGCACTCCACAGGTTAGCCTGGCAGGTCACCTGTGCCACTGCAGTCTCTCAAATACATCAAACCAACCAAGAACGACGATCCGAGAGACACATCAAGAGACACCAATGGGCGGCTGGTACCCCCCGGTATCTGGTTTCCCTTGCTCCATCTGTGGAAGAGTGTGCGGCTCAAGGATCGGACTCGACGCCCACGTGACGTGGCACTAGCGGCAACGTCGCTGAATCCACCCACATCCCTGGAGCAAGCGTCATCATCGAACACGATGGACAGCTAAAGAGTGTGTGTGTGTATGAGAGTGTGTGTGTGAGTGTTAGTGAATGTGTGTGTGTGTGTATGAGAGTGTGGGGACTCAAACCTGAATACACAGACTCATGGGGACTTGTATCATGGTGGGTACCTAAATTGAGGTACCCATGGGTACAAAAGCTTATAAATCATACAGAATGAGTTTTTTGAGAAAGTAAAAATGCAGCAAGTTTCCTGTGAAGGGTAGGATTAAGTGTAGGGTTGGTGTAGGGCGATATAAAATACAGTTTGTACAGTATAAAAACCATTACGCCTATGGAGAGTCCCCACAATTCACAATGTGTGTGTGTGTGTGTGTGAAGGAAAACAAAGATTTCCATTTCATATACTTCACGTGATTTGATAAATAATGGAAAGTGCAGTGCAGAGCCGGTTCCATTAGGCATCCAATGTTTTATTAAGGTTGGTTTCCGTTCATTCATACTTTATTATTGTGCTGATTAACATCAGCTAACAGTGAACACTTACGCTACTGCAGACTTGGTTCGGTTTATACACATGCTGACTTTTAACTCCAGAGTTGTATACGTTGTTAAAGCATTCTGCAGTAAAGGTAATGATTCCTAATGATGTTAACACAGAGAACTTTGTCAAATCTCACCCTGTACTATCGGGTGGGTCAGTTATGATTTTGTAATTTAATCACAATTACATTAATTTTTTGTAATTTTGTAGTCACCACAGAGTCCGAGTCCGATTACGATTAACAGACACTGATCACAAGACTCCTGCTCATGTGATCACCAAACGCAACCTCATTTGATTGGCGACATTTAAAGCCCGAGACACACTGTGCGATTTTAGTAATCATATAAGATCATTGGGTACGACGTGTGTAGACTGTACGATGATGACACAATAAATTAGAAAATCTGTACTCTTCAATTTTAAATGCATTAAATACACACACATACACACACAACAAGCACCAGTACATTCAGAATTAGTGCAACATGATAGAATCAAATAAAGTCTGTTACATACGTCCCCTCACAAAATAAACGTCCCCGCTTATGTGCCAGAGTAACAAGGTCAACAGTAAGAAAAAATTAAACTGTGTACAATAAGACACAAAAAGTACAGAGCACATTTTTAACATGATGGCAATAAGCCTATTAATAGAACACAACACCCCCCCCCCCCCCCCCCCCCCTATATAAATATATATGTAGCTTTTTGTTTGAACTCATTTCTCTTTCCATCTTTGTCTTTTTTTAGTTTACACTGTAACTTTTCCTCAGTTTTCAAACCTTTGTTCTTTGTTTTTGTATAGAAACAACAGGCTCAGAAATAGAAATAGAACAAATTCTTACTAACCCTCTCCCATACACGGAGGCAAAGTTATTTCAGTACAGAACAAAATCCTTTAAATGGCCAGGAGGTCTATGAACTCTCCCAGTCTTACTAACACTTGGCTCAGACTCCTTAACTGATCATTGTGAGTCAGACAAAGTGCTCAGATCTTTCTGGGGAGAAACAAACTTCTCTCCATCAGAAACTTCAGACCCCAGGGGAATTGACTCCGGCTGCGAATCTGGAACATCTGACAGATTTGTGACAGGGAAGAAACAGGTAATGTATATGGCCACACCCTATTATAATGCGCTACCTGTACCCTCTCACCAGCGTCAAAAGGGTTTACAATCCAATAAGTCAGTCCCAGTTCACCCAAGTCATGAGTCCATGAATTGCACAATTTTATAAGGTCCCTTCCAATGGGGTGCCAGCTTCATGCGGCTCTCCACCGGGTTGTGGAGCCACATCATGGCACCTATCATAAGGCCGGTGACGCAAGCCAACATCATGGTACAGTTTTTGACGGTCGTGAGCTGCCTCACTGTGCATCCGTGCACTGCTAAAGGCAGATTTCAGTTTTGTCAGCAAGGAGGAAACAAACTCAGCATGGTATACTGATATCTGAGAGTCAAGAGCACGAGTGGGCAACAGCACTTCAGCGGGAACACGTGCTTCCTGACCGTGGGTCAAGAAAAAAGGCGTGAAATGAGTGCTGGAGTAAGTCATTGTATTGTAAGCAAATGCCACATGCTTCACATAATCGTCCCATTCCCCTCCATAAGTCAAAAGTATCTTAGCCAATTGATCAATCAGAGTTCGATTAAAGCGGTCAACCATGCCATGCGGTTGAGGATGGTATGGCATGGTGCGAGTCTTTTTAATGTTCAGAAGACAGCAGAGAGTCTGAACCAACGCCGCCTCAGACTGGCAACCATGGTCCGAATGCAAAGTCTCTGGAATGCCATGAAGTAGAACATAGTCATCAAACAGACAATGTGCTACTGTCTGTGCTGACTGATTAGACAAGGGATACAAATTGACAAATTTAGTGAAGCAGTCATCGACAACAAGCACATACCGATTTCCCTTTGAAGTCACAGGCAGCTCTAAGATGGCCATCGCCACTCTTTCAAATGGCCGCACTGTATGGGATCCAGCCATTGGCACAAGGTGGGCTGGAACAGGACTGCGCCGTGTCTGACACGACTCACACTGCTCACACCAGTTCTTGATGTCCCTGTCCATGGAAGGCCAGTACCAAAATTGTCTCACCCGTTCCCAAATTGTCTTCTTCAGAGAAATGGGCAGAAGCTGGGGCACCATGCAATTGCAAAAGAATGTCAGAAATTTGTGCAGAGGGAACAACAATTTGGACTGCAGGTTTACTTGTGAGGGGGCAGCAAACTGAGCGGCATAACAGTCCATCAATGACAGAAAGAGGGTTGAACTCAGTCCAAAGCTTCCGTAAGCACTGAGAAGTTCCTTGTAATTTTCTCCTGGATGGTCTCTGGGCATGTCGTACCAAGCTCAAAGCAGTCTTAATGTCAGGGTCAACATTCTGCATAGCTCTAATGTCTGATAAACTGTGGGACAAAGCATTAATGGGAGACATGCTGTCTGAAATGTCAAGTGAGTTCTCCACAGTTGCATCACCTGCAGAATCAGGGACTACAGAGGAACATTGAATGTCAGTGCCTGTTTGATTACAACTCACCACATTCACTTGCAGCGCCACTTTAAATCCATCCTCTGCCACATTTGTGTCAGGTGTCTCAGGGCAGCGAGAAAGTGTGTCCTCGTTTTTGTGATGCTGTCCATCCTTGTGTACAATGACCCAATTCAACGGATCAAGCTCCAGGATCCATCTCGCTCTTCTCCCTCTTGGGTCATCATCAATGGACATTCGCCGAAGCGCTAAGAGTGGTCGATAGTCTGTGATAATGATAAATGAGGCAAGTCCAATGCAGTGCTTGAATTCCCTTACTGTCCACACAACAGCCCACAACTCATGATCAAATGTGGACCAGTGCTTCAGTGTGGAATTCAATGCCCGGCTGGCATATGCCACCACATGTTCACACCCATCTCTGTCCTGCGCGAGAACTGCAACAACAGCCAGTGTAGATTTTAAAGGGCACACTGAAGTCAGGCAATATCACGACAACATTTTTCAGGTGGTTAAAGGATTGTTCGCACGCAGAGTTCCACACAAAGGGCACATTTTTACCAATGAGTTGGTTCAGTGGCGCAACAAGTTTTGAAAAGTCCTTGATGAAGTGTCTGTAATAAGAACATAGTCCCACAAAGGCTCTCACCTCAGGAGGAAAACGGGGAACTGGCCAGTTCAAAACTTTCTCTGTGTTCTTGGGGTCGGGCTGAAGACCCTTTTGAGAAACTACATGGCCCCGGAAGACTATATGATCTCTGGCAAGGTGGCATTTGCGTGGGTTCAGTCTCAACCCTACTGATTGGATTCTCGAAAACACCTCTTTGAGGCTGGACAGGTGTTCCTCAAAGGTTTTATTGTAAATCAAAATATCATCAAGGTATACCATGCAGATGTGCCACGGGAGCCCTCTGAGGACCAGCTCTATCAAACACTGAAATATGCCCGGGGCGTTGGAAAGGCCCATCAGCATAAATCGCCACTGACAGAGGTCCTGTCCCATTGTAAAAGCCATCTTTTCTTCGTTCTCCTCCACAACTTCAGCTGAACCAGGCAGCACCTGCCAGTGTGTCCAGTGTGTCGTCTACTCCGGGCAGATGATGAGAATCTTTAATAGTAACTGTTTAAACGTCTGTAATCCACAAAAAATGCCACACTTCTTACTCACCAAAACAACTGGCGATGCCCAGAGGGGAAATAGTGTGTCGAAATAGTGTCATTCTCCTCTGGCCAGACAAAATCAGTTTAAATCTAGGCTAAAGCAGAGTCAGATTGTGCAAAGGACTCGTCTGGTTCCTGAGGTCTTGTCCCGATGGCTGTCTAGGAGACAGGGTCTTCACTGGGGATCAGTCTCTGGGGCTCATCTAGTTGTCCTGGTCTCCGCTGATGTTCAGGGCTGTAGAGGTCATATCTAGGTGCTGATCCACCATCTGATCTGGATACGGACTGAATCTGGGTGGTTGCAGTGACCATGTGCGTGATGTGCACACAGTTTGATGGGAGCCTACTCACTCATTCTTATGTAATGTTTCACCAGCTTACATTTGCCAGTATTCTGTTTGGAGGAGCTGAAGATGTCATGGAATTCCAACAGCAAGCCTGACAGTGCAACTTTCAAACTTTTCAAAATTTAATGAGGTACAGTAAGGAATGATTTTTCAAACAGAAAATCCCAACCCAGCAACACCGTCTGTGTGGTTTCTCTTTGCACATGAAATACATGCTCAGTTCTTGTTTCAGCTACAGTCTGTTTTCCGTCTGGTAGTGGCACTCCTCTCTGCTAGGTGACATGAAGCGCACTCCCCACTTTCTCGAATCATCCTCATAGTCGTTCCATCCATACCTGATGTACACTCATCACAGTGCTGGAATTTCCTCTCAGGTGAGCATCCTCTCCGAGTGCTATCAAAGACACGTACTGACATCCTCGACCCCCACAGACACACTGGCACCTTCCATTAAACTGAGAGCGGCCTCCATCCCACTCGTCCGTTGGTCTAGAACTCACTCTGGCCATCAGTTTTTGATTTTCATCGCCCAAGCACCTAAATTCCATACACATATCGCTAATTTCCTCAGTCAATCGATCCACAGCTCTGTACAGTCCTCCATTGTCAGTCACAGAATAAACAGCAGCCACAGCTCCTCCATCATTAGTGCTTCCTGCAGCATTAAACGTCATGTAATTTATTGCATCTCGAGCCTTCTCACACCGACCTGCAATTATCACAGCCTCCTCCAAATTCGTTCCTCCTTGTTCATGGCATTTAGCTCCGAGCACAAGATCCAAGCCAGCAAGTAAACAACTAATTTTTTTTATTTTCTAACATAAACATTCTAATCTTTATGATTTTAAAATAACTGAAGGAAACAAAACTAATTATGGTTATCAGAATCCGAATCAGAATTAGCTTTAATGTCAGGTATGTTTGCACATACGAGGAATTTGTTTTAGTGACAGTAGCTCCACAGTGTGACAGAATTACACCAACAGGACAGGACACAGATAGTACTCCCGTGGCGAATAGAAAGGTTTACAGTTGATGAAAAGCGTTCTGAACAGCACATCTTCTTTAACACAGTTACATCTGTACATCACCTCTCATTGATGTAAAAGCACGTCCTGTCGCTGCATGATTTCCCCGTTGATTCCGCGTCGCTATCTGTTCTGATCAGCGTGAAATTAGGCAGATGTAACACGCTGTCTGGAATGGCGTCGTTCAGCCAGGTTTCCGTGAAACACAGTTCAGCAGAGTTTGAAAAGTTCTTGTTAAACCAGGAAAGCAGAAGGAGTTCGTCCGTTTTGTTGGGTAGAGAGGGGAGATTAGCCAGATGGATGCTAGGCAATGGTATTCGAAATCAACACTGTCTGAGCTTCACAAGCGCTCCGACTCGCTTCCCCCTTCTCCGCGTCCTGAAGTGTCTAAACAGCGCTATTTGTAGAATATTTCAAACAATTGAAATCAAAGCACACATTGCTTGAAATTAGGACGTCTTGTGAAAAAAAGTCACATTTCTGTTTTATTGTAAAAAGGAAGTTTTCCTACTCTGCCATGTTGCCGTCAAACACAAAAGTTGCCATGCCAATCTTCTATTGTAAACTAAATCTCGCAGCGCTGGCCCGCCTCCAGGGTCTTCTGATTGGTCCACTGTTTTGGAACTGACATTGATGAGTGGCACTGCATGTAAAAGTTAATACAGGTCCTTTTCAAAAAATTAGCATATTGTGATAAAGTTCATTATTTTCTGTAATGTACTGATAAACATTAGACTTTCATATATTTTAGATTCATTACAACACAACTGAAGTAGTTCAAGCCTTTTATTGTTTTAATATTGATGATTTTGGCATACAGCTCATGAAAACCCAAAATTCCTATCTCAAAAAATTAGCATATCATGAAAAGGTTCTCTAAACGAGCTATTAACCTAATCATCTGAATCAACTAATTAACTCTAAACACCTGCAAAAGATTCCTGAGGCTTTTAAAAACTCCCAGCCTGGTTCATTACTCAAAACCGCAATCATGGGTAAGACTGCCGACCTGACTGCTGTCCAGAAGGCCATCATTGACACCCTCAAGCAAGAGGGTAAAACACAGAAAGAAATTTCTGAACGAATAGGCTGTTCCCAGAGTGCTGTATCAAGGCACCTCAGTGGGAAGTCTGTGGGAAGGAAAAAGTGTGGCAGAAAACGCAGCACAACGAGAAGAGGTGACCGGACCCTGAGGAAGATTGTGGAGAAGGACCGATTCCAGACCTTGGGGGACCTGCGGAAGCAGTGGACTGAGTCTGGAGTAGAAACATCCAGAGCCACCGTGTACAGGCGTGTGCAGGAAATGGGCTACAGGTGCCGCATTCCCCAGGTCAAGCCACTTTTGAACCAGAAACAGCGGCAGAAGCGCCTGACCTGGGCTACAGAGAAGCAGCACTGGACTGTTGCTCAGCGGATGAAAGCAAATTTTGCATGTCATTCGGAAATCAAGGTGCCAGAGTCTGGAGGAAGACTGGGGAGAGGGAAATACCAAAATGCCTGAAGTCCAGTGTCAAGTACCCACAGTCAGTGATGGTGGTGTTGGTCCACTGTGTTTTATCAAGGGCAGGGTCAATGCAGCTAGCTATCAGGAGATTTTGGAGCACTTCATGCTTCCATCTGCTGAAAAGCTTTATGGAGATGATTTCATTTTTCAGCACGACCTGGCACCTGCTCACAGTGCCAAAACCACTGGTAAATGGTTTACTGACCATGGTATTACTGTGCTCAATTGGCCTGCCAACTCTCCTGACCTGAACCCCATAGAGAATCTGTGGGATATTGTGAAGAGAAAGTTGAGAGACGCAAGACCCAACACTCTGGATGAGCTTAAGGCCGCTATCGAAGCATCCTGGGCCTCCATAACACCTCAGCAGTGCCACAGGCTGATTGCCTCCATGCCACGCCGCATTGAAGCAGTCATTTCTGCAAAAGGATTCCCGACCAAGTATTGAGTGCATAACTGAACAGAATTATTTGAAGGTTGACTTTTTTTGTATTAAAAACACTTTTCTTTTATTGGTCGGATGAAATATGCTAATTTTTTGAGATAGGAATTTTGGGTTTTCATGAGCTGTATGCCAAAATCATCAATATTAAAACAATAAAAGGCTTGAACTACTTCAGTTGTGTTGTAATGAATCTAAAATATATGAAAGTCTAATGTTTATCAGTACATTACAGAAAATAATGAACTTTATCACAATATGCTAATTTTTTGAAAAGGACCTGTATAAGTGATAATCAATCAAGTTCATATAAGTGATCTAGCCGTGCATTAAATGATTTTAAATGCACAATGTGGAGGCAAAGAACCACCTGATGCAAAGCTTATTCCATGGTCATTTGCCAAGTTATTGACAAGTTAAAACTTGTCTTGCTCTTTGTAGCGCAATATTTGACCGAATGAGTAAAAATAACAGTTATTTTCGTTAGTTACGGCTCGTTAACGCTAGCATTCTGCTAGCTTGAAATCAGACACGGAGATGAAATAGTGCGGTAAGACTATATTTATTTGAATTAATTATATCATGTATTTCAATTAATTATCGATCAAGACTCTCTACAAACAATTACTTCAAAAACAGCCATTTTAACATCATTGCTGAGGAATATAATGACGGCCCGTGCTCGCACTGTTTGAGTTCACTGACCTGGCATCATGGAGTGAAAGTGGTGTCCACAATTAGTGTGGAGAAATGCTGCCTGGCAATGGGTGAGGTTACTGGGCATGAAAGTAGGATGAATAGTGATATTGTTATATTTCTTAGCACTGTTAATAAGGCTAATGAACTAGTTGAGGCAGGGATAGTTGTTGATGAGGTTTTTACCCCTGTGCTTCCCCTTTCTACACCAAAGAAAGTCACATTGTTCAATGTACCACCATTCTTAAGTGATGAGATATTAGTTAAAGCTTTGTCTCGTTACGGCAAACTGGTCTCTCCCATTAAAAAGATCCCTATCAGCAGTGCATAGCCCTTATTAAACATTTTGTTTCGTTTAAGCGTTTCGTTTATATGATCATGAATGACGATGCTGATTTAGATGTGTCTTTGCACTTTCGGACTGATGAGTATGCTTAAATTATTTACGCAACAACTGACAAAATTAAGTGTTTTAATAGTGGGCAATCTGGTCATTTAATCAGTGCTTGTCGCACAAAAAACTCGAACAACCCGTCAGCTGTTGGTGACGTAGGCGCTGGTAGAAGTGATGTGATGGTTAACGCTGCACCCGATGAAGCCGGACCCTCAGACGAGGCTCCGTGTGTATCAGGGTTACGAGCAGTGGAGGACAAAAATTATGGTAATTTACCTCTGATCACGGTAACTAAAGAATTAGCACCTGAAAACATGTTTTTTGGTGTAGAAGTGTCTAATGCTTAGGCGGAGGTAGCCGTTATTGAGACCTGCAATCTACTGTGATGTATATATATGATGACACTCTAATGGAAACAGCAGTCCGGTTTTAAAGTCCTATTAAAGAGGAAGAAGTCTGGTAAAGCTCAGATTGTTAGCCATTCAAGGAAAGTCGATATAACGGAGTTAAGTGATAAGGATGAAATGGAAAGTGATAGTGAATCCTCCGATTCAAGTGTTAGTCTTTCTCAGAGTGATTTCTCTGGACGTCATTATGAGGTAGATCACATTAAACTGTTCCTTGGAGCTTCTAAAATAAGAGAGGAGTACGTATTAATGAATACTTTCCTGACATAAAACAATTTGTTGAGAAAACTAAGTGTTTCATGATGCAGGGCTGCTTTACAAATAAAGAGGTCTATCGGCTGAAAAAATAGTGAGAAAACTTAACTCTGAGCTGAGCAATGAGCCTAATTCCATGTTTTTTTTTTTGTTTTTTTCTCTTTTCTTTAAGTATGTGTCATGTTACCACTCTGAATTTGAATGGTGCTAGAGATATGCAGAAAAGAGCTGAATTATTTGAAGTAATTCAACAGGAAAAAAAGACTGATGTTACTCTGTTACAAGAGACACATGCTGATTTTAATAATGCTGCTGATTGGGCAGTAGAACGGAGTGGGATTGCTGTCTTAAGTCACAATACTTCACTTAGTGGTGGAGTTGCTCTTATTTTTGCTAAGAGTTTCAGCCTGCGCTCTTATCAGGTTAAAGAGGTTATTAAATGTAGACTTTTGAAAGTAAGAGCCTCTTTTGTTTTTATTTGTGTGTATATACCAACTTCAGCTGTTCAAAGAATGTTATTTTGAAATACTTTGTGCTCTGTTTTGCAAAATGTTGGTGTTGATGAATATTTATTCTTGGGTGGTGATTTTAATTGCACAGAGGCCAGCTTAGATAGAAATCATATTGAACCCCATTTACCTTCTCGTCAACGTCTTAATGAGACAGCTTAATGGAGAACAAAACAATACACTCATGTTCGTGATAACATGATTTCATTGGCAAGACTAGATATGTTTTTAAACATCACAGTAGTATTGCTAAGAAGAGTTTTATTACCCCATCATGTCTTTCAGATCATAGTGTAGTGCAGTGCTGTATCTTTTTAAACTCTATTAAGCCAAAGAGTGCTTATTGGCACATCAATACTCCTTTATTGGATGATAAGTGTTTTAAAGAAAGCTTTAAATCTTTTTAGGATGTTTTTAAAACTACAAAGAACTCTTTTGGAACACTACAGCAATGGGATTTTGGGAAAGCCCAGATAAAACAATTTTGTCAACAATACTCTCAGAACGTCACTAGAGAGGTAACCCTGATCTTGGACTGCAAGAATTGGCTCACTTGCCTGGAAATCATAGTGATGTGGAGTCTCTTATAAAAATTAAGAAGACTCAGTTATCTGACCTATTAGAGGTTAAAGCACAAGGTGCTCTGGTCAGGTCACGTTTTCGAAGTGTAAATGAAACGGATGTACCGTCAAGGTTTTTTTTTCAGTTTGGAAATGAAACAGAGTCATTCGTGGGAAGTTCTGGGAAGGGTCAGTTGAAAAAGTCAAAGGACAAAAGTTTGTCGTCTCCAAAATTGTCATATAGAGGACGCATTTTAACTGTTAATAATTTGGTGGCGTCTTCCTTATGGCATAAGTTTGCCTGTGTAGATCCTCCTTTGCAGTTGCTTTAAAAAATACAGGCTGTCTTGGTGGACTTTTTTTGGGCTAGATTACATTGGGTCTCACAGAATATATTGTTTTTGCCTAAGGAGGAAGGTGGTCAAGGACTCATACATCTCCAAAGCATTGCAACCTTTCGTCTGCAGTTTGTGCAAAGACTGTTGGATGGACCGTCAGATTTTAGCTGGCCTGCTGTTTCATGCCTGCTGCTACGTAGCTCTGCAGGGTTAGGGCTGGACAAAGCACTTTTTTTGATGGACCCCCTAAAACTGGACACATCCATGTTACCAATTTTAGGAACATCTTTAAGGTTTGGAGTCTCTTTGTTGTTCGACGATCAGAAAATCGACACTCTTCATTCATTCAATCTATGGCTCTCGGTTGGATTTAACGGACAGTTCCTTTTTTCCTGGACTTAGCAGGTTGTTGATTAAGCACAGCGTTATTACTCAGAGTCAGCTCCTGAACATTGTTGGGCTGGATTTTAGGAATGAAGTAGCATTAGCTCAACGCTTGGGAATCAGGTCTATTCATTTGGTTACACAGTAGCTCATGAAATGGCAAGCTGCCCTTAAAACAACTGAAATAGGTTTGTTAACAGACTAAATTGTAGGTTTCCGTGTTTCTAATCCCAAATACTCTTATCCTTGTTTGTCGTTGTCTGTAAATGTTTACCTCTATTTTTAGCTGTAAGTAATGTTTTTAGGAGTTGTAATGAGACCTTTTCTCTGGAGGCGTTTATTTTTAGGTTCAAATATGTGAGGAAAAAAGATTTGTTTGTCAACTTCTGAATTTTGTTCTAAGCTAAGCAAAACCGGCCATTTATGCAAGCAGGAAAAAGAAAATAGAACAGAATGTAAATCAGAACATAGTAGTTGTGCTTTCTAACTTGGTGAAATCAAGAGTTTTGGTTGATTTTCTTTAAGTCTATTGATGATTTTGTTACTTTTGAATGTACTTGGTGTTGTAACAAGAATTTGTGCTCTGTTTTTGAGGGTGAATTGAGTTTTACATTGTGATTTTTCTTTATGTATTACATAAATATATACACGTTTTTTAGTGTTGTAGGAGTGTATTGTGAATAGTTTTTTTATAATAAACGTTTTGTTAAAATTAAAATTCCTTCTCTCTCCCTCTAATGAGCTTTATTGGCATGACTTGTACAGTATTGCCAAAGCATTGTCCATTACATGAATAAGGAACAAACGGTTATATAATACATGGAACAAGAATACCTCTGTAAAATAATTAAGTAAATAGGTACATGTATTCTTTCTTTCTTTTCTATAAACGAGACAAATATTGAAGATATTGTTTAAAAAACAAACAAACAAAAACATGTAAGAAGTGCTCTTGCTCCAGTTTTGTCCACTGGCTGATAGTCTTAGTTTGTGGCAGGCTGATACATATCTTGCTGCTGTTCTGATCATTTTGGAATTTTCTCCTAAAATGTGACTTAATTTTTCTGCATTTGGTACTGCCATAAAATGTGGTTTAATTAGTTGTAATTAGTTGAAATGTGCAGCTCTGATGTTGTGATAGTAATCACAGTGCAGTGAGAAATGTTCCTCTGTTTCCAGCTCTTTCTGCAGCACAGTGAACACAGGCTCTGTTCTCGTGGCTGTCGTCCTCTCTCTATAGCCAGACAGTGATCACTCAGTCTGTACTTCGTTAGTGTCTTTCTTCATTTGTGATCTTTCACACAGCTCAGGTATTCTGCTGGTTTGTAGTCTCTTTTCAGGTGTAAATACAGCTCCATCTGCTTTGGTATTTTAGTAGTTGTGATTTGGTTGGGCCGGATGGTGCTGTGCTGGTTAGGGTAGCAGCTGTAAAAGCACTCTTCTGCAGGGCTTCAGTCTGGTAAGAGCTGGATCACTGCACTTCAGCTGCTGCTGGAATCTCACAGCTCTCTTTTCAATATTAATTAATAGTGGGTATTGTCCTAATTCAGCTCTGCACGAGTTGTTTGGGGTCGCTCTGTTAACTTATATATATAACTTATGTTAAATTATTCAAACATAAAGAATGAATAGACATATTGTCAATTGTTCATTTGATTCATGTTTAGAAATGTAGTTCAAATAAAACGAATGAAAAATGTTAGAATTAGAAATCTTTTTGATGATTTAAAGGTCATTTCAGACCATGAATTAAACCTCTGTTAATGTTGTTTGAATTGTAAAATGAATTACTGATTGTTGGACACAATGCTAAGGGGTTCACGTTATAACGGCGATCTCATAATTTGCTCAAAGTTCTGTCCAATGCTTTCTGGTCAGAGCCTGAGCCGATCTGGGGTCAGAGGTCGCACACGTCTCGAGCGACATCAGTTAACGCTAATGAAGGAGAATAGCGGGTAATTGCGTCGGGGAGCGAGGGAGCGCTTTGATATCGCTCTCTCATTTTCAGATTGTATTTTCACATCCACTCTTTTCTTTCTGCAGCGCTCAGAGGAAGGATCTCAACTAAAATACATTTCCTCTTTTTAATTTGTTCTGTAATTAGCGAGCGGCCCGGCTCCCCGATCTACTTAACTGCAGACTTCGCTAAGCAAACAGTGGCGTCCCGCCGGAACACAGCTGCCAGAGACACTCCAGCTTTTGTTCTGCTGTATCGGTTTCATTCCCACCCTTCCCCTATTCCCGGATTAAACGCACTGCAGCCGCTACAGGACCTTAGAGAGCACAGCTCAGAGCAAAGTCACCTTCAGCACTGCTCGTGACGAAGGAACCGGCGTTAAACCGCAGAAGAAAGAGCCAACTGTGATGCTCTCCAGTCTCTGAAGAAAAGTTTCTGATAAATAAAAAATCCCACTGAACGCAAATAAAAGAAGAGGAAGAGAAAGACAAGGAACTGGACGAAGGGAAAGAGTGATTGTGCTCGTGGTAATAATTACGACTCGGCACTGCTTCTCTTTACACTCAGGGCCAGAGCAGATGAATCCACTGGAAGCTCTGCAGAGTTTGGCCTCAGCTGGTCTGGAACATTCTGATCGATCACACTGAAGAGAGTTCATGACCTGAAACACACACTCACTATTAATATACGGCTCATGTGTTTCTCAACACTCCCGCGTCCAGATTCTGTGTTTCGTGAGAGAGTGAACAGTGAGCTGGACTCATGATGGCGTCTCGGTAGAGACAGAAGGACGCTGATCTTATCAGACTGTACTGGATTACAGCACGACCCTCATCAATGATTCAGACCTTTATACTGCCTTCAGAGCAGACTCGCGCTTTACTGAGAGCCTCGTGAAGATGGTTCACTGTCTCACACACACACACACACACACACACACGAGCGTGGAGATTTGAGCAGCTGAGCTGTTTTTGACGTGGTTTCAGATTTCAGATGAAATTATGTGATATTTAATGTATTTGTTCATATGAGCTCATAAGAAAATACGGGCAAAATGCTGTTTGCAAAAAAACTCTTTCCGCAGTATGTGTGTCTTGTTTTCCAGGACAAATGTCCTTAAATCAATACATTTACTGCTATACTATAACATCCGTCAGTGAGGACAAAAAAAATTAACTTGTTTCCCTTTGAATTCATTTCAGCTTTCTGACTCCAACGGCAGATATTTGTTCTTGTTTGAATCATAAACTCACTTCATTTGATATTTTGTGTTGTTTTGTGTCTCCAGTGACTGTATGTGTTCAGGAATCTTTGCACAGGAAAGCCAGGCAAACACACGGAGCGAGAGCATCAGTTTGAGAAGAGTGGCGATGATTCCCCTCACGTTCCTGCCATGAAGCGTCTGCACGCTAACAGCAGCTCAAAGGTCACAAAGGTCAACCCCGTGAAGGAACTGCGGAAGAGCCCAAAGGTCACACGCAGATGATCTTTAGAGGAGTCTGATGAGGATGAAGCTGGAGCGCTTATCGATCACGAGCGAGGTTTCTGTCGTGCACAAACACACACACACACACTCAGAAGATCTACACACTCTCCTCGGATCAAACACTTGGCCATTTATTCATTACAATAACCATTCA
The DNA here is from genome assembly GCF_936440315.1 of Barbus barbus. Taxonomy (NCBI): domain Eukaryota; kingdom Metazoa; phylum Chordata; class Actinopteri; order Cypriniformes; family Cyprinidae; genus Barbus; species Barbus barbus. Next base: position 371,781 of record NC_136735.1, read on the forward strand.
CCGTATCTGTTCAAATCAAGATGATTTAGTCACACAAAGAAATAATTAGCCACATCCAAGAAGTGACAGCAACTACACACCAGCATCTGACACTAGTTAACCTACTAGTTAGTTGAGTTTGTTATATCTACAGTCAGACAGTCAGCGTTTGATCTGGATTCTCATCGTAAGCCAGCAAATCTTTCTTTCTCTGATTCTCACAGCAAAGCTCTGAATTAACTGAAGAGAATTTGACTGCAATCATCTGAAGAGTTTCTGTGGGTTCCTCCAGCAGATCTCACACACACACACACTCACACACAGACACAAAAACACACACACACACACACACACACACTCTCACACACGTTCTTCATCTGAAGTGTGTGTGAATGCTGTAATGTGAAGTGAAGCGATGTCACAATGAATATAAAGGGTAGATTAAATGAGAAGTCTTTACTAATTTAATCTAGTTAGTTTTTATGGAGATTTTCACCCACGACTAAAAGAAAGATTGGTTTTATTCTTCAGCTGGAAGAAGCAACATCTTCATGGAATTGAACAGATCCTCAATTAAACATCACAGAGCCACTATTCAGCTCATTAATGATGTATGCCATTTACAGAATAAATGAGATGCTAAAGATCTAGTAACAGTGGCCTAACTTTAATGGCACTCCAGAACCATCAGAACCTTGTGTTATATTTCTAAAAGAAAAAAAGCATGAAAGTCTAGATAGATAAGATAGATAAGAAACGTTATTGTCCCGAAGGAAATTTGAGTTGGACACATACAATGCGATATCTGCTGTTTTACACAAATAACATACTACGTACATTTAATACCTACAGCAACCCCTCTCTGCCCTCCCCACGATATATAGTGGACCACTGAACTGCTCCCTACCTATTGTGCAACACAACTATAATCATCTCAAGTTCATGAACCTATAATCATCATGTTTTTCATCCATAAAGGAAAAAAAAAATAAAAAAATTAACCTCTAGCTAACATATAATTTAATGCTTTAATAGACAGTGGGACAAAAGAGTTCTTAAAAGGGTTAAGCCTACACTTTCTGAAACGCCTTCCCGAGGGAAGAAGCTGGTACTCAGAGTGAAGGACATGAGTGGGATCTGAAATAAGTTTTTGAGCCAATATAGAAACTGTTTCTTCAAAAAGAGCCTGAAGTGTGGGATACTGCTTAACTCCCATCATTTTCATGGCTCTCTGTATTAGCTGCATAATCTGGGCTTTCCAAAGCAGGCTGAGATGCCGTATCGCAACATGCTCTCGATTACAGCATGATAAAAGAGAAGCAGCACTTTCTGGTTAACGCCAAAGACCCTCAACCTGCGAAGAAAATACAATCGCTGTTGGACCCTAATGCAGACATTTTCAACCTGGACACTCCATGTCAGTTTATTATCAATGTGAATGCCCAGATATCTGCAAGAGTCCACCTGGGCTATATTCTGACCATTAATGACCACTGGTAAGTGGTCACCAATGGATTTGGGGTCAAACATCATCTCCACTGTTTTTTTTTGTATTAATACTAAGAAAATGTTTATCACACCACTGAACAAAGTTCTGAACCTCCTGTTTCCGATATGAGACCTAAAATAACTGTATCGTCAGAGAACTTAATCATGTAATTATTAAAAGTACTACATGTACATTCATTAGTATATAATGTGAACAGGACTGGGGAACTGACACTTAGGGTCAATCACCAACCTATCAGCATCATCAGTAGCAATACTATCAAGCACCAAATCACATTCAGCAGAGAAATCATAATTGTCCTCCCAAAAAAGTAATTCAATTCATTTGCTTTTGCCAGTTCATCTGTAACATGCAAGGACTTCTTTGTTAATGGTAACACTTTAGAATACTGATCCTTTGTTAATGAATAACTACAGGAACAAGTCACTAATGCACTATAAACATTGTAGTAACTACTATTACCTAACAAGAAACTATGATTAGTGATTTAGTAAGTAATAGCGCTCAGTTTAAACTGGTAGTTCACTATTAGCTAATCAATAACTACTATTTGTTTTATATATCCTGAAGAACTACTAAGCACTACTGTATACAGGTTCATAATTAATGTGAATTATGCATAATGTATAATTAATTCTCAAATGAATATGATGGTAACCCACTAGTAATAACTCAAGAATTATCTAATTATTTTAAAGGAACTACTAACTACTAGGATCAGTATTCTAAAGTGAAAAGCATCATAACTCCCTAATATTGACTGATGTGATTTAAAGCTTTTGAGATATATGTAAGGTTTTGGATAGTAATGACTCAAGTGTTACTACATCCTTCTGAAGAAACTACTAATTATTTGGATCAGTATTCTAAAGTGAAGATCCCACTAGTTATGATTTAAGTGTTACCAAATCTAGCAAAATTAATTACTAACCAAAACCTTACAAAAACCTTAAAAGTTTACACTGACGTCAGTAATTTCTAGGGAGTTATCACAATCTTCACTTTAGAATACTGATCCAAACAATTAGTAATTCCTTTAGAAGGATGTAGTAACACCTGAATAATTACTATCCAATGCTTTACAACACTCTCAAAAGCTTACAATGATTTCAGTCGTTTCTAGGGAGATATCATGATCTTCACTTTAGAATACTGATCCAAATAATTAGTAATTCCTTCTGAAGAATTTGGTAATACTTGTGTCATTACTAGTGGGTTACCATGACCTTTACTTTAGAATTAATTATTCATTATGTGTTATTCATATTAATTATGAACCTGTATACAGTAGTTCTTAGGGAGGTATGAAAAAAATAATAGTTACTGATTAGCTAATAATGAACTACCACATTTGACTAAGCACTATTACTTACTAATTAATTAATCAGAGTTTCTTGTTAGTTACTAATAGTTACTAGAGTGCTAATATTGCATTACTCATGCGTTCTTGTGTAGTTATTCATTAATGATGGAACAGTATTCTAAAGTGTTACCTTGTTAATTTCATATTAGTTGCTTTTTTCATTGTGTCCCATAATCTTTTAGAGTTCATAGTTTGAAAGGTTTCCTCCATCAGACCCCTATGATGTTCTTTTGCCTCTTTCAGCCTCTGGTTCAACTCCTTTTGTACAGATTTAAGTTGTAAATGATCCTTATTCTTAAGTGCCTGATGCTTCCTGTTGATGCAGTCCTTCACTTCCTTTGTAACATAAGGTTTGTTGTTGGGGTAGA